>NC_142928.1:131362060-131707060 GCF_046866305.1 Octopus bimaculoides
ATATATATATATATATATACATATATATATATATATATATATATAAATATATATATATATATATATGTATATATATATGTATATATATATATATATATATATATATATATATACATATATATATATATATATATACATATATATATATATATATATACATATATATATATATATATATATATATATATATATATATATATACATATATATATACATATATATATATATATACATACATATATATATACATATATATATATATACATACATATATATATATATATACATACATATATATATATATACATACATATATATATATATATATACATATATACATATATATATACATATATACATATATATATACATATATACATATATATATACATACATATATATATACATACATATATATATACATACATATATATATACATACATATATACATACATATATATATACATACATATATATATACATACATATATATATATATATATATATATATATACATATATATATACATATATACATATATATATACATATATACATATATATATATATACATACATATACATATACATATATATATATATATGGCATCCAGCTGTAGAAACTCTGCCAAATCAGATTGGGGCCTCGTGTAGCCTTCGGGCTCCACCAGTCCTCAGTCAAATCGTCCAACCCATGCTAGCATGGAAAGCGGACGTTAAACGATGATGATGATGATAGACATACGGTAAAATTGTTAAATACTTGGTAAAATTAATAATTACCAATTAATTATTAATTTTTACCCTATGCCTGTATGAGTATATATATATAAACTCCTAAAAACAGCAAGTCGTAATTAGAGACGAGGTGCAACTTTACCTTGTCGCGTCATGCTGAAAAACAGCACTTGATTACATAAATATTTTCCCTTAATGAAAGCTCTTTTCTCCTTTGGTAGAAACAGGTGATTTTCTCTAAAGAATTTGTCAGGCATCCTACATTAGAGATAATTGCGTGTCCTTATGTGTAAGCGAAACGTAGAAGAATCTAAGAAATTCACCCAACGTGCTTAAAGAAAACCATGAGAATTTCATAAGAGCATTATATTAGAAACGAACAGGTTTTGAGAAAAGCATCGTTGTATAGACACAAAGAAAACAGGGAAAACGAAGAGTGCCAATAGTTGGTCACATTCTGCAGTCTCGAGATATCATCAGTATATGAAAAAAAAAAGTGGGTGGGGGCATTAAGATGGACACATACAGGCGGAAGAAGGAAAGGGGGGGGGACCATAGGACATTTCTGAGAACAGAATTACAGACGAACACACATACTATCGAGAACACAAGACTGTTGGTGATGCAGTAACATGTGCAGGATGAATTGTCTATAAAATAGACATTCACTAGCCATGAAGGAAGGTAACTATGTGGTCGCTTGATCTGCTAGAAATAGCTGCCAGACTTTCTTCAAGTCTTAATCCACTGTTACAAAAAAAAAAAATTTTTTTAAATAAGAAGTGGGGATTGGATAATATAGTAAAAATAACTGAGTTCTCCTTAAATAAATTTCGTTCACTTACAAAGGTATTCATCACACAATCTTGTTTCTAATCCTTAATAAGCTTTATTAAAACGCCGAATGAAAATACAGAGGCATCAATAAAGTGATTAATCAAACTGCTAACAAGCAGCTTGTCTGGCTTAGTCAATAAATGAGCTCCGGAGAGGTCATTTGTCCTTTAGCACAAGGATATTTTAGAAGGCTCTTAAATATCTTTATAACTATATACATAAACGTGCGTGAGTCGTCTAAGTCATCGAAGATTCCGTTCGTTAAATTATAGCGTACAAATTACGATAGGAAATTTCAGATATTTATACCCTTGCCAATCGATCGTACACTTCAGACTATACGGCTATATGTTTATGAGAGAAAAAGAATACCAAGTTAGAATGTCTGTGTCTTTCACAAGGACATGATCGATTAATGTGTTTGGTTATATAATGCTTGGAACGGGCAAAGCAAGATGAAGATATTGCAACAAGAGAATACTTCTGCAATTCGTCAAAAATCCTTAAAATTCTCATATACATACATATATACACATGTATTTCTTTCTCGCTCTAGTTGTTTACAAATGTAAAACTATTTTAACATATAAGACTAATGTTTCGAAAACATCTGCACAAAATTGAAAAGTTGGAAAGTAAATACAGTTTAAAATACTAATCCCCAAAACCCACTTTTTAAAAATTTAAAGATAGACTCTGCTCTAAGGTTGGCATTAAAAAGAAGGCAAGAACACAAAAGAATAGAGTGTCGAAATATACAATTATCACGCCAATTTAACAAGTTTATCAATTGTCGTTTCCTTAGTAGGATGAAGAGACTGAGAGATCGTGAGGTTCATGCGACATACGACTTCTATAATAAAAGCCTCAAACACACGAATAAATTAAATTGTATGTCGAGACGACATAAAATTAAATTATCTAGCATCAAGCTAGCTCTGACCAAGCAAACTTATTTATGATCGAGCTCTGACCAAGCAAACTTATTTATGATCGAGCTGTGACCATCCAATCTTATTGAATACCAGTGTCCTTTCAATTTAAGATGGCAGTGTATGAATTGAAGGAATTTGACTGTTCCTTTTAGAAGAGTGAACGATCACAAAGTCTCCCATGTTGGCTCGGTCTCTTACCATTTGCCGACACAGGGAATCACTAGATTCCTTCGGTTCTACTATCTTCTATTAATAACTCTATTCACATCAAGGATGCTTTACAAGTATAGTAAATCGATGCCAGTACTTGACTTGTACTCTTTTTATTGACATGAATTGTGATTCAGATTTCAAATAAATAAAATATTTTTTATAGATAAAATTCCTCAGAGTGAGTGAAAAGGGGTTAGGTTTGTTATACGATTAACATTTTAAAGTAAACATTGTGAAACGATGATCGGAACCGGGTTGCGAACTCGGTTTCACAAGAGTTTACTTCTACTGGTATGGACACGCCTCAGTAACCACTAGATTTCATCAGAAATCGATTTCGGTTGCTATTTAGTAATAATATTTGACATTGCCCGGGTATTAATTGCAAACATTAAAAATTACCGATGCGAAACAGAACTGAGAAATGAAGGTTCTTATGAAGAAAATGTAATTTTCTACTGATATCTTACTATTTTATTACATATGTTTAAAAAGGAATCAAAAGGATAAAGAATTTCGACTTACTGGAAAGTGTGTTCAGATGTCCATATCCTCATGATTCGGACGAGTGGTCAGCAGCGACGGAGATGTAGATAACGCTGAAACCACACTCGGCAAAATGACGCAACAGTCATGTGACCAGCTCTATTTATAAGGCTAACAGTAGAGGAAGGTAGCAAATAAGCAATATCTGCTACTTGTACTCTTATATATCTATATATTGATAACTTAGACTGAATTTAGGGGTATTTTCTGCATTAACTTCACATTTACTAACGGCTGACTTTTCTACAGGATACAGAATACAGTTAGCACCTCATTCACACAGTCTTTCTCTTTCAATGAATGTTAAAGAAAGAGAGGAAAGCAGAAGAGAGAGAGAGAGAGGGAGAGAGACAGACAGACATTGAGAGAGAGAGAGAGAAACAGGGAGAGGAAAAACGGAGGAGAGAGATTCTTTTCTATCAATGTATTCATTATTTTCGCTTTCCGCACATTGTCAAAATTCATTTATCGACCTGATGAGTTTGGGGAGCCGGTTTCTCTTCCTGATTGTCACTAATTCTCTTCATTTGTATTGTTAATGTACGTATTTCCACCGATGTCTACTTTATCTTCCATCCTTTCGAGATCAATAAAATAAGAACTGGTTAAGTACTAAGGCTGATATTATCAACCAACCCTCAACCCCAAAATTTCAGGCCTTGTGCCTATAGTAGAAAGGATTGTTTGATGTACGTGAAAAGGGTATGAATATTGCGTAATCTAATCTCATTTCTTCTGTACGTGAAGCCAATTTAGCTGCACTATTTACCTACAAACAGCATACCCACACTCCACCTACATCCACGTGGATAAGACCTTCTTCATACTCGTTCAATTTGTTTAGCAGGGAAACCAAAATCTTTCTCAAAATAGAAACCATTCGGTCTTACGATTCTTGTTTTGAAAACAAACATTCAGAATCAGATTGGTCTCCTTGTTTAAGTTGGTGAATGCTGCCATAATCCTTACCTTTAGTTCATCTTTGGTGTCACAAGGAGTTTTGTTGGTCTCTTGCTCAACTGCACCTCACATTATAATCAAGGGTGCTGCAGTCTGGGGAGTTAGCTGGCCAGATGTTAAGAATGATGTGATCGCAGAAATTGTCTGACAGCCATGACTGTGTTCTCCTGCATGTGTGCCATTGTACAGAGTCCTGTTACCAGACGTAGGGTCTTCCAGCAGCCACCCTCTTGACCCAGGGCAGCACTACCTCCTCCTGACACTTGATGTAGGCCTCCGTGTTGAGTCTAAGGCCGTGTGAGAAGGTGAATGGAGGCATAACGTCGCCATCACTAGTGATCACTCCAAACACCATGATGTTGACTGGATGTTTGATTTTTATCACTCTCAGTACATGCCCTCAGATGCACTATCCTCAGAAATGTTTGTATTGGAGCTTCCAGCGCAAATGCTAGTCAGTACAGCATGTCATTTCCAAATTTCTGGCAGAGTGAATTGCATCATGGTGCTGTTTTTCTCACAGATGGTGGTCAAATGACCCTACTATATACTGTGTAGTTGACAAAATCAAAAACAAATAATGCACAGTGTGCGAAATTAAAAATATAAAATGGCGACAATTTTCCCATCGCACCATGTGTATAATTATATGTAAAGGTAAGATCCCAGGATCCAGGTGTAGGAAGTTAGTAAGCTTTGGGCAGTCCATAGAAGGTATAAAAAAACAACTTTTGGAAACAATAGTGGTTTATTGATGTAGAAGGTTGTAAATTTTTCCCATATCGAAGTTCGATAATCTGAACAAAGTTATTTTATAGTTCACAGTTAGTATACTGGAGTATGTGTGTGCGCACGCACGTTTGCTTTCCATTACCAGCATTGACAACCTGTCTTGGTTTGTTTATGTCCCTGTAACTTAGCAGTTCGTCAAAATGTTCTGATCGAACAAGTACTGCATTTACCAAAATGAGTATTGGGTTGATTTGTTCTACTAAACCCTACTATGAGGTGCCCTGGAATGGCTCCAGTCCAATGGCTGAACTTGTAAAAGATAAGAGACACCTAGCTAAATGCATACATACATACATAAATGTTGATTACCTTATCTTGTCAAATGATAACCATATAACTTTAATTAAACTACACACAAAAAATTAATGGAGACCCAGAATGTGTTAGTGAAAGATTTATTTAGTTGAACATATGAGGGCGACAACTGCCAGTCAACTCCTGTTTTGTAGAAGCCTGCTTAACCGAGAGTCAAATTCGCTGCAGACCAGCTCCCTAGCTAGCCTGCAGCAAAGTTCCTGTCTACAGGTCATAAATCCTTGGGCAGTACCCTACAACCATCTCAATTGAGACATCTATACTTCACTGGGTTTAAAGTGAGAAAAGCTTATACAACATTTTTGTCACTCTCTTAGTTGCCAGGGCAGGTTCCAGAGGCAAGCATTGCAAGATAACTGGTATTATTTTTACTGTAAGTTTTATGTCAGAGTACCTTTCTTCTAGAAGAGATGCCTTACCACTTTGTCAAAAATGACAGGAACTTCCTCTAGCCCTGGGAGATCTATTTAACCCATAGATGAAATCCTGACTAGTATTACCATTCTGGAGGGTCAGAACAGGTCTGGGAGAAATGCTAATTAAGGGATAACTCTACTCTCCCATTAAATCCAGAGCTCCCAAACTTGGAGCCCACCACATACATACATATATACATACATACATGCATACATGCATGCATACACACATGCATACATACATACATGCATGCATACATACATAGTATGTATGTATGACACACTGCCTAAGTAGCAATCTTATTATAATTCTGCTTGTCATTGCGTTACTTAGCCCATCGTTAATTCTTTCATGTGGTTAGAGAAAAAGAGGGAGAGAGAAATGTCCATGACATGAGGTAAAGGGAATGTAATTGTAATGTTTTCATGTGATTAGTTGAAGCGAAAAAGGAGAGAGAAGCATTTATGATGTGAGGTAGGGGGAATGTAATATTTATTACATAGTTTAAAAAGTTAGTTGAAGGTAGAGGAGGAAAGTTAAAAGCATTATTTTAGCAGAGGGGTGATGTTCTGATGGTGAGGTTAATGAAAGGCAGAGAGAGAGTGGGGGTGGTGGAGAGAGATGATGGTGGTGGTGGTGAAGATGGTGATTGGATAGTGAAAAGTGTATTTTTTAAAATTGAACAAAGGTTTTTATATCACTAATCACTTAACACATGCGCATAAGAGCAATTCTTTGAAATATTCACGCTTATTTACATGACAGATATATGTAATTTAACTAAAGATTTTATCATATGTATGGCGTTTTTTTTTTGTTTATGAGGAAAATGGGTAAATAAGAGTGAATATTTATTTTATGAGTGCTGTGTATTAAATTTGTGAAATTGTGCATAAAGTAAATAAAGTATATATGTATAAAGTGCATTAAGTAATCATTATATTCCAATTTCCTTCATTTTTTAATAGCAGATGAGTGACTATCTTTTGATACAGACATAACACAGGCTATGCTTTCAGGTTTTTTGGATAAAGTTTACAGAAATAACCCAATAGGTTTACCATTAATTCTGTGAAATATTCACGGGTTCTGCTAGTCTTAAGAAACTAGGCTTCTCAAAACCAGAAAGGAGAAAGCCGATTCAAAGACCACAGATTCAAGCCATTTCTGGAACTATAAAAATTTGTAAAACTTTCCAGAAGTTTATCATTTAAGTATATATGCACATGCCTAGACATGCAACTATATGCATGAGAATACACATATAAAACAAGCATACAAGTCTGTACATGCACTGACTCCAAATACTGTATATATACAAACATACATGCAAAAATATCCTGCTGATGTTGAAATTCCAATGAAGAAACCTTGGATCTAAGTTAGAGACTGACTCCTCTCTATTGGCAAGAAATTTTGAAATAAAACTGAATAATGACATACATACACACATGTCTGAAAAAAAGGAAGAATTGTCATCACTTGCAAGAGAGATAAGTTGGTAACAAACTATGCTTTCATTAACTGAGGTGTAGCGAGATCAATTTCTATTATGACATATTAGAGTCAACTAGCCTTTTATATGCTCCACACGCTAAGCTTTAATGATTAGTTGTTTGACTTATAATGTGAGTTTAGAACATTTGGTTGAGTCCTGTATTTTGATTGGTTGAGTATTGCACAGGATATGGAACTCAGATCCAATCATGTTGTGCACAATACATTCTAGAATAACTAATCTGAATCATTGCTGGAGCCTACATCTTATATATTGAGTTAACAAAACCTCTAAAACAGAAAGGTGAGAAGATTCCAGTGGGGACGAGTCATGATATTTTCCTGCTGTTATAATGAAGAACATGTAACCAATGACAGCCAGAACTGAATTATCCAAATGATAGATGAACTATACAACCACCAGAATCCACGATGTGTTTATTTGGTCCACTGTATAATTTAGCAGAGGAATAAAGTCATGCTGTTATTTTAAAGTTATTTCTTGTGTGATTTCTACAAGTTAACATGCAACACATTATATAATGGTATGCAAAATTTTGTAATAAACCAAGAATGACTTTATATTCACTCAGCTAAAGAGGTACATATGTAGTCGCAAGCAGACATAACTACCCTCTCGGCCCTCCCACCCTTGAGCCAGTGGAACAATCAGAATGTGTCATCTGGAGGAAGAGAGAATTGCACCAGCATTTGGTTGGTACTCAATTCATCTGAGAAAACTGGAACACTGTAAAATGAAGTGCATTGCCCTGTGTCATAATGCGCTGCCTAGACCAGTAATCAAACCTGCAACTTTATGATCGCGAGTCCAGTTGCCATCATACATACATGAGTGCATACATACATACATACATACATACATACATACATATATACATACATATATACATACATACATACATACATACATACATACATACATACATACATACATACATATATACATACATATATACATACATACATACATACATACATACATACATACATACATACATGTGATGGTAGTCTCTCATAGTTTGAGAAAGACGGTTCTACAATTTCTTGCTGAAAAACTAGCACAAATGATTTGTTTATAGTGATCAAATGCATGAGGTGAACATTAGCTCACTCCCTCCATCAAATCAACATAGCCTGAACAGGTGCACAGTGTTCCACACATCAAGTGTTGAAGTGGTTGCAGAGCAATTGGAAATAAAGTGTTTTGGCCAAGAACACAACACAACATACGAGCCAGGAACTGAAACCACAACCTTGTTGTTATGTTTCCCTCGGACTAACAGTCCATATAACACTTGTGATCGTTGAGTGTAACACCCTAAACACTAGGTCATATCTATTGGAAGGATAACCCCCAAGGACAAAGAAATAAGAACCCACTGTAGGGTGGAAGCCATAGCACTCATAATAAAAAGGAGTACTGGTGAAATGTTCCAGTGAAAACCTCAATAAAATGTAAATACAAAAGACCTGACATAATGATTTGGGATAGCAAAGAGAAACTGTACAGTTATAGAAATCAGTTACCCAGCAGATGATAACATAAAGCTAAAAGAACAGTGGAAAAGAGAATACCTATGCTGAACTATTGAGAAATTTACAGTTACTCTTCCCTGATTACAAGTTCAGTTTTATACCTGTAATTATTGGGGAACTGGAATATGTAACACACTACTTAAATACCAATCTTGAGAAATTAGGCTTCTCAAAATCACAAAGGAGAAAGCTGATTTGAAGACTACAGACCCAAGCCTTCATTGGAACTGTAAAACTTTCCAGAAGTTTATCATTTCCAGAAGTTTATGAGCATGTCTAGACATGCAACTATATGAATGAGAATACATACATAAAACAAAACATGCAAATCTGCACACATACATATGTATATGCAAAATACCCTGTTGATGTTGTTGAAATTCCCAAGAAGGGGCCTTGGATTTAGGTTAGAAACCAGCTCTTTCTCTATTGGCATGAAATTTTGAAATAAAGCTGAATAATGACATACATACATACATACATTATATATAGGTGTGTGTATGTATGTATGTATGTATATATGTATGTATGTATGCATGTATATGTGGGTATAAATATGTGTATATATCTTTTTAATTTTGATTTACAGCTGCAGTGTCTATGTGTAAAAGAGAGAGAGAGAGAGAGTGAGAAAGGGAAGGGAGAGAGAGTGACTGTTTTCTTTTCATGTATGTATGCTAGTATGTGTAATTCTATGTAAGAACATATTCCTTTCAACCTCTAGCTGACGACATGCTGTGTGAGCTTCCCTTACCTGTGTAAAAATGGTGATTTGATGTAAT
This sequence comes from Octopus bimaculoides, assembly GCF_046866305.1. Taxonomy (NCBI): domain Eukaryota; kingdom Metazoa; phylum Mollusca; class Cephalopoda; order Octopoda; family Octopodidae; genus Octopus; species Octopus bimaculoides. The sequence continues at coordinate 131,371,649 of NC_142928.1, forward strand.
GGGAATGGTTAGCACTATTATGTCTATAATATATTAGTTATAATCTGATTTGTTTAACCACTAAACGAGTTTAATACAACAAACTGCAGAAATACATCTGACAAAAATAATTTACTGTCGCATTTTAATGATATTATTATAAGTTGCTTCATAAGGTAGTGAGCTGGCAGGATCATTTGCATGCTGGGCAAAACGCTCAGTGGCATCTCACACAGCTTTACATTCTGAGTCCAAATTTCACCGAAGTCAACTTTTAGAGCACTGGAGTCGATGTAATCAACTGGCACCCTTCCCTGAAATTGGGCTTGTGCTAAAATTTAAAACCATTATTATAATTTCATCATCATCATCGTCGTTTAACGTTCGCTTTCCATGCTAGCATGGGTTGGACAATTTGACTGAGAACTGGTGAAACCAGATGGCTACACCAAGCTCCAATCTGATTTGGCAGAGCTTCTACAGCTGGATGCCCTTCCTAACGCCAACCGCTCAGAGAGTGTAGTGGGTGCTTTTACGTGCCACCGGCACGAAGGCCAGTCAGGAGGTACTGGCAACGATATTGGATCTCGGGCATTAATTGGGCTAATTGGAGACATCCTGATGCTCATAAAAGTTAAAGGCAGTTAATATCATAAGAGTAGCACATACTATTTTTACTACTAGGTGACTTTAGTGCAGTACATGATGACAATTGGAAATCAAATCAATTAAAATAATGTTAATGTAAATGTTATCCACTTTTCATTGCTTCAGATGAGATATCATCCAGAAAATAATTAAACTTCCTAAAAATTCTTCTGACAAGATATTATTCAGAAAATAATCTTACTAAAATTTCTTCTCAGATATTTAAAGTTAAATATTTATCATGGATGACCTTCAATAGTTATAAGGAATCACAAACTTAGTTCTGCCAAAGTCTATCCCAATCAAAGTTACATAATATGTGGATAACTTGAAAGGATCTTTTCAGTTACTAATGGTGACATGAGAATCTAGATACTTTCAACAGCAAAAATATACATTCCTTACTCACATCAAAGAAACACTCCAGCCTGCCACTCTTGGTCAAGACGCAAATAAGACCAAGTTCTTATTTTCATGAAGAGGCTCTGTCACCAATGTCGCGTGGATGCTTGGTCAACATTGTTGTGGTGGTTATCTGTAGGATGTGTGTTGTATTGTTGAAGACCTTCGTTGTGTGGTCTGGCTGGCTGCGCATATAATAAATGAAGTAACTCATAAACTTCTAATTTTTAACTACTTATTGCTGGACATGATTTACTGTGTTGGCTGTTTACAAAAGAAAGATGCTGATAATATAAACACTGATTGGGATGAAAGAACTGTGCTGCATCTGGTTGAAGGCTAGTTGTGGTACATCATTTATAAGTGTCCAAAATCATCTTTGCTTTGAGGTGGTCTGAGTGCCCAATTTGATCTGGTCTTAGCAGTCTACCTTCTGTAAGTGGACTACTTGAGTGCCCGAGGCTGCCTGCCTTACTCACTTGCCTGAGGCTGTGTAGTGAATTAGGCGCCAAAGGGTTTTTATAGGGTGAAAAGAGGACAACAACCAGGAACGTGCGTGACTCGTAGGTTAAATGGAGTGAGAGAGGGGTTGATTTAAATGAAATCTTACACAAATAAAAATGTAACAGGTAGCTTCTTAGATTCTAAGCTAGGATTCGAAACTGAATCTACATTTTTCTATAGATTCTCTTCTTGTTGTTCTAGGCTTTTGCACTTAGAAATTTATGAGAGTCAACTGTAACACTTAGGTTCTATTATTTAACTTAACATTTTTAGGTTAAATATAGTGCAAGGGAGATAAACCCATTACTTTCCATTTTTCTGATGTACATCCAGCTTTCCAGCATATGTAAGTAAAAGTAACCAAATTTGGCTTTTCCTTCTTTCTTTCAGTGCCAATGGAGGGAACACCTTATGCAAGGAACTGCACAGTGTTTACCCTCTCTACTTGTCTATACTATCTTACTCTTTCTCTCTCTCCTTTTTCCACCAGTCTTCTAGCAGTCAATAAAAGATGAAGTTAACTACCTACAGAATGGATAACAAAATAGCAAATAACCTGTGTACAACAACAGCTTAAGGTTGTATTTTACATTGTAACAATGAAAATTAAGGACCATTTCAACCAATTAATATTTTTCTTCTCATTTTAATTGCTACATACCATTGTTAAAAAAACACAAATAACAATTTGTAAATCATTTTTTATCAATTAATGATACAAGTTGACACAAATTACAATATGAAATTTTAAAATATTATTTTCTGCCTTTTTTCACCAGAAAAATATCAATTATTTGTCAACATTTTCATCATCTGACATGTTGGATTACTTTCTTTCAATGCTACACTGCTTAGTTGTATTCAACCTATTGTACTCCTCAGAAATGTGTGCATTTGTCTGAAGCTGCTGAAAACACACTGCAGATTACATAGTGTAGCAGGGATGGTTGCCAACATACCAGCGATTGTGTTGAAGACCAACAGAAGCAAGATAATTTTCATCAATAGTTGGCTGTGAACCTAATAGATACATATTGTCCGTAAAAATGTTTGCGTAGATTGTCTTTTTCTGCCTTTAGAAGACCCATAACAACACGATAATGTACTGCAACAATTTGAATGTGCTCGTCTGATGTATTAGAATTGATAATGACTCATCTGCATGCAAAAAAATATATCTTAATCATTACAATTCCATAATAATCTTTTCAAGATATGTGATGGCAATCTTTGATTGGTTGATCCCATGGCACTTCCATTGCTCATTCATCAGCTAGAGCTTGCAAACGGCAAGATATTTTTCCTCTGCTTTCCTGAATGAAAATTATGATATTTTAACTTAATTTCAGAGCAGTTTCAGACTATTTTCAAGTTATGACATTTCTAAGAATTTCCTTGGTTGCTGTAACCATTCTTTTAGCACATATAACGTAAAGTTTTCCTATTAAATATTTGCTAATGTTGTTTGAATTTACAAAACTATTTTCCAAGCACTCCAATTAAGAAGTCAAAATTGCACACGGCATTAAATAATACACTGATATCCATAAATGTATTGAAGCCTTGGTTACATTTTTTACTTCTACATTATTTTACATCTACAAGACCACCTTGTTACAATTTGAATTTTAAGGGTTCATATTTATTCTCTATCAAATGTGATTTCAATGATTGTATGCCGTTTGGGACTGGCATTTAGAAAGTATTAGACACTACACATTATTTCTGAGGCAATGCAGAGTGGTTCAGTATCTGTCATTCTATTTTGGACAGCAAGATTTAGAAGGTGTACATGGCAATGGGCATAGCTGGCAAGTGGAGAAAATTTCTTTTACTGTTGTTGCCAACCTTCCATCAACTTCAGTCATATTTGCTACATTATCAACACATTTTCAATTTCAAGTATTTCCTGAATATATTTTTGACTAACTCACAGAGAAAACTTCTTTCTGAGAAAAGCATGGCACAAAATCTGAAGAAAGACTCTCCATTTTCTTCTTCAGCTTGACCCTACTAGTATCTGATGTTTCATCAACGATAATAAAATATGCTTCACATGATTCTTTTACATGTTTCAGTCATTTGACTGTGGCCATGCTGGAATACCGCCTTCAAAGATTTTTTAGTCAAAGAAATTTACCACAGGGCTGAAATGGTAAAAGTGTCAATTGAATTAGATTAATGTTGTTCTTGTGACCGTTTTACTGTTAATCCTAAATCTGCAAGGTCATACAGGAATGGCTGTGTGGTAAGAAGGTTGCTTCCCAACCACATGGTTCCAGGTTCAGTCCCACTGTGTGGCACCTTGGGCAAATGCCTTCTACTATATCTTCGGGCCGACCAAAACTTTTGTGAGTGGATTTGGTTGTTGGAAACTGAAAGAAGCCCGTCATCATCATCATCATCATCATCGTTTAACGTCCGCATTCCATGCTAGCATGGGTTGGACGATTTGACTGAGGACTGGTGAAACCGGATGGCAACACCAGGCTCCAGTCTAATTTGGCAGAGTTTCTGGATGCCCTTTCTAACGCCAACCACTCAGAGAGTGTAGTGGGTCCTTTTACGTGTCACCCGCACGAAAACAGCCACGCTCGAAATGGTGTCTTTTATGTGCCACCCGCACAAGCCAGTCCAGGGGCACTGGCAACGATCTCGCTCGAAAATCCTACGGGAGCCAGTCAGGCGGTACTGGCAACGGCCACGCTCAAAATGGTGCATCTCATGTGCCACCCGCACAAGAACCAGTCCAGGGGCACTGGCAACGATCTTACTTGGCTTGCCGGGTCTTCTCACGCACAGCACATTTCCAAAGGTCTCGGTCAGTAGTCATCGCCTCGGTGAGGCCCAATGTACGAAGGTCTTGCCTCACCACCTCAGCCCAGGTCTTCCTGGGCCTACCTCTTCCACGGGTTCCCTCAACTGTTAGGGTGTGGCACTTTTTCACGCAGCTATCCTCATCCATTCTCACCACATGTCCATACCAGCGCAATCATCTCTCTTGCACGCCACAACTGATGCTTCTAATGTTCAGCTTTTCTCTCAAGATACTTACACTCTGACGGGTATTCACATTGACATTACACATCCAACGGAGCATACTGGCTTCATTCCTTGCGAGCTTACGTATGTCCTCAGCAGTTACAGCCCGTTTCACTGCCATGTAGCATGGCTGTTCGTACGCATGCGTCATACAGTCTGCCTTTTACTCTGAGTGAGAGTCCCTTTGTCGCCAGCAGGGGTAAGAGCTCTCTAAACTTTGCCCAGGCTATTCTTATTCTAGCAGCTACACTTTCAGCGCACCCACCCCCACTACTAACTTGGTCGCCCAGATAGCGGAAGCTATCGACTACCTCTAGTTTTTCACCCTGGAATGAGATAGAAGTTGTTTCCTGTTTGTTTACAGTCTTTATTGCACCTGAACATCTGCCACAAACAAAAACTAACTTGCTAGTTAACCTGCCTTTGATGTTGCTGCACCTCTTATGTGTCCATAGCTTGCACCGGGTACATCTTATAGAGTTACTACCTACTCCTTTTCTACATACTGAGCAGGGCCATCTACCTGAAGGGGTTTGTGTTTTATCTACCTTCCTACTTATTAGGATTTTGGTTTTAGCTAGGTTGACTCTAAGGCCCTTCAGTTCTAGACCTTGCTTCCACACCTGAAACTTCTCCTCTAGTTCTGATAGTGACTCCGCAATTAGGGCAAGGTCATCAGCATAGAGGAGCTCCCAGGGGCAACCTGTCTTGAACTCCTCTGTGATTGCCTGGAGGACTATGATAAATAAGAGGGGGCTGAGGACGGAACCTTGGTGGACCCCTACCTCTACCCGGAATTCATTGCTGTACTCATTTCCAACCCTCACCTTACTGGCAGCATCTCTGTACATGGCTCGCACAGCTCTCACTAACCATTCTTCTATCCCAAGTTTCCTCATTGACCACCAGATAAGGGACCGGGGGACCCTGTCAAAGGCTTTCTCCATGTCAACGAAAGCCAGGTACAGAGGTTTATCCTTAGCTAGGTATTTCTCCTGCAACTGTCTCACTAGAAATAAGGCATCAGTAGTGCTTTTACCTGGCACGAACCCAAACTGCATCTCATCTAAATTGATTCGCTCCCTAATTAGTTGGGCTATGACCCTCTCTGTAACTTTCATAACCTGATCTAACAGCTTGATGCCTGTGTAATTATTTGTATCTAAAGCGTCACCTTTACCTTTGTATATATATATATATGTGTGTGTGTGTGTATTTGTGTGTCTGTGTTTGTCCCACCCCCCACTATTGCTTGATAACTGATGTTGGTGTGTTTATGTCCCCATAACCTAGTGGTTTGGCAAAATAGACCAAAAGAATAAGTCCTGGGGTTAATTTCTTCAACTAAAAACCCTTTAAGGTGGTGCTCCAGCATGGCTGAAGTCAAATGACTGAAACAAATAAAAGAATAAAAGAAAATTCTCTGTGTGACCTCATTTACCTGCATTTTGTTGGGCAGTGAACAAGAGATTTCTGATTAATAACTTTCAAGTACTCTCTGTTCTGCACTTACTTGCTGCTTGTATACACTATTTAATTGTGTTAACATGTTTTGTGCTTTGTGTTCGCCCGATACTTAATTCCACTTCCAATGACAAGCACTATAACTTCCTTCTCAGTTTTCAAAAGAAAAAGAGTTACTATGCATGGAGACTTCAAAAAGAAAACACAAAGTTTAGCATTTTCGAATTTCATAGGTAAGCCAAGAATAAACTTTAAACTATTCACTTTTGAAACAGCTCAGACTAGATTCCTTATCAAATTTATTTTGTGTCAAAATTAGCTGATTTAGTTTAATTTCAGTGATATTGCCTTGATGAGGCAGCAGTTCAGTGGAGCTTCATAGGTCATATACTTCCTTGCCATTTGAAAGATTTTTCAGATTCGGAAGAATCAAGCTTTGTTGAGACTCAGTGTTGTTTTTAATATCCTGATCATCACATTCAACCAAGCTGTTCTTGATGGTACCACAATCTTTTATCATATGACTTTTTGTCGACCAAAACACATTAGTGAACGACTTTTTAATGAAACAACTTTCAGATGGTGTAGATTCCTATTACATCGAACTATGGTGTGGATTTTTTTCAGAGAGGTGGGGAGTAGAAGAGTTTCAGATCATTCACACAAGTCCTCTTTGTTTCTTCATTACATACAGATGGGTATTTTTAAACAAAATTTTCTACAAATACTTTTTAAATAGTGCTGATTAAAATTATATTGGAATTTAATGTTAAAAAACAATGGTAGCTGTGCACACAAACATACTAACTCACATCACATATATCAGAATGAAACTTGAAATTTAAAAAGAAAAATTGTGATGAGTGTTAGTAGAGTGTAGGACAAAACCCTCTAGAAAAATAAACACAAGGTAAAAAAAAAAAATCACGAGGACAAAAGCAAGCAAGTTTTAAGCCATAATTTTAATTCTTGTTATTTGTAGTTTATAAAATATTACATTATACTAGCAGTATAACCTGACGTTGTCCGGGTGTGACTTATTACGCCATCTACGATATAAATCTTGCAGTAGAAAGCCATGCATGAAACCTGCTTGTTGCTGCAGACGTCTGTACTGAGAGGATGACATTGCAGAATGTCAATATGGTATCCGTTTTCACCATGAGGAAATAGTAGGGGGTACTGGAGCGCATCGTATGCCCTGTGAGTTTCTGGAATTCGCCTTATGGCATCATTACAACATGACAGAACGATGTCCCTAGGTTAGACTGGTCACCCTGAAGAATGATAACGATTTCATTACATGAAGTTTGGTTGTAGCGTCCAAGGTGTTCTCCAGATGGGCGTTTGTCAGCATCAATGACCACTTTAAAATTGGGGCTTGAGGTCATCTCCACGGCATACTTGAAACTACGCATGTAGCTGTTTGTAGCATGAAGCATCTCTTGCAATTGCAATGTCAGCTCAAAGTCAGTACCTGGTGATATTGTGGTTCATTTTGCGGCTTGGTTTTGATAGTTGCAAATGAAGTACAGCTGAAGAAACTTTGGCTCTTGGCCTGCGGCTGGCTGAAGAGATCTAATTCTATGGTAAACTTGGCCCTGTACTTTAAAAGTGGGCACGAACCCTTCTTGTCTGATGATGTTCACTTCAAATGAGGTCATTTGGAAAGCACAGTTGTACTTCCTTGTCACGAAGAAAACGCCTTGAGTGTTTGTTCTGGTAAGAAGCAGCTGTAATGGATGAGGGGTGGGTCCAACAAAGAGGGTAGTCTGACCTTTCCACCTGAGCAGCACAATCCAGCTGGTTCACCGGGTCACTTCCTCGCAGAACAAATTGGACAAACGACTTGCATATAGGAAATCGATAGGTCTGGATGGGAAGCATAGTCGATGTCAGGCTTATAGTCGAACGCTTTTAATGACTATCGGGAACTGCATGGCCTAGAAACACCTCGATGACAATTTCTACAAATTGAGACATTGGCCAGGCGATGAAACCTGACTTTGGAGCTCTCATTAATTCTGGAGGAAGCAATAGAGGCAGCGTTTTTGTTGAGGCAAATGGCATGTTGTTTAGCATTCTCAGCCGCTCTGCGGGCCGAAGTGCAAGCAGGGTTATTCATATGATGCAGGTTACGCTGTTGCTCAGACTGAGCAGCTCGCCTTGCGGCTTGTAAAGCAGCACGTCTTGCTCTCCGCATAGCAGGGTAATCCCTTTTCACAGGAGCTAGGATGGCAATTTCTGATGAAGCAATTGCTGGTGATCTGTTGCTACACAGTTCTGCCAGAATTCTATCAGATTGGGCAGTAGATGCACCATTTTGCATTATGTTCAAAGTAGCTTCTGGAATGTGGTGAATTGCTGCAGTCTGTTGCTGTCTTTTTAAACCGGTTGCTTTCTTTCCCCAGCAAACTCTCTTCTTTGGAGGCATAACCTATGTATATATTAAACAGAACAACAAAAAGTTATAACAGATGGCAGGGTAGGTAGTTTTCACATTTTAATGAAGTTCACTGATTTGCAATGTGTTGTCCTGTCTACATAAGCTCCGTAGTTTGTATATTTACAAAATATTGACAAACATGTAGTAAGGTAAGATCTAGTTATATTGTAGTGAATGCTTGTGTGTACGTGCGCGTGTATGCGTTTGAGAGAGCGAGAGAGAAGAGGAAGAGAGAGAGAGGGGGAGAAAGGAATAGAGAACGGGAGCGATGAAGAGAGGAAGGGAGAACGGAAGACAGTTATAAAATAGCTATGTGTGCACGCGTTCATATAAGAAACACACACAAACTAAATCGTATATCTATAATGTTGATGTGTGTATGTATTCATGTGTATGTTGTTGACACAGATCACGTATGTGTGGTTGTGTGTGTTTTTACGTCTCTATGTTATGAAAAATATGTAAAAAATACTAAGAGGAGACAAGGACGCTGAACATGCAGACAGACAATGTAACGAAAACATGAACGAGTGAAACGGGGTATTCCTTATTCAGTCTAGTTACAAATTATCATTGCAACTTCGGCAAAAGGAAGCTAAGAGCCCCAGATTCCTTGGAAGAAAGAACTGAATGTAAACAGAAAGAAGGACGTATAACAACAGAGAACAGATACATACAAAAAGCAGGATATCAACAGCAGGTGTATTTCGACTCCTCACGAAGTAAGTGATGCTGGCTTGTGTAGGAAATGAGAAAGTGAAGCGAGGAAAAAGAGATGTGCACGGACAAGGTAGAGGGATAGAAGAAAGCTATTAAATGGGAGAGGGGAAGAAGTACGAAGTAAGAGTGAAAAGGTAGATAGAAGGAAAGAATAGAAATGGAAGAATAGTCTTAAACCAAGTTTATCTATGACTTCGTATGTATCACTTTCTCTCTCTCTCTCTCCCTCTTTTACTCTTACTGTCTATATTATATGTTGAGCGCGTGATCGATGTGTAAGAACGCTGGACAGATAGAATGGAAGAAATATAAAAGTTGCTAGAAACAAAAGCCAAATCTCCCTTAAATCATACAAAGTAAATGGAATTTAAAAAATCTAATTACTGCACTGGAAAGTTCACATCGAGAAAATTCCATTGATGTAAAAATTTTCACGAAAAAGTGAAAAATGTGAATTTCTATAAACTTTTAAAAAGGCTACACACAGACACACAACTTCAGCTTTATATATATAGATAATAACCCCAATCACAAAAATGAGCGTAATAAAAAGAATATCATATCATGTCTTTGAAAAGTTAAAACAAACACAATATTGAAAACCTCATTAAATGTTCATTTTACTACAACCTGATGCTCTGCCCTACACCATTCAAAAATTCATCCATGGTCTTCCTCTCATTGACATAGTCCAGACATAGGTTCTTTAAACATTGTTGATGCTCTTTGTGACATGTTTGACTCGTTTTCTTGAAGGTTCAGTACAAGAATCCTTAATCCGAGGGAGTGGGGAGAGGACTTCGGAAAATTCACAAGATCCGTGTTTTTCCCTCGTAACTTTGAGGAAAATATAATCCTTTTAGAATCACAAATTAGGATTTTCCTCAGGAACTTGGATGTTAAACATCCCTTTGAAAGGTTCGGGTCCTTACTTCTACTATACACACACATATCTATCTACCTATCTATCTATAGTAGAAGGACCCGAACCCTTCAAAGGGATGTTTAGCATCTAAATTCCTGAGGAAAATCCTAATTTGTGATTTCAAAAGGATTATATTTTCCTCAAAGTTACGAGGGAAAAACTCGGATCTTGTGAATTTTCCTAAGTCCTCTCCTACCCCGTTGCTTTCCGCGCATTTTTGCTTTCAGATTCGTTTCCTACGTGAGTGTGAAGTAGAAAGATTTCCATTTTCCTCAAAGTTACGAGGGAAAAACATCGGATCTTGTGAATTTTCCGAAGTCCCCCCACCCCCTAGGAAAAGATTTTTCCCACAAATTTCATTATAATCGTAATTTATACCGTTTGAAAGGTATTTATATAAAATTTCATTAAAAAAGACACATTTTGCTAAAAGTTATGAGAGAAAAACATCGGATCTTGTGAATTTTCCGAAGGCCTCTCCCCACCCATGTTGCTTTCCCGGAATTTTTGTTTTCATATTCGTTTCCTACACCTTTTTTTTTTTACACTATTTTCTTTTTCGATTTCCTTTCCGGATAATAATGTCAACATTAACCTTTTCTTTTTATATGTGACCATAACGACTCAACTTTTATTAATTATATTGCATATAATTAATAGTTCGACCTACACATATTAATTTGAGAAAAACAAAACAGGAAATTTGAACGAAGTTTCTATAAAACTAATGTTTAAACAGTGAATAGCTATGGGGATCCACCAGAATGAAATAGTAATCAAATGGATCCATAAAAAATGGTTGAAAACCCCAAATGTAGAGTGAATCAACACAAAAAAAAAGATATTTTTCATGATTACTTCAATTATATATTTTTCTTCTAATTTTAGAAACAGAAAAAAAAAAAAAAGGTAAAACTGAGTGGGTTTTGTCCTATTTCGCGACCCAGGGAATTTCTGAATGGCACGACTAACGAAAAATTACCTTGAATTTATTTTTAGTAGTGCGGCCCGCCTGAAAATGTGCCATGTCTCATGCCTACTTTCCGAAAAAGGCTATCCGTGTCTTCCCAAGGAAGTCAATAAAGCAAAGTCTGTAGATCAAGCGGAAGGGATAGAAAGGAGATACAGTTGACGGTAGTTTAAGAAGAGCACGTTTGTATTTATGTTGTTTCGATTCCTGGATGCTGTCATTTTAATGATACTTTTTATGAAAACATTTCATTCATGCACCTCACTTTCCCTTCTTTCCTGATACCAAACGTAATCAAATGAGTAACTAGTGTATCAGAGCGGATGTGATGTCATAAGTGCTCAGCACTTAGCATGGAATAAGTTAAATAATCTAATAAGTATATAATAACCCTAAATAACCAAAGAAACATCTTTTAAAAAAATTCTTGAAATATTCCAGCGTATACATTATGAAATGATCGGGAGGAAATTTTATATTTCCAATTAATAAACAAAATATATATACTCGGCACGGTGATCTGCACGGTTAGTTCAGCTGAAAATATGGTGTGATCATCAGAAAGTTGATTTAATGAACTTTCTTCAAGTGATTACCTAATGATACAGTATTTGTTTTTTAAAAAGCTTTGCCAGCATGAGTAAATCGAGTGGAAATACTTCGTCCGGATCGAGAGATAACGACGAAAGACAGGCGAATTCGCTGAATCATCCTCTTATTCTTGCCACAAGGTAAACAAATGCACATTTACTCGTTTCAAGATATGTAATAACATAGCATGTCCTATCAAGTATTAATCTACTCATCTGAAACCATACATTTGCTCAAACTTTCATAAATGAGGACTAGCAACCTTTAGTCGTAACTTTAAACGTAATTCATGGATCCAGTGCTAAGTCGTCCTTGACTTCCCTGTTGCTGGTCAGAATCATTTGTTTAGTAAATAAAAGTGAAAGGCTTCTGAAAAATGGCATCTTCTCTCTCCAAGCCAATTTATTCCACTCTTCTGCCCTTGTAAACAGATTTATTCCATTTTAAAACTGTTTATAACAATACAGCTAATCTACTTTTGCAAATATTTGAAAGGTTTGATTACATAAACAACAGGACCTGCATTCAGCTAACTGTACCCGATAAAAAGAAATCGTTGTAAATCTCTTTACAGCCATTCTCTAAAAAATATCTGTTCCAGGTCATCTCTGATCAAGAGCACGAATGTAGTCGGCCGACAGAAGCTGTATTTATTTATTATTTTTCCAGCCGTGCGCACTCTTTAACCTAAGCTATTAAGGAAGCTACAGCTTGGGCTGTTTGGTTTCAGATCTTATCTCTCTCCATACTCCAAAGAATGTCTTTGTACTTTGATTTATTAATGACACGAACTCTGCAATTATGCAACAACAACAATACACACACACACAGAGTTAATTACTCAGAGACGCCGTCTGCATGGAATAATAGTTAAAATATACTAACACTAACTTACATAAGTTTTTGTTTGGTTCTCTACATTGCTCACACCATTTAACCCTATACGTTAATAGGTTGTTATTGAATAAATCCAATTGTTTGGACATATGATCTAAAGGTATATCGCCCGCTATTATCCCGTCATTTAATTTTCCAGACAATAGATTATATTAGTCATAGTGTCATTCACTTTTCTTAAGACATCAGCCTGTGATGCGAGAGAAATTTGGCTGCTATTTCTAGCGAGTTGAGGCTCCCTAGTAGGTTCGTGTCAAATGTACGCTTATGTGTGGAAACAATGAAGCTGTCATTTGAATTTATACACAAAAATTTCCTAGGGTTGTAAACCAGAACTTTTTCCATTTAGTCCTCCTTTTTTTTCTCAGTCTTAGTCTCATACGAACATTGTGTGTGTTTCTGTTGTCTTTATACTTGTATTTATATTTTTAATTGGCAGCAATCTTTCGCAGGTCGGTTCCATTACTTAAAGCCTTTTATATTTTCCCAAACGCAACTCTTATTGACTTGTATTAAGACACTTATGCCTATTGAACAAATGTTTATTATATATGTAGTTATTAGTTAAGTACATATATATTTATGTATTTCAATGTTAAAAGCAAGTAGCTTCTTTCGTATGGAGCTATCATAATTATCAAAATCCATCTGTACTAGGCCAACATTGAAAAAGTGGGGCTAATGTCACCTCTTGAAAAATGCATCTTTTTGAAAAACGTTTTTGGGATTCCTACGTTCTAGATGTTGGAGATTCAGGCCATAGGATACATTATTTTCCTCTTTAAGCTAATACAATGTATGAATAAACAAGTATGTAAAATGAATCTCTTAATGATTTTCAAACAGTAATCTGATTCTGTTATGATATCTATATATAGTACCTTTAGAGCTGCCTCTAGATTGTCTGACTTAAAAACATACTAACATATTACAAGTTTTGGATTTGGATAAAAGTAAATTAACAATGGGTGACATAGTAAGATATGTAATTTGGAGATGATATCAATGGTAAAGGTTTGAAAAGTCACTGATCTATTGAATCCAAATCTTGTCCTGTAACTAATACAATTTGTTTTCATTGTAGAGGTAGAAGACATAGAGCTGTTCGTCACTCATCCAGGAGAGAGAAAAAAGAAGTAGATGAACCCAAAGGTAATTATTTCATTACATTTTAGTTTTAATTTAACCCAAGCACAGTGATTTATTTGTAATATGATTTGTAACAGATTTTTGTGGAAGGTGTGATCAATTATGTCAACTCTAGTTCTCACAAGCATGTATTTCATTGATCTTGGAAGGCTACAAAGCAAAATAAACTGCAGTAGGATTTGATCTCAAAATGTTGGCAATAAAATAGACTTCATTTGGTCTGGCAACTTAGAAATAACTCCCATGATTCCACTTAGAAATGAATCACTTATGTTTATTATTCTGCACATATTTATAAGGGTGTCTATTTGGTGTGTGTGTCACTAAATCATTTATATATTTTTATGTAGTTCAAACAATGATTTGCATAATTATTCTTAATATGTTTTGGCAGATTTGAATGCAAACTGTTAATCACTGGTGACATGTAAAAGGCACCCTTTCTGGTGACACGTAAAAGACACCCACTACATTCTGTGGAGTGGTTGGAACTTAGGAAAGGCATCCAGCTATAGAAACCAAGCCAAAACAAGACGAGCCTGGTGCAGCCCTCTTGTTTACCAGTTCCAATCGAACTATCTTATCCATGCCAGCATGGAAAACAAACACTAAATGATGATGGTGGTGAAGCATACATCACAGGAGAAAAACTTATTTTTACAATGGTGTGTTCATAGTGCACTTAACTCATTGCTATGAGGGATTCTGGGACACTGGTTTTTCCCATGATGCTGTGTCTCATCAGCTAGAAGCTCTCCAGACTTTTGACTCTAAACAAGAGCTGATGATTTTTGTTTATAATTTCAGCAAACAAACTGCTGATTGGTGATGATATCTACCAACTAAAAATAAATCACTGTTTACACTATGAACAGCAAGGTCTGATATAATGACTTGCATATTTCATTCTTATTACATTCCAGCAAATTTGAATGCAAAATATGCCAATTACTGTTGTGTATGTCACAGGAAAACAACTTCTTTATTTTATGAGTGTGTTCATAACACATTGACTTATTGGTGCAATGGATACTGGAACATCAGTGTTTCAACAGGTTGTGTCTTGTAAACCAGAAACAACCCAGACCTTTTTGTCGAAACAAGAATCCTATTTTCTAACATAATATTCAAGTTTATCTTGTTATTAGGACCAGCGTATGCAGTTTCCCTCCTTACAGTTTGCCAGTATTTATGTTTTGGAATTCATGATTTTAGAATTCCCCAAAAATACCAATTTCAGGAGAGTAATAAATCAATTACATCGAACTTAGTGCTCTACTGGTACTTAATTTATTAACTGTGAAAAGATGAAAGGCAAAATTGATCTTAGTGGAATTTGAACTCAGAACATAATGACAGCATTTTGCCTAGTGTGCTAATGATTCTGCCAGCTTGCTGCCTTCAGAAGTACCAATATTGATTTCAATGAATACCTTTCTCTCTACTTTTTTCCAGCTAGTCTCTCAGCGAGTTAAATTTTCATCTACATATAAATAAGCTTTCTCTTTATCTAAAGACAATGTACTAAGTTTTATCTCCAAGTTAAACACTAGCATCCAAGAAGACTAGTGGTGGTTTATTTTGGGGCAAAAGTTTGTCCAACAAAGTTTTTAAAGATGGGAACTATTAATAAAGTGTGAAGAAAGTTTTAATGTCCTATGTTGGGACCAGAGTTCTGAGAAATGATATTGGTAAAACGAAATTAAGAGCTAATCAAATCATAAAAATTTGATTATGAGAAAGGGTGAGTGAATGGAAGAGAGAGAGAGAGAGAGAGAGAGCAAGAGCAAGAGGGAGGAAAAATGGAAACAACTGCTTCGATAAACCAAACTCTTTATTTGATGTTAATATTTTATATTGTAATCTTTCTTATTCCCAAATTACATGTGTACTTATATTTTTATTATTTTCTATTCTAGCTGACCAAGCTCCGAAATCAACAGTTCATGTAAGCATGATTGATGTTTGGGGAATGTCATGAAGGTAACACCCTTGTAACGTTTGGGATATATATATATATATATATATATATATATATATATATATATATATAATTGTTTATGTATAACCCACAGCATATTGATACTCTAGCTATAAATATTTGGCTTTCAACCTTGTACTGTTGTGTAAAATTCTGAGTGCTTGTCAACAATTTTTTCTTTAATATTTTAACAAGTAAATCTCAGTTTCTTTACTAAAGCAGCTTAATGAATCTTCAATGAAAGACAAAGCTAGTTGGGGAATTGAGGCCAAAAGAGTTGTGGTTTCGGCAAGAAAAAATAGAATACTGCTTTCTGTGAAGCCTGGAGTTTGTGGATCGATTGTATAAAACCAAACCAAACGTGTTGAATTGTCCACTGAGTAAAAGGTTTTGGTTTCTGCACCAGATGTTGTGAAGATGTTCCGTGAATTGGTTAGCTACATTCTCTAGAAATTTATTTTATCTCCATTACCATTTAATGTCCATCTTCCATGCTGGCATGGGTTGGATGGTTTAACAGTATCTAGTAAGCCAAAAGACTACATCAAGCTCCAGTGTCTGCTTTGGCATGGTTTCTACAGCTGCTTGCCCTTCCAAATGCCAACCACTTCACTGAGTGAACTGGGTTCTCTTTGTATGGTACCGGCACTAGTGAGGTTGCCTTGTAACTCACATATCAAGACCCCTTGACTGAGTCAGGGTGCAATATTGAGGGACATGGCTTTGTGTCAGGTGTTGAGACATTAAAGTGTGATAGAGGGACAGGAACAAGTGTCATGCCGCTATGGAGATACATGGCTACTTCAGCTGGAAGAGGTGAAAAGATGGTAGTGATGAGGTGTCAAGACATATCCTCAAGGGTCAAGAAGGTGAATATAAAAGAGAATAGAGACAAGATTGGGAAGGGTGGGTGGGTAAGTTCATGAGAGTATGATAGGTGTATGACATCAGCATCATCATCATCATGAGTTGTAGGGAAGGTTTTGTCATCTCCTCTATGAGGGCCAACATCCTAAGGTTGGTTTTCACTACTCTGTCTCATGTCTTCCTGGGTCCCTGCTTTATTGCATATCTTCCACAGATTCCATCCATATATTTTGCAACTGAAACATCTTTATGCAGCTGTCCTCATTCATATGCATCACACGATCATATCAACAGTTTTCACTCTTGCATACTGTATCTAATGCATTTTATGCCCAGATTTTCTCTCAACTCCTTTGCATTTTGTTGAACATACACATTGAGGTTGCACATCCAACAGAACATACTAGTTTCATTTCTTTCATGTCTTCACATGTGCTCTGCATTCACAGCCCTTGCTGTTTGTATGCAAACATCATACAATATTGCCTTTCATTCTGAGGGAGAGGCCTTTTATTAACAACAGGGGTAATAACCCTCTGAACTTTTTCCAGGGGACATTATATTATTTTTAATATCATATAAAAGCACCTGTGCAGCACCACGTAAAAACACCTGTATGGTGCCACATAAAAGCGTCCAGCACACTCTGGTTGGTGTTAGGAAGGGCATCCAGCCATAGAAACCATGCCAAATTAGACTGGAGCCTGGTGCAGCTCTCTACTTTGCCAGCTCTGGTCAAACTGTCCAATCCATGCCAGCATGGACAATAAATGTTGAATAATGATGATGATGATAGTTTTATAGAGATCATAGAGATGTTAGAGTGGAGTTATGTCCATGTGTGCTGTGTACAAATATATACAAAATGTAGCATGAAAGTGATCCTTCACTAGATACCTTAAGTGTAAGGAACACAGGTACAAATTCTTTTAGATGAATAAAAGCTCTGGATTGGGTGGAATAGGCATACTATTAACAGAGAAATAGATAGATATGGTAATTGAATTAGAAGGAGTGGTTGTGTGGTAAGTAGCTTGGTAAGTACCAACCACATGGTTCTGGGTTCGGTCTCACTGCATTGCACCTTGGCAAGTGTCTTCTACTATAGCCTCGGGCCAACCAAAGCCTTGTGAGTGGATTGGTAGACGGAAACTGAAATAAGCCCGTCGTATATATGTATATGTATATATATTTGTGTGTCTGTGTTTGTCCCCCCAACATTGCTTGACAACTGATGCTGGTGTGTTTACATCCCCCGTAAACTGATAGAATAAGTACTAGGCTTACAAAGAATAAGTCCTGGGGGTCGATTTGCTCGACTAAAGGCGGTGCTCCAGCATGGCCGCAGTCAAATGACTGAAACAAGTAAAAGAGATTAATTATGCTTAAGTTAGTTATAGGCTGCAGTGATTTCTGCATGTGTGTTACAATCAGGTATGACAGATGTACGAAAGAACCAGTTCTATGAAGTCCTCTTGTGGACTACCTCCGTGACTAATGACAATGACCTTGTTGTCACTTCTAAGGAGGTCAGTGGACACTGGGAAACATCCACAACAGCCAAAGTCTCCATGTACTCAAGTGTACATGAAGGCTATTGTATAAGGAATGAAGAAGAATCAAGGGTGCTGGAGTTTTGTGATACAACTCTGATCTAACCATTTGTAACTCATCATCGTCATCATTGTGTAACGTCCACTCTCCATGCTGGCACAAGTGGGATGATTTGACATAGAGCTGGCTAGCAGGGAGTTGTTCAGACTCCAGCTATCAGTTGTGGCACGGTTTCTGTGGCTTGATGTCCTTCTTAATACCAACCACTTAGCAGTGTGTGCTGGGTGCTTTTTACATGCCACTGGCATGGGTGCATTTACACAGCACTAGCATTAACACAGCACCAGTATGGGTGCTTTTTAAGTGGCACCAGCACCCAAAAGGACAAGCCTGTATGTGTGGAATACAGTGATTTTTCTTAGCTTGACATGTCTTATAAGTATAGCAAATCACATCTCCCAGTCCCTTGTCATTTCCTCAGTGAGGCCCAGCATTTGAAGATCCTTTCTCACCACTTTGTCTCACATCTTCCTGGGTCTACTCTTTCCACAGGTACCTTCCACAATTAGAGCTCAGCACTTCTTTATGCAGCTGTCCTCCTGAAAACCAGTTACAGATCTTTTTATTTACTACTCATGTGAACATGCAAATAGAAAGATTTCATGCTTATTAGGAAACAGAATAGACAGCTGGCTGTGTTTCTAGATTTTTCCCCTATGAAGAAAGTAGCACTTGAGATAGACTAATGGTCAATGACTCCTTAAGGTTAAAACAGAATAGACACAGAAATGAGAAAAACTGAAAGTGGATGATATGAAATCTAAAAGATCCTTTAGTCATACATAGATTCAAAGAAGTAACAGGTAAAACTTCTGAGTGAAGTAAGAGAGATAGATACATACGACAACTGGGAGTTTTTTCAGAGACAATCTGCTAAGAGCCATAGACCAGAACTGAGAATGGAGAAAGGGTCCCAGCCAGGTGGAAGGTGACATGGTGGTAGAATGGTAGAGAAGGTAGTCATAAAGGTCAAAACATATGTCTAAGAAGAAGGGGCAAGGTAGAAGATGAGTAGAAGGGGCAAGGAATAGTATCATGTAGATCGAAGAGAAGTTAGACATCAGGTATTTTTAACAAAGAGAGGAGATGTAAGTGAGAGGTCTGACAATGTTCTGTTGCAAGAGGATCAGACAGAGGTATGATGTTTTTCAGATTGCAAAGCTGAATCAGGATATCGTTGGTGAAAAGTATGTTTGAAATGTGAGTGGTACCTTGCTTAGGCAAAAAGAGATCTAACAGTCTAAAACCTGCTTCGTTCATGAATGACCATGGGATTGCACTTAGAAAAGTTCCCTTCCGAGGCATAGTCCAGGCAAGGTTATTTATGGAAGACCAACAGTCGCCCATGCATACCAATATTGTCCAAGGGAAAGGCAGAAGTTGATACAGCTTTGCACCAGTGATGTAGCAGCTCATTTCTACAGCTGAGTGAACTGGAGTAACGTGAAATAAAGTGTCTTGCTCAAGAGCACAACACACAGCTCAGTCCGGGAATTGAACTCACTACCTCATGATTGTGAGCCTGACGCTCTAATCACTGAGCCATTCGCCTTTGCAAAAAGAAATACAGCCCAGCTAATTAGGAAAAGGATTAGATTATATTAGATGTTATACAAATTTGTGCCAAAATGAAGAGAGTTATTAATGAATTGTTTAAGAAATTTAATTGCAGCTAGTTGTCCATCAGAGCTCCTTTCTCAGCTCCTGCTTGGTTATCATAGTTTTTCTGGCCATGAGAGAAGAGTTTAAGACCAGATGAATTAGTTCTGACAACTGAATCTGTCAAAGAACTAAGGAAGGAATTCTGAATGTGAAAGCAAAGTCATCATCATCACTTAGCATCTGTTTTCCATGCTGGTATGGATTAGATGGTCTGACTGGAACTGGTAAGCCAGAGAACTGCACTAGGTTCCAGTCTAATTTGACTGTGTTCTACAGATGGATGCCCTTCCTAATGCCAAGCACTCCATAGAGTGTACCAATTGTCTTTTACATGCCACCAGCACAGGTGCCTTTTGTGTCACTGGCACTGGCCACAATTATGATTTCACTTGACTTGACGAAAAGTCCTCAAGGTTTACCTATCAAAGACATAAGTTTTGGCTTGCCAGAAATATGACAGCACTTTAATACCATCTCATAAGTAGCCATATTCTACTTGCTTCAGTCATTAAACTGTGGCCATGCTGGAGTACTGTCTTGAAGGCTTTTTAGTCAAATGAATCGACCCTGGTACTTATTTTCTTGTTGTTACGCCTGGTACTTATTCCATTGGTCTCATTTACCAAACCACTAAGTTACAGGTGCGCAAACACATCAACACTGGTTGTCAAGTGGTGGTGGGAAACAAACACAAAAACACCCACACATAGACATATATATATGACAGCCTTCTTTCAGTTTCCATCTACCAAATCTACTTGCAAGTTTTTGCTTGACCTGAGGCTACAGTAGAAGACACATGCCCAAGGTGCCACGCAGTGGAACTGAATCTTTTTCAATATGCATGAGGGACTGGTAGGAATTCTATACATTGTCTTTGATATAAACTATGGGTGCATAAATAATGCAATAATATCACAGGCAGGCTGAGAGAAAAGAAGCACCTCATATGTAGCAGATGCATAGGAGTAATTAGCAGTAATAGCAACCATTAAATGAATTCATTTAAATGGCTGGATGTCTCCCTAGAAGTAGTTGTTTACTTCAATTTCCTAACTAGCAATGGTGGTGGGTGTTTTCAAAGTCTAGTAGCCAGAGTAAAAATGGGGATGAGGAAAAAATTAGGACAGATTGCATGATGTTTATGCATGAAGTGTGATAACACATGATGGCAAAACCTGGCATTGAATGTGGATATGAGTGAAGGCTAGAAAGAAATAAGATGAGCATGTTTCACTGGACATTTAATATTGGCTTCAAATGTTGGCACAAGAACAGCAATTTCAGGGGAGGGAGTAAGTTGATTACATCAACCCCAGTGTTCAGTTGGTACTTATTTTATTAACCTCCAAAAGGATGAAAGGCAAAGTTGACCTCAGTAGAATTTGAACTCAGAATGTAAAGATGAATGAAATGCTGTTAAACAATTTGTCTGGCTTGCTAACGATTCAGCCAGCTTGCTGCTTCACACTGGATATATAATATAAGTTGCTAAGAGAAAACAGGTGAATATAAGAAGAATCATGTAATGTGCATGGAGCATGATAGTTGATTAAGAAGTGCCAAATGATTTGAGCAGAAGGCACCTATGAAAAATGAGCAAGTGTGAAAGTTGACCTTAGAATACTAAACTTCAAGAAGGAAATGATGATGGACCACAGCAAGTGGTCAGCTGGAGGAGACTCCTTTGTCTCATATGAACATAGGAAAACAGACATGATAATGATTATGTATGAATGTGTATGTGTGTATATATATATATATATATATATATATATATATATGTATATTTATATATATATGTATATATACAAGGTGGTATCAAAAAGTTCCAGGACTAGTTATGTTTAATAAAAAACAAGTTATTTACCTAAGGTTTAACATCATCTCCTTTGAAATAGTCACCACAGCAATACACTGGTATCAACGTTACTGCCTCTTTTAGAATCTGGCCTGGATGTCATTTTCCATAAGTGATATTTGCTCTGGATCTTGGCAACAATATTAAAACACCAACCTTTGAATGACATTTTCCTCTTGGAGAAGAGATGGCAGTCCATAGGTGCTAAATCTAGTGAATAGGGCAGGTGCAGAAGTGATATCATGTTTTTGGTGAGAAACTCGCAAGTGAAGAGAGCTCGGTGACAAGGTGCATTATCATCCTGAAGAATTCAATTCTTTGCGCTCCACAGATCTGATCATCTTAGCTGAATATCTTTCCCCAAAAACTTCAAAATATTGCTGTAGAACTCTTGATTGACTGTCTGACCCTGAGGAACAAATTCTCAATGCACAATACCACTTTTCAGTACTTTACATAGTGTACTGAATGTTTTTTTGTTTTATTATAGCACTGACATTAATGAGGTCACCAAGTAATTTGCAAGACCCCTCAACTGAGTTGGTACAATATTGAGGGAGATGCCTTTATGTCAGGTGTTGAGAGATTAAAGTATCATAGAGGGACTAGAACAGGTGTCTTGCTAAAGATGGATAGAGAGAATAGTGAGGGTATACCCTCAAGGTACAAGAACATAAGCAAGAGAAAGGGACAGAGGAACAGAAAAGCTGGGTAGGAAGGTTAGTTTGTGAAGGTGTGAAAGGAGGCTGACAGATGGTTAGAGGTGGTGATATAGATGGATGCAGTGAATGCGGTACACAGGTGGAGACATGGTCAATGATGCATATCAATTTGGTGGGGGAATGAAGGAAATTGAGGTGAGTTGGAGAGGAGAAGGTGATAAATGAAAGTAATAGGAAGACGAGAATTTGAAAGATTGGGAGATAAATGGTATATATGTATACATATATATTTGTGGTGGCTGCAACTCGATTTCAAGTAAAGTCACAGTTTCAACATGTGCAACATAGATGTTGTTTTTCATTCCTGTTAGGGACTTACAATCTTTTGTGCATAGATGTAGCAACATTGAGTGCCCCTTGCTGGAGGTGTCAAAGTTTTATTTTGGTGAACCTTCATATGACATTTCAGTCAACTTCCTGATGCACATTCTTTTGCACACTCTCTGTGAGTAGAGATGCCATATAATACATAGTTAACAGCTTCCATGTGTCTGTAGCTGTGTGCATGCACAAGTATGTGTCTGTGAGTGTTTACTTTCTGCATCATCATCATTTAATGTCTATGCTCCATGCTGGCATGGGCTGGATGGTTTCACAGGAACTTCTGATGGGTCCAAGGACTGCATCATACTCCAGAATTTGCTTTAGCATGGTTTCTATAGCTGGATGCCTTTCCTAATGCCAACCGCTTTACAACATGTACTAGTTGCTTTTTTCAGCACTAGTAAGGTCAGCATGCAGCTCACAAAGCTACAATACCTGGGTGGGGGTGGGGGAATTTATGCACAGAGATGAGGGGTTAACATATGAAAGGAGAAGAGGGAGGGGCAAACAAGTTCTAGTACAGGAGCTATTGACTCAGCTTTAGGAGAGAGAGAGTGATAATGGGATTGATCAGTTGGAGCTGCAAGTCCAGATGGCTTGTCAAGGTACAAGGTGAGTAGAAGTGTGTTGGCACAGAGAAGGTAGGTGGGAGTTTGTAAAAGAATATGAGAGAATAATAGATAGGGGGATGGGAGGCTGGTAACTACTGTAAAGATTGGGTAGGATTGAAGGGTGAGTGTAGGGTGTGATGGATGACTAATGATTTGGGGAAGGTAGAGAGATGTAGAAGAGAAGACAAGAGAGAGATAACATGTTTATGCAAGCTACATACAAGGGTGGGGTAAAAAGGCAAGCATAGTGCATGAAAGAAGATTTGGTGGGCCAGTGGTGAAGAGTGAATCATGTGGGTGAGAACAATAATGGATGGAGAATAACTGACAAGTGAAATGGTTCTAGATAGCAAGAAAAAGCAAGTAGGGTGGAGGGTTTGCAATGAGAAAAATGATGGGTGAGGAGGTTGGTTGGAGGGGATTGGATGAGGTGCATGAACAGGCAAGGATCAGTGACAGAAAGAGTATTCAGTTGTAAAACAATGCCTGAATACTACAAGGTGTTGTGCCAACCCACGGTAGCATGTAAGAACAGACCTAAAACAAATCAACATTGTCTTTCTGTTTCTCTTTCTCTCTCTCTCCTATTCCCTGTCAGCTATAGGGATTCACTTAAGCCCTTTAGTCTTAGAGGTTGCAAGGTGACTTCACAAGTTGTTGGCACTCCGTCATTTATGATGTCGAGGGTTCCAGTTGATCCGATCAACGGAACAGCCTGCTCATGAAATTAACGTGCAAGTGGCTGAGCACTCCACAGACACGTGTACCTTTAATGTAGTTCTCGGGGATATTCAGCGTGACACAGTGTGACAAGGCTGGCCCTTTGAATTACAGGTACAACAGAAACAGGAAGTAAGAGTGAGAGAAAGTTGTGGTGAAAGAGTACAGCAGGGTTTGCCACCATCCCCTGTCGGAGCCTCGTGGAGCTTTAGGTGTTTTCGCTCAATAAACACTCAGAACGCCCAGTCTAGGAATCGAAACTGCGATCCTATGACTGCGAGTCCGCTGCCCTAACCACTGGGCCATTGCGCCTCCACGACTTCACAAGTACTGTGTCATGAAAAGAAGCACCCAAAACTGTAAAGTGACTGGCATTTGGAGGGACATCTGGCTTTAGAGATGTCAAAAAGTCATAGGGGTATGACACAATTATCATGATGATGGCATGTAGTATCATTGTCATCATGATGGCATGTGGCTTAGTGATTAGGGTATTCAGCTCATGATCATAAGGTCATGAGTTCAATTCCTGGTGGTGTACTGTATCCTTGAGCAAGACATTTCACGTTGCTCCAGTTCACTCAGCTGGCAAAAGTGAGTAGTACCTGTAATTCAAAGAGCCATCCTTATCACATTCTGTGTCATGCTGAATCTCACTGAGAGCTATGTTAAGGGTACATGTATCTGTAGAGTGCTCGGCCACTTGCACATTAATTTCATGAGCAGGCTGTTCCATTGATTGGAGTGCCAATCATTACATATTTGCACACACACACACACACACACACACACACACACACACACACACACATAATGGGTGTATATTATTTGACAGGAGTTATATTTAAGGTTACTAATATGCATTTAATCTAAACTTACAACCAATCAATCATCTGTTAATGTAGACAGTTTCTGTTTACCGTTGGTTAGGATATTGCTAATGAAATGAAAGAAATAACGTTGCTTAATTATGTTTGTCTTCTCCCAATCTATTGCAGGACACTCATCTTGGACAACAGATTCTATTGGCTTCTGGCCGAATCCACAAAAATAAAAGCTATTGTGGGCCGACTGTTTCTCACATGTTGCAAAAGGTAAATTCTTACATATATTTATTCTTTACTGCAGTGGTTCCCAACCTGTGGTCCGCAAACTAAATTCAAAATTTCATCATCATCATCATCATCATCATCATCATTTAACATCCGCTTTCCATGCTAGCATGGGTTGGACGATTTGACTGAGGACTGGTGAACCAGATGGCTACACCAGGCTCCAATCTGATTTGGCAGAGCTTCTACAGCTGGATGCCCTTCCTAACGCCAACCACTCCTAGAGTGTAGTGGGTGCTTTTACGTGCCACCGGCACAAAGGCCAGTCAGGCGGTACTGGCAATGGCCTCGCTCAAAATGGTGTATTTTACATGCCACCTGCACAGGAGCCAGTCCAGCGGCACTGTCAACGATCTCGCTCGAATGACTTTTCACGTGTCACCAGCACAAGTGCCAGGAAGGTGACGCTCGAACAGTGCTCTCAGCGCTCCACTGGTACAGGTGCCATCACGATTTTGCTTTCGCTTGCCCCAACAGGTCTTCGCAATCCGAGTTTAGTGTCCAATGAAAAAGACGTTGGCATGGGGGCCAGTTGTCGAATTTAGTTCGATTTCGATTGCCCCAACAGGTCTTCACAAGCGAAGTTTAGTATATATATATATATATATATATATATATATATATATATATATTTCTATTTACTCTTTTGCAGGCTGTTTAACTTGATAGAATGATTGCACAAGCTGCTCATTGCTATAAGTTTTTCATTGATCAAACTCTAAAGAGACCTCTATATTTAAGTCATTATCAAAGAACTCTCCTTCTACTCCAACTTCGCCGTTTTAAGCATCTCCAACTTTCCAATCCAATTTTACCAACATTTTTTCGGGCAAAGAACTATTTGGAAAGAGTTGCTCTTGTTGACCAGAATGGGCACTTCCGATACAGAGACCTACTCCATTACAGTGCAATTTTATCTAAAAAAATTAAAAATACAGTTGGCTGCACTCCAAATTCCTGTGAAGGGTTACGGATAGCATTTCTTTGTGAAAATGATTTGTCATATGTCATAACAGAATGAGCAACTTGGATGATTGGAGCAGCTGCTGTTCCTCTTTGTAAAACATATCCTGTTAAAGAAATCTGTTATTTCATAGACAATTCCAAATCCTCAATTGTTATTATTAGTGAAGAATTCAGAAGTCTAACTAAGGAAATAGAACAAAAAACAGGAGTTCAAACATTGCTTTTAAGCAAAGATGACTATCTTCATGACTATGATCCATGTCAAAATTATTGGTTGACTAAATGTAAAGAGTTTTTGAAGAAAATTTGAAGAAATGCTTAAAATAAACCAGTTCAAAAACCAGCCAGCATTAATTATTTATACTAGTGGTACAACAGGGAAACCAAAGGTAAGTTTTTAATTCCACCCAATTAATTTAAATGTTTTATTTACTACCTCTCCCTTTCTCTCTCCTATATATATATATATATATATATATATATATATATATATATATATATATATATATATATATATATATATATGGGGCAAGCGAAAGCAAAATTGGGATAGCATCTGTGCCCAGCGTCACCTTTCTGGCACTTGTACCTGTGACATGTGTAAGGATTTTCAAGCAAGATCGCTGCCAGTGCCCCTGGACTGGCTCTTGTGCGGGTGGCACATAAAATACACCGTTTTGAGCGTGGCCGTTGCCAGTGCCCCTGGACTGGCTCTTGTGCGGGTGGCACATAAAATACACCATTTTGAGCGTGACCGTTGCCAGTACCGCCTGACTGGCCTTCATAGGATTTTCGAGCAAGATCGTTGCCAGTGCCCCTGGACTGGTTCTTGTGCGGGTGGCACATAAAATACACCATTTTGAGCGTGGCCGTTGCCAGTACCGCCTGACTGGCCTTCGTGCAGGTGACACGTAAAAGCACCCACTACACTCTCTGAGTGGTTGGCGTTAGGAAGGGCATCCAGCTGTAGAAACTCTGCCAAATCAGATTGGAGCCTGGTGTTGCCATCCGGTTTCACCAGTCTTCAGTCAAATCGTCCAACCCATGCTAGCATGGAAAGCGGACGTTAAACGATGATGATGATATACACACACACACACACACACACACACACACACACACACACATAAGGATAAGCATATTAAAGGGGGTCCATAGGAAAACTCATTTAAATAAAAGAAGTCCTTGGTAGTGAAAAGGTTGGGAACCACTCCTTTAGTGCAATACGCCACTTCTATATCAGGGGTCAGCAACAAGGTAATCATAGCCCACAAATGGGCCATTAAAGTGATCTATATGGGTTTCAGATCTTTTGTTTCAAATTTATTGTATTTATAAATCATTGAGTAGTTTCAAGTAACCTTTTTTGTCACAATTTGTTTAATTTTTGCTAAAATAACCATTGCAAATAATGGAAATAGCGATGCACCTGAGGATGATTTTATTCATATATAATCATTTTCATTTAACTTCTACTTTTCCATGCTTGCATGGGTTGGACAGTGTTTATTTTCTATGGCTGGGTACACTTCTTGTTGCCAACAAAGGCAAGGTAGTATTCAGGGCCAGCCTTAAGCCAATTGGACTGATTGCTCCCAATCGGGCCCCGTGCTCAAGGCTAGACATGTTCTTGCAGAATATTGGAAATGAATCACACTGCTTGTTTGACAGTGACAGTCAGTTTACAACTGTCACATGATGTAAAGACAAGGAGACACAAGTACACACGTGTGCACACAAACACTTTCACTTCCTGTCTACCTAATCCATTCACAAGGCTTTGGTTGGCTTGGGCTATAGAAGACACTTGTCTAATGTGTTGTGTATTGAGACTTAACCTAGGACCATGTGGTTGGGAAGCAAGCTTCTTACCACACAGCTACGCTTGCACCTACAAAACAAGGATCAGTTCTTTTTGCAATGGTCCTCTTTTGATTTTTAAAAAATTTACTCATGGTACAAAGCCAGCAATTTGGGAGAAGGGGAAAATCACTTAAATCAATCCCAGTGTTCCACTGGTACTTATTTTATTGACCCTAAAAGGATGGAAGGTATAATCAACCTCAGTGGAATTTGAACTCAGAACATAAAGATGGATGGAATGCTGCTAAGCATTTTGTCTAGCATGATAGCAATTCTGCTAGCTTGCCTTTATATATATGTATGTATTGCAAAAAGAAGTTGTTCATCCTTGTTTTGTGTGACAACAGTGGTTTTGATTTCAATGTTTGTATGTGTAAGAGTATGTATTTTTTCAGATAGAGATTCTTTAGCTATCCCAAACTTGGTCTTCATCAATAATATATCATTTCCATTCATGTCACTTCATCAATTTGAAATTTGTTTTATTTAACAAATAATGAAGATGGAGACCTTCCTGCAATGCCAAAAGAGAGAGTTGAATAACCTTTATATATTACAGGCATAAATGCCCATCATCAAACATGAACAGTTTTAAGGAATTTAAATTTACATAGATCATTTCTTTAACCCTTTAGCATTCAGACTATTCTTTCAAATGCAATGCTTATATATTCACATTGTTTTGAAGTAATTGTGCATTATCTCATAACTTTGAGACTTCAGTGATGTAATTGTTTATTTTTAGAATGACAATGTAGAGTAGGTGTGAAAGGTTGGAACTGGCCAGTTTGAACAAAAAAGAATGATACAATATCTGGGCTGGATATGGTCAGTTTGAATGCTAAAGGGTTAAACTGTTCACTTCTGTTGATAGGCATTTGTGCCCAAAATATATAAAGGGTGCTTAACTGTGCCTTTTTGTACTATTAAAATCTTTTTATCTTCTTTATTTGTTATTTTACTTCTGTATCACAATACTTGAAGCAAACTACAACACTCTTTTTTGTTTTATTTCAGAGAGAAGTTGGCATGGGTGATAAGCAATGTTTTTCAAATGGAGACCAGTGTGCAATAGGTACCCTGTAAGTACCTATTCTATATGGTTATGTGTCGATCTTGACATTTTTCTTTCTTTTTTTCTTTTTTTCTTTTTTACTGATTTTAGTCAATTGATTGTAGCTATGTTGAGTTGGCATCTTTACAAGTTTTTACTCAATTATATCGATTCCAGTACTTAATCTGGTGCTTATTTCATCATCCTCATTAGCTACAGAAATGCAAAATGGACAATCAGTCAAACTCTGTTTGAATGTTTTGTTCGTCACGCATACATATGTACAGAAGGGAGGAAACCATTACAGCTCATTGTAATACATCATCATTTTAATGTTCATTTTGCCATGCTTGCATGAGTTGGATGAAATTTAATGAGGTGGATTTTCTGTGGCCAGATGCCCTTCCTGTCACCAACCCTCACCTGTTTCCTGGTAAGATAATATTTCTCCATGACCAGACATGCTTTCAAAGATAGTAAATGAAGGACACTGCTTGCAATAATCACTTGAAGTCAAGTCAAAGAGACACGTATATGACAAGTTTCTTTCAGTTTCTTTCTAACAAATCCGCTCACAAGACTTTGGTTGGCCTTGGGCTATCATAGAAGGCACTTCCCAAGGTGCCATGTAGTGGGACTGAACCTGAAATCATGTGGTTAGGAAGCAAGTTTCTTACCACACAGTCACACCTGTGTCTATTATGTACAGTATATGAAATAAGATTAGATAGAAAAACCTGGTTGCCAGCTCTACAATTTTATATAGAATTACAAGGAAAATGAGAAGAATGACTGAGAAAACATTACTAATATTAAAATACAAACCAAAAAATCAACACACAGATAAATCACTCATAAAATACATAAGAAAAATCCACCAGTATAATTCTTAAATTTGCTATTTCTGATTTATCAGTTATAACAATAAAGGATTCCTGTGATCTTTTGTAACCTAATCCAAAGCATGCAGATAACATCCCATTATTACCATCATTTCATTCTGTTGATGGGACTGTGAAGTTTATGAAAGGTTATTACACCAATGGATTAAGGAATTTTGCATTTACACTAGTGCCATGTCAAAAGCTCTCATGCTGGTACTGCATAATAGCACTTATGCCAGTACCATGTAATAGCACAAAAGGATCACAAAACAGATTCTTCAAGCTGAGCCAACTAGCAGGATGCCTAAGAGTAAACCAAAAATAAGATGGTTGGATATCTTTAGTCTCAGTTGGTTACACTTGGATATCCAAATGGAAAGTGCAATGATGACTGCTTCTGATAGGAGAAAGTGCCTCAAGACTCTACCCACGTCCACAACCCTCACAAGAATAGTGGACGGAGGAGATGGCTGGATGGCTGGAAACTAAACTTAAACATTGTTATGTCATTGATATAATCATATTTCAAAGAAAAGCTGTTCTCTATTCACACACATAAATATTTGTATATAAATATAATTTTATGCTTCAAATTGATGTTTTTTTCGTCTTTAGATACATCCCAAATATGATGTCAACAGTTGCTTACTGCAAGGACAAAGCGTTCTGTGGAATTTATTCCAAAGAAGGTGACAGCTTCTTAGCTGCAGGTCGAGGTAGGTACACATATTCTTTTATTCATTGAATGTTTTATTCACTTTTCCTCTCTCACTCACTCTCTCTCCTCCTAAACCTCCCTCCTTCCATCTCTCTCTCTCTCTGTTTTCAGCACGAGTGTATTAATCTCTTTATGACTTGACTTCACATGGTTGTTGTAAATGAGTGTCACCATCATACACGTGGTGTCTTTAGTTTCCAATCTTCCATGCAAACATGTCTTGCCATAAAGATATATTAAGATATATTACATTGCTTGGAAACAGGTGAGGATTGTCAATAGGAAAGGTATCTGACCATATAAATCTGCTTTAATGAATTCCATTTGATTCATGCAGGCAGGGAAAAGTAGACATTAAAATATTAAAATGATGATGATAGTATGCATATATATATGTATATGAGCGTGACTGTTGCCAGTACCGCCAGACTGGCCCTCGTGCTGGTGGCACGTAAAAGCACCAACTACACTCTCAGAGTGGTTGGCGTTAGGAAGGGCATCCAGCTGTAGAAACTCTGCCAGATCAGATTGGAGCCTGGTGCAGCCATCTGGTTCGCCAGTCCTCAGTCAAATCGTCCAACCCATGCTAGCATGGAAAGCGGACGTTAAACGGTGATGATGATGATGATGATATATATATATATATATATATATAGTTCAAAAAAACAATAACAAAAAAACAAAAAAACAACAAAGTGAGGACGTGATATGGATAGTATTATTGGACGCTCAGGAAAGGAAAGAGAGAGTGTATGACGTTTCGGGTGTAGCCCTTCGTCGGAAAGATGGAAAGTTCGGAGAATGGAAGAACGGAGAAAGAGGAAAATGGTACCGATGCCCACGAGGTTACATTATGAAAAGACCGGAAGAGGAGGTGGTGGGGGGAAAGTTCTTTCTAAGACAGGAGAGTGAAAAAGGGAGATGAATATCTGTGCGTGTGTGGAAGTCTGCGAGTGTGTGTGTGATAACAGAACGTGTGTGTGCGTATGTATGTGTGTGTGTGTGCATGGTTTGGTGGTTTATCTGTTAGTGTGTTTGTGTGTGTGTGTGTATGACGTAGTGGAAGAAATTAGTAGCAGGACTGGTTAGTGGACGCTATAGACAGTGTGGGTAGAAGGTCAACAGGTGGTTATTTGAGTGTGAGTGTGTTCGTGTTTGTGTGGGGTTGTAGGTGTTGGGTACGTGTACGTGTGTGTGTGTATTTTGTATGTGCACGTGTGTGTTTGTGTATGTTTTCTGTGCATGCGTGTGTGTTTGTGTGTATGTGTATGTTGTGTGTATGTGCGTTGCTGTTTACGTGTGTGTGCGTGCGTTTGCTATTGTATATGCGTGTGTTGTTTATGCCCATGTGTGTGTGATTGTATGCGTGTCTGTGTGAGTGTGTAGTGTTGGTGAGAAGTGTGTGTGTATGTGGGTGTGTGTGTGGGATTGTGAGTGTTAGGTACGGGTGTGTGTGTGTTTATGTGTGTCTGTATGTGTGTTTCCGTGTGCGCGTGTGTGTATATTTTTTGTGCGTGCGTGTATGTGTATATTGTGTATGTTTTCGTGCGTGCGTGTGTGTTATGTATGTGAGTGAGTATTGTGTATGTGAGAGGTGTGTGTGCATGTGTGTATATGTGTATGTGTGGTTTTATGTATGTGAGGGGTGTGTATGTGTGTGTTTATGTGTGTGCGTGCGTATGTGTGCCAGGTATGTGTGTTATTTTGTGTGTGCACTCCTGTGTGTATGTGTGTGCATGTGTATGCGGCTGTGTATGTAGGCGTGCGCGTATATATGGGTGTGTGTGTGTGTATATATGTGCGTTCGGCTATGTGTGTGTGAGGGTAAAAAAATAAAAATAAAAAAATAAAGAAAAGTGTTGCAGGGACGTAAAGTGGAGAGTCATAAGGAAGAGAGGGCTGCGTTGAGTCCAAAGGGGAAAGAAGAATTAAGGTTGAAAATGTAGCGTTGCTCCAAGTGGAGTCGCGAGGCAGTGGACCCATGGTGCAGGGCAAAAGATAGAGATGTATACATATGAAAGGCTTCCATACAGTTTCTATGTACCAAATTTCTCTGTTTTGAATTTCATCACTGTTAAGCTGTTGTGGAAGACACTTACTTAAGGTATCTTACAGTGCAATATGATGTTGATCCATGTGATTGCAAACAACATGTTCATATTTATGCCCATGTATAAAATTCTCAGTGACTATCTGAAGTATCTTAATATCAATATTCAGGATTGAATTAATTTTTATGGTTTATTTTAGCAGCTCTTTATCGAGCTTTGTGTTTACTTCAGAAAATTTTTATTAGTCTTTTAAAATCATTTGGAATCTTCCATTAAAAATTTAAGCTTTACTAAAAGCTTGATTATAAATTATTTCTCAAGCCTCTGACAGTTTGTTTATTTATCTTCAGATGTATATATACGGTTGTATGACACATCATGTGATGAATTCAGACATATTAAATCAATTCGAGCACAAGGATTTTTCTGGAGTATTTTAGATGCTGCATTTAGGTAAGTTTTTATTTCTTGAAAATTTTCTTGCTATTAAGGAAATATAGTGAAGAAAACGAGCTTCTAATGATGTGAAAAGGGAAAGTTGAGAAACCTTTGTATATTTCAGGAACAAAGGTCCATTGTCAGAAGTGAATAGACAAAATGGAGTTTCTGCCTGTTTGGCTATCAAAATGACAGGATCTACATAAACTCACATTTCTAAACTGTTCGCTTCTGATGAGGGGCCTTTGTGACAAAACACATAAAGGTTACTCAAGTTTCCCTTTTTGCATTGTTAGAAATCCTCTTTCTTCATTATTTGTTATTTTACTTCTGTATCACAATGTCTTAAGCAAACTACCATGCTTTTCTTTAACTCTTTAGCATTCAGATTACTCTGTCAAATATGATGCCTGTCTATTCATGTTGTTTTGAATTTATCCTGCATTATCTTGTAGTTTTGAGATTTTGATTACGTGATTATTTATTTTAAGATTAACATTGTAAGGTAGGTGTGAGAGGCTGGATCTGGCCAGTTTGAACTTAAGACAGGTAAAATATTTTGGCTGGTTATGGCCAGTTTAAATGCTAAAGGGTTAAGGAAAAATAATTCTTAAATCTGTGATTGTCAGTTATTAATATATTAATTATTAAATGTGAAAACAACATTCTGTAGTTTCTAGATAACATGTTCTTGATAGCTGATGCCATTCTATTTATCTTGTTGAATCAATTTTAGACTTTCTTCACAACTTTAAAATAATTTTTATGGACTGGTTTATGGAGGACGGATCTTGTAGTAATTTAGAACTTGACATATTTTGTTTGTTTGTAAATTAAATGCAGCGGCATGCATACATAGGCTTCTTATAGCTTCTCTTTACTAAATCCACTCACAAGGCTTCAGTTGGTCCTGGACTATAATAGAAGACACATGCTCAAGATTCCATACAGTAGGACTGAACCCAAGATCATATGTCTATTGATAAGAAGTTTTAAAAAAACTGTTTTGCATGTTTTATTCGCTTGTTACTTACTTTCCCCCATTCTGAAATAATCCATGCCTCACTGGTTGAGTGTGTGTCCTGCCTTGAGAAATACTGATCCAGCAGAAGACCTGTATGAATTTATTGATTGTAAACTAGCTTTAATTTGCTAACTTATTCATCATATTCATTCTACTCTTTCTGTTACTCCCAGTTGATGCTTATCTAACCAACTTCTTATCACACACTTACTCAGAACTGCATTATTTTCAATCCCTTCTACTATTTCTCCATTTATTAACTTGAAAGAGCAGTACACATTAATCTGCCTTTGTTAACCCTAACTTTCAGTCCAGGAAGGCTTGAAAAATCTACAAAAAGACTAACTAATAATAATAAAATTGTGAATGCTTGTATAGTATGTAATGTAACAGTATTTGGGGCTTAGAATATACAGTATTATATTTTGAATGTATTTGGTACCCAGAGTGTTGTGGTATGTCTGCAGACAATTCATGGTCTTTGAAATAACATACTCATTGATGTAATAGATTCCTCTTGTACAGCAGAGTTTATTCTAAAGAACACTTATAGAGTCCTGGTTTAAAGACTAATGCTGAAGCTCAGATATTTCATAAAAATACATAAAACCAAAGACACAATTCTGAAGTCATCAACAAATGGTCTTATGTTTAAGTTGCTTTAAAGGAAATGATTGTAAAAAAATCTATAAAACAAAATATTTTTTCCCAACAGGTTCCATATAAAAAAGAATTAGTTACTAAGAGAGATTTCCAAGCAATCATTTTATAAATATACCTGGTAAATATTGAAAGAACATTAAATTTTATGTAATATTCCATGATTTGCTTATAGTAACTGTAAAAGGAACAGTTCCTTTTTCTGAAGGAAATTATTTATCATTATAAATACTTAATGTTTTCAAAGCTTTCAATGACTTATGATAAAACAACATCAACATATACTTTTGTATTTTAATTGCTTGTATTTTTATAAATGTATAATTTGGAAGAATTTAACTTAAATCTTTTATAATATTTCTTTTATATTTTCTTAATTTTTGTTTAGTCCTGATGGAAATTATGTGATATATTCCAGTTGGTCTGATTGCAGTAAGTCTTACATCTTTTATTATTCAAGAACCGTCAAAGCAGTGAAAAAGATAGAATTGTTAGCATGCCAGGTGAAATGTTTAGTGACATTTCATCCGTCTTTATGTTCTGTGTTCAAATTCTGCTGGGGTCAACTTTGTCTTTCATCCTTTTGGGGTTGATGAAATAAGTACCAGTGGAGCACTGGGGTCGATGTA
Organism: Octopus bimaculoides; assembly: GCF_046866305.1. Lineage (NCBI taxonomy): Eukaryota > Metazoa > Mollusca > Cephalopoda > Octopoda > Octopodidae > Octopus > Octopus bimaculoides. Next base: position 131,407,147 of record NC_142928.1, read on the forward strand.
ATCAACAAGCCTCCTTCCCCTAAACTTTAGGCCTTGTGCCTATTGTAGAAAGGATTATTCAAGAGCCGTCTAATTCTATTCTGAAAAAATGGAAATCGATTACATACTAGCAATAATGATGATAGTAATTTCTTGCACAAACTGTTTCTTCATTAATGAACAAATGTGAAAGATTATATCATCTATAGTGTCAGCCTACCATTCTTTACTTCTCTATCTCTCAGAACATTGATAAAATATTTCATAATTTTTACATACTCTTATCATAACAATGACTTTTGTAAGTGTGAATATTTGCATATGAATTATAGTATTGTTTGATCATCATCATCATCGTTTAAAGACCGCCTTCCATGCTGGCATGGGTGGGATGGTTTGACAAGAGTTGGCCAAGCAGAAACCTTCATTTAACTGTTTTGGCAGGAGTGTTACAGCTGGATACCCTTCCTAACACCAACCACTCAGCAGGGTGGACTTAGTGGGGTCTTTTATGTGGCACAAGCACAGACGAGGTCAGTTTTAGTGAGGTTTTTACAGTTAGATGCCCTTCCAAATGCCAAGAACTTTACAGTGTGGACTGGGTGTTTTAAGTGGCTCCTGCACTGACAGGGTCACCAAAAACTTGCAAGACAAAAAGAAAAAAACTCTTTTGAGAGGGGAGGTGGCATTAGAGGAGGTAATCTTGTGTTGGATGATGAAAGGTTATATTGAGGCAGAGAGACAGAAACAGGTGTCTTGCTGTAGAGGCGGTACAAGGTTACCCCTGTCCGGAGAGAGAGAGAGAGAGAGAGAGAGAGAGATCAGGAACGAAGACTGAAACAAGTGCGCTGCTGTAAAGAAAATACATGGTTACCCAACCTGAAGGAAGTGCAGGAGAGGGAGAGAGAAAGTGGGAGATAGCAGGATAGAGATGGTGGCAAAGTACTGGGCATACCCAATGATACATAGAGACAGGGCGTGGGTGGAACACACAGGTCAGAAGCTAGCAGAGAGCAGTGATACAGTGGCGCTAGGCCAAGAGGACAGGATTGGGGAGTGGGAGGTAAGCTTAGTTCATGAAGTGGAAATGTGAGGAAGAGAAGACATGTAAAGATGTAGTTTGGTTTGTTGTGATAGAGTGTGTGAGAAATTTTCTTAAGTGTGGGTGGGACACAGCGCTTCTAGAACTCCCTTTTGCTGACAGGGTCCATTGTCATTTCCTCTGTGAGGCCCAGCATCCTCAGATCGGTCCTTACCACTTCATCCCACATCTTCCTGGATTGCCCTCTTCCGCGGGTACCCATCTACTTTCAGTGATTGGCACTTCTTTATACAGCTGTCCTCAATTGTATACCTCAATTATTTTGGAGTGTTATCTGCTGTCAGGCAGACAGACAAACTGTTTCAAAACACAATGGTTGTAGCTAATCTTTTAACCCTTAGTTATGTGCATAAAAAGAAAGCTGCCAGTTGTATGTGATATCTTATGATTATCATTATGTAAGTCAAGAATTCATAATTTCTCAAGACTAAAAACATTGTTTAATTTTGTAACTTTAAGATATTGTTCATTGCTGGGATTACTCACATATTTAAATCAGTATCTGGGAAAAAGACTTAGGAAATTTGAAAAAATACAAACCAAAGCTATTTATCTAAATGAAAGTTATTATATGCATTTTCTGATAGAAATATTGTACCTGATTATGGGCAACTTCCAGAATGAAAATGTTCTATTTACAGAAGTTATGTAATATTAAAATGCTTCAGTTTCAAAATCTGCATATTTTATTTTACAATATTAATACAACACCTACAACTATACATTATTGTATCAAGACATTTCTTCTTAACTTAAACTAGGAAATAAAAAGTAGATTTGAACAATAGACAGAATTTGTAGAGCAGAAGATATATTTGAATGTAATAACCCTAGTATGTTACTGATACTCATTTTATCTATCTTGAAAGTATGAAAGTTAATGTTTACTCAAATGAGACTTGAACTCTGAAGGCAAAAAGAAAAATATGTTTTTAACTGTAATGTATTTAGTTCAACACTTCTGTTTGTGCTATCTTTATTGTATTGAAAATAGCTACTCAAAATATTATTTTGAAAGTATTGTTTTATGTATATTTCAAAATATATGAAACTAAATGCTTATTTGATATAGTCACAAGTATTATTTTTTTTTTTCATTTTGTTTATTTAATGTCCTCTTATGCATATATTTCAGTTCATTTGTGTAATATTCGAGGTGACCGTGATATCCACGAAGCCCTACCATTGTTTCCTGGTAGAAGTACTTTCTGCATTTTTTCACTGACATTCTCTTCTGACAACAAGGAAATTCTTGGAGGGTAAGCTTGAAGTTTCTTCTTCCATTCATCATCATCATCATCATCATCATCATATTGCTTTAATGTCCGTTTTCCATGCTGGCATGCGTTGGATGGTTTGACCAAAGCTGGCAAGCTGCACCAAGTCCCAGTCAGATTTGGCTTGGTTTCTACAGCTGGATGCCCTTCCTAATGCCTACCACTTTACAGTGTGTGCTGGGTGCTTTTAACGTGCCACCAGCATGAGTGCTTTTACATGGCACCAGCACAAGTGTTTTTTATGTGACACTGGTACAGGACTCTTGCAGGCTAATCCTCTTCACCAGGGAATGTGGCCTTAACACTTCTGCTCTGGAAGACAGGTCTTCTTGAGTACAGCAAGGCACTAGGTATCTCGGTCCTTTGTCAGCTTCTGAAATTCACTGTAATTTTAACTTTGGTCTCCTTTCTTACATCTTGAACCATGTGAAACATATTACTCTATGATAGACATCTCATTTGAAAATATATCATATGCTATCATTCTTACTTTACTTCAATAATTAACCTGAACTAGTTTTTTTTTTCTGTCATTCAACTCGATACTGATGCAACTAAGTTATCTTTTAATTAAATCTTTAAATATAGGCTCACTTATTCAATGTTCTAAATCCTGTGATAACATACTTAATTTAGAGTATTGCTATGACTAGAAAGTGACTTGAACAATAAAGTTCTATTGAAATTTAATATGATCTCAGGAGGATAGTTTATTCCAGATATTCCTATTGAACCATTACCTATATTTTATGAACAGCCTCTGACACCAAAATTTTAATAAGATGTTTTAAATGAATCAAAAATTGCTTTGTAGAGAAAATACATTCATATAAAATGTAAAAAAAATTAAAAAAATAAAATTTTTAAAAAAATTAAAAAAAACATAAATACATTTACCATATATACTGGTTTATAAGATGTGACAAGAAATTGGCATGCATTGAATGTGGCTGTATTAAGGCTGGAATACCGAGTGTATAACTGTATGATGAAACATTAACTTTGTTTTCTCCACAAAATATTCTTGTCAGTGGGGGGGTGGGGTCTTATATGCTAGCAGATACATTATTTTGAAATAGCAGACACCATTTATTTAATTTTTTTGCATAAAGTAAATTTTTATTAAATTTTTATTAAAAGACCCCTTTTCTTGCAGAATCTCAGAATTTTGCTACAGAACCTACTTAAAGAAGCACTGATCTGATATATCAGGGCAAATTTCATTAAATATCCTATTCTTGTACTAGCAAAACATTCCCTGTAATTATGAAAAGAATCCCCAAAATTTGAAGTAGAACTTTTCACAGCCAGGTGGCCATCCTTAATACCAGTGTTTCATATTTGTGAGTGTCCCTGATTTGTTGCCAAGAACATTTCTCACTGAAGCATGTAGTTTATTATACTGATGTCATCATTTGTCCCTTTGCTAGTATGAATACAATTTGCATTCAAACTCACTGAAACTATTTTTAAGGTGTCAGATTTAAAGAAGCCTTTATCTTACATATATTTCTATTATTTTTCTACCATTTTAACTTAATACTTTGCCATTTTTAAAAGTAAGCTTTCACTATTTTCCAGTGCAAACTGTGGTAATTTTTATGTCTATGATTTAGAGAGAAATCAGAAGATATTAACAGTAAGTCATTTTGCAAGACTTTACTTCTTCTCTTCCAGTCACTGAGTACAAATGAAAAAGAATCATATGTGCGTGTGTGCATGTGCTTGTGTGTTTGTGTGTGTGTGTGTGTATGTGTGAAGGTCTGTATATACCTATCTACCCATTTCCCATGGACAAACAAAAGAAAGAAGCACACAACACATTTGGAAGGAGTGCATATATTAGTAGTCAATAACAATTTGATTTGACTCCATGCAACTTTAAGTATTGTAGGCTCATCACAGAACCTAGCACCTTAGGCCTCAGGAGCTAGTTTCATGTGATGAACCTACAAAAGTTACATGGAGCCAATTCAAACTATTATTAAATACTAATATATATATGCGCGCACACACACATACACACACACATGTGATGGGCTTCTTTCATTTAGTATCTACCAAATCCACTCACAATTATTTGGTTGGCCTGGCACTATAGTAGAAGACGCTTGCACAAGGTGCCACACAGTGGGGCTGAACCTGAAATCATTTGCTTCTTAACAACACAGCCATGCCTTCTTAACCATATAGCCATAACTGCACCCATTTATATTATATATCAGGCTGAGTAAAAAGTAATCAACGTTTTGAAACATGAAATTCATCACAATATATTTCAACCATGCAGAAATTTTATTCATCAAAGTGAGCACCATTACAATCAACACATTTTTGCCAATGAGTTACAAGTTTGTTTATTCCAGTAACATAAAAATCTGGAGTTCTAGAGCTGATGAACTCTTTGAACACACTTTCAGCATCAATTTGATTTTTGAACTCCTTCTCTCGCAGGAAACCATCAAGGTGCTTGAAAAGGTGGTAGTCATTACGAGAAAGATCTGGGGAATAAGCTGGGTGGTGAAGAACTTCGTGGCCAAGTTCCCTCAACTTCTGGAGTGTCATTAGGGAAACGTGTGGTTGAGCATTGTCATAAAGAATGATTGGCCCTCTTCTGTTGACCAGTCTGGGATGGAGGAGTAGCAGTTTTTTGTTCATTTTGGCAATTTCACAGCAATATGTTTCTGCAGTAATGGTTTTTCTGGGTTTTAAGAAGTTATTGTGGATGAGTCCAGCAGTACACCACCAAACAGTTACCATAACCTTTTTGAAGAGCTCAGGTTTAGGGAAGGATTTTGGTGTTTCATTTTGATCCAGCCACTATGGAGAGCATTTTTATTATTATACAGAATCCACTTTTCATTGCAAGCTGCAATACGGTCGAGAAATGGATCAGTCTGATTATGGAGAAGAAGCAATGAGCACATCCCATATCTGTGCATCTTCTGATTTTCTTTCAAATTGTGTGGTACCCATTTGTCATGCTTTTTTGATTTTCTGATCGCATGCAAATGGTTGCAGGTACTTTTCTGGCTAACTTGAAGTTCTTTTGCCTGTTCTTGGGTGGTTTTACGTGGATCTTTCTCAATGACAGTCTTTAATTGATCATCATTGATGACGATCTTTAAGGCTCAGTTCTCCACTACAAAATCGTTTAAGCCATTTTTGAGCTGACCACTCACTGGTCATTTCCTCACCAAATGTTTCACTGATATTGCGAGCAGTTTCAGCTGCTTTACATCCTTTTTTGAAGTTGAATAGCAAAATTGCTCAGATATCTTACTTTGACAGTTCCATTTTAGGTGATTGTAACAACAGTGGAAAAAATATCAGTGTTAATTTATTGATGCATCTGTATTAGACAATTGCAAAAAGTTGTTTAAAAAAATTTCAAACCTCTACAAAAATCCGGTACAAATTCTTCATGGTTCAAAATGTTGCTTGCTTTTTACTCAACCTCATCATCATTATCATTGTTTAACGTCCGCTTTCCATGCTGGCATGGGTTGGGCGGTTTGACTGAGAGCTAGCAAGCCAGAAGGCTGCACAGGGTTCCAATCCGATATGGCAATGTTTCTACAGTTAGATGCCCTTTCTAACGCCAACCACTCTGAGAGTGTAGTGGGTGCTTTTTACATGCCACTGGCACGAGGGTTAGTTAGGTGGTACTGGCATCAGCCATGCTTGATGGTGCTTTTTACATACCACTGGCTCGGGAGCCGGTCAGGCGGCACTGGCAGTGATCATTCTTGAATGATGCTTTCTACATGCCACTGGCACAGGACCAGTCAGGTGGCACTGGTACCGACCACGCTCAAATGATGCTTTTTACATGCCACCGGCACAGGTGCCAATCAGGCGGTACTGTCATCAGCCACAACAACGACTTCACTTGCCTCAAAAGGTTTTCACAAATGCAATTTATTGCCCAATGATTGAAGGATACTCTTAAATGGGCTGGTTATGCTGCACTGGCATACGCCACGTTTACGGTCTCACTTGGCTTGCCAGGTCTTCTCAAGCACAGCATACCTCCAAAGGTCTCAGTCACTTGTCTTCACCTTGGTGAGGCCCAACGTTTAGAAGTTGTGCTTCACCATCTCATTCCAGGTCTTCCTGGGTCTACCTCTTCCACATGTTCCCTCTACTGCTAGGGTGTGACACTTTTGCACACAGCTGTCCTTATCCATACGCAGCACATGACCACCAGCACAGTTGTCTCTCTTGTACACCACATCTGATGCTTCTTATGTCCAATTTTTCTCTCAGGGCGCTTATACTCTGTTGTGTATGCACACTGACATTACACATCCAGCAGAGCATACTAGCTTCATTCCTTGCAAGCTTATGCATGTCCTCAGCAGTCACAGCCCATGTTTCACTGTCATATAGAATGACTGTTTGCACATGCATCATACAGTCTACCTATTATTTTGAGCGAGAGGTCCTTTGTCACCAGCAGAGGTAGGAGCTCTCTCAACTTTGCCCAGGCTATTCTTATTTTAGCAGTTACACTCTCAGAGCAACCACCCCGCTACTGATTTAGTCACTTGTAGTTTTTGGCCCAAGGAATGTGATGGAAGCTGTTTTCTGCACATTTTCAGTGTTTATTGCCCCTGAGCATTTACCACACACAAAAACTATCTTCCCAGTTAGCCTTCCTATTATGTGTCCATAGCTTACACCATCTTATGGAGTTTCTACCTACACCTTTACTACAGATCGAGCAGGGCCATCTGCCTGAAGGGGTTTGTGTCTTGTCTACCTTCCTACTTATTAGGACTTTGGTTTTAGCTAGGTTGACTCTAAGGCCCTTCGATTCTAGTCCTTGCTTCCACACCTGAAACTTCTCCTCTAGTTCTGATAGTGACTCAGCTATTACAGCAAGGTCATCAGCATAGAGAAGCTCCCAGGGGCATCCCGTCTTGAATTCCTGTGTTATTGCTTGGAGGACTATGATAAATAGGAGGGGGCTGAGGACTGAACCTTGGTGGACCCCTACCTTTACCGGAATTCTTCACTGTACTCGTTGCCAACCTTCACCTTACTGACAGCATCTCTGTACATAGCTTGCACAGCTCTCACTAACCATTCATCTATCCCTAGTTTCCTCATTGACCACCAGATAAGGGATCATGAGATCCTGTCAAAGGCTTTCTCCATGTCAACGAAAGCCAGGAACAGAGGTTTATCTTTGGCTAGGTATTTCTCTTGCAGCTGTCTTACCAGAAATATAGCATCAGTGGTGTTTTTCCCTGGAACAAACCCAAACTGCATCTCGTCTAGATTAACTCCCTCCCTAATTAGTTGGACTATGACCCTCCATGATTTTCATTACCTGATCCAAAAACTTGATACCTCTGTAATTATTTGTATCCAATGCATCACCTTTACTTTTGTAGCAGTTGACTATGGTGCTGCTGGACCAGTCATTGGGTATGACTCCTTCGTGTATCACCTGATTGACTATACAGGTAACTAGACTATAGCTGACACCACCAGATATTTTAAGCATCTCTGTGGTTATTCCTGATGGGCCGGAGGCTTTCCCTGTCTTCATATCCTTAATTGCTTTATCTACCAAGGTATTGTTAATTTGGACAGTTGGTCCCTCCGTTGGGTCGACATTTGGCAGACCCTCTTTCTCCCATTCATTCTCTTCATTTAGCAACCTTTCACAGCGGTGTCTCCAAGTCTCTCTCCTTGCAGCCTTGTTAAATGCAAGTGAGCTATCATCCATGTGGACACATTTCAAGTCTTTGGTCCTCATAATGCAGAACATTGGCAATTTTTTTATCTCCTTCCTCTTTGGCTAAGTAAACCTGTCTCCTAGCTTCCCTTCTGGCAATCTGATACAATTCCCTGCTACCATCGTTCTTCCTGTTCTTCCATGCTTGTTTCTTTTCCCTAATGGCCCTGACAACTACATTGTTCTACCACCACATTACCATGGGTCAAGAGTGGACTTTGCACCATCCACAGATCTGGTTAGTAGCCTTCAACAGGCTGTGCAGAGGGACTGAACCCAAGAGCACATGGTGGGGAACCAAGCTTCTCAACCATACAGTCATGTCACCACCTATATATATATATATATATATATATATATATATATATATATATATATATATATATATATATAGTTTTAGGGAAAATTTTGGATTTTGTCCCTAATATTATTATTATTATTATATACACACACACACACACACACACACACACACACACACATATTCTTTTGTTGGTTTCAGCCACTGAAACCATGACCTTGCTAGAGCACTGCCTTCAAGGGGTTCAGGGGATTATATTCATTGGTGTGCTTCACCCAGTACTTGATGACATGACTGTATGGTTGAGAAGTCCCTCTGCACAGCACATTCCGCAAGTGTCTTCTACTATAGCCCTGGGCCATCCAAAGCTTTGTGAGTGGATTTGGTAGACAGAAACTGAAAAGAGCCTCTCATATAAACCAATGGTTTACAACCAGGTTCTATATGACCCCTGGGGGTTCACAGTATTATTTTAAGGGTTCATTACAAGAGTCTGCTAGGTTTCTTTCTCTAACATTTTAAATAGTGCAACCTACATAAGTGAATGTGTGATGAACAAATTAGGAATTTTGAAAGAAGTATCTATAAAACTCAAATGGCTATGGGGGTCCACCAGTATAAAATAGTAATCAAAGGGGTCCATAGATGAACAATGGTTGAGAACCACTGTTGTAAACGAACATCATTATTGTTTGTTTCCATTCTTCTGTGAAAAAGATGAGAAAATATTACCTTGCTTGGAAACGGTTGAAGGTTGGCAACAAGAAGGGTGTCCAGCTGTAGAAAATCTGCCTCAACAAATTTCGCCTGATCCATGCAAACACGGAAAAGCGAACATTAAAACAATGATTATGGTTATGATTGTGTGTGTGTGTGTGTGTGGTATTGTGACCCATTATACAATATTTTTTTAAAATTTCATTTTGAATTTCTCTGGTCCAGTAAACTCAGCAATAATGATTGACTAATATATTGTGCTACTGTGAATGAAGTAAGAATGTGCATAAAGTATGTATTATTGGATGCATTGATCAGAGGTATTCCAGCCATGACCATCTTGTCTTTTCCCTATGAGCAAAGAACGCAAGACCCATATAATGCAGTATGTCCCTTTCTAAGATAGTGGTATGTTATCTGTGGGACATTTAGCTACTACTTCTTGCCGCTAGAGCGTCCATGTAGAGACTTCCTTGGCTCCTGTGGACATGTTTGTGTTATACTTGCGTAAAGCTAAAGTCTGAAGGAGAGGTAGAAGGAGGGGGGGTTATAAAAGGGAGATCACTCTCTAAAGGGACGTGACTCTATTGAACTTGTTAAAATTAGTATTATATTAACGTATGGGAGTCACTATAATTGACTGCCATCTCCTCTATATTTCTGACCTTGTGTCTATGTAAGAAATTATTATTATTTTATTATCGTGCGGGTGACACGTAAAAGCACCCACTACACTCTCTGAGTGGTTGGCGTTAGGAAGGGCATCCAGCTGTAGAAACTCTGCCAAATCAGACTGGAGCCTGGTGTTGCCATCCGGTTTCACCAGTCCTCAGTCAAATCGTCCAACCCATGCTAGCATGGAAAGCGGACGTTAAACGATGATGATGATGATGATCCACTGCCCTTTTGGCAAATAAACCATTGGTCAAGTCATTGAAAGAGATCACTCCACAATCTTCCTTTAGTTAAGATAGTCAAGCAGTGTTCCCTGTTCTGGGGCTTTGGTGAAGGAGGTTCTGTGGTGGATACACATGAAAGGACTGAAGATGGACTCCTTCCTCTTGACATTTTCATGAACTTTTTCAAGATCAATAAAATAACTAACTGCTTATTGCTAAGGCCTATTAAATCAACTATACAGTTGAATCTAAAAAGGGAAGGACACATCAGACAATGTAATTCTAGAGAAGACAAGATTGATGTAGATATGACCTCTTTGATCCTAGCTCTGCTGAGTCAGGGCTGCCCTGAAGTTACACTACAGCAACAACTACAACTACTTCAAATTGTTGGAGTTGTGCCAATGTTAGAAACCATTGTTGTTGTCAATGTACTTTTTTGTGATTTATAGATCAAAGCACATGGTGATGATGTTAATGCAGTAAAATTTGCAGATGATAGTTCCCAGATATTGTTCACAGGAGGAGATGATGGATTCTGTAAGGTAAGAAATAAAATAAATACATTTAGATTTGTTTATGTTGTGCAGTATATTACTTCTCTAACGTATTGCTACTTCACTGTTCCACATTCTACACTAATGCTCTATATTGTATATTGAATAATCTCATTGTAATGTACTATTTTGTTTTATTATATTTTTCTCAATGATCTGGTCTTCTGTTCAATCCCACTGCACAACACCTTGGGCAAGTGTTTTCTAATATAGCCCTGAGCCAACCAAAGCCTTGCAAGTGAATTTGGTAAATGGAAACTGAAAGAAACCTATTGTGTGTTTGTGTGTGTGTGTGTGTGTGTGTGTGTGTGTGTGCGTGCATGTGTGTGTTTGTGTGTACCCTTGTCTAGACATCACCTGATGATTGTAAATGAGCATCACTCTCAGACAAGCAAGGTTATTCATTTCCAATTTTACCTGAAAAAGCATGTCTAGTTGTCGGGAAATATCGCCTTGCTTGGAAACAGGTGTGTGCTGGTGAACGGAAGGGCATCTGATTGTAGAAAATCCACTTCAACAAATTCCATCTGACTTTTACAATTATGGAAAAGTGGACATTAATCCTTTCATTACCAAACCACACTAAACTAGTTGAAATGACCTATTGATATTTTAATGAGAATTTCAGCACAAATTTCATTAGTACATTCCTGAAAACACATGGTTTCACTATGTAAACAATTGGTTTACATTGTCTGCCATTATTTTACAAGATATCTGGGTGCTGCAAATTTTTGGAGATTTTTTTTTTTCCATTTTTTTCCCACTTTGATTTTCTGAAATGTTTCATTACGGACGGAAAATGGATACCAGTTTCATGTTGCTAAGCAGTGAGTTTGAAATCAAAGTATTTTCGAAAGAAGACAAAAAAAATCTAAAAAAAATACATGGCAAACATGAAAACCACATATGTGATTATGAATCGAATATTTCTTTTTCTGAAAGTGAAACAATTCTGACAATTTGTGATAGTGATAAAAGAAAACGGAATTTGTACCTGAAATCACAAAATCCCCACTGAACAGGATCTGATGGATCAGAGGACAACATTGTGTTCCAATATCTCATTTTGCTGTAGCTGGATGCTCTTCTGCATGACAATCATTTTACAGAGTGTCCTGGGTGCATTTCTGAAGGCACCAGCTCTAGTGAGGTTGCTTTGAAGTCCACAAGACTAATAAAAAGTCCCCGTGACTTAGAGGGGGAATATAACACAGGAAGTCATGACTTTTATGTAAGGTATTGAGAAGTTGAAGTATGATGAGAGAAACAGTGTTATTATGCAAGAGTGTTACTGGAGAGACTAGCAGAGACTGTTAGGGAAGGGAGAAAGAGAAAGAAAAGAGGAGCAACGTCAGGGTTTAGTGAGAGTGAATCAGAGACAGATAAGGAGGACAGTAGCTTGAGTAGGAGAAGATTCAGAGCTATCTCACATTATATAAGGCTGGGTGTAGTAGTGGTGCCAGAAAGAGAGATAAAAATGATGGTGACCAGAAGTTAGAGTGCACCTTCAAGGTAACATATTGTAGAAGAGAGCGTAGTGATACAGGATTTATGAAGGATGGGCAAAAGTTGTAAGAGTGGGTTGGGGTGAGTGATGGATAGAAATAAGGGTGGAGGTGTTCAGTGGGTATATAAGAGGGGAAAGTAGTCAATGACAAATGATGGTTGGGGGTGGTTGATGGTAAGAATGATGAATGGATGTCAATTGGAAGTTGCTCAAGGCAGTACAGATATTTATCCTACCCAATTTTCACTGACACTTCTTTGTAACTTTCTCCATTGGAAATGCTGTCAACCAGTGATTAACTCATTAGAGATCTATAACCAATGATGTTGTTACTCACAGAATGCATGATATAAAATAATAATAATAAATACACATACAATCTAGCACATTGATATACACTTCTAAAATATTGAAATCAGCACTTATTTAATACAGGATTATAAAGGACTTATAAATTTTATTGTGAAACATATTATAGCACATACTCACATACAACTTCTAAATATGCATTGAAGCATATAATCATATTCTTTCTAATGTCATTTACAATCCTATTCATTTAAGTACTCACATTTCTGTTGTATATTCTTCTACATACCTAAGAAGATACATGTTATAAACATGGTTATATGTGCCATTTTTATACGCGCACACACACACACACACAATCTCTCACACACACACAATCATACTCACACACATGCACAGAATTACAATCACATTCATAAGATATTCACAAGGACATGCATACATTCACACATTAAACAGTTCATCAGTCAGGATTTAATTGCTTGTCCTAATTGTATGATTGACTACAACTTTGATCCTTCTTGTTTAACTTTCAGGTTTGGGATCGGCGTACCCTTAATGAAAACAATCCAACTCCAGTTGGAGTGTTTAGTGGACATGCAGGTGGCATCACATATATAGATTCCAGGGTAATGTCTATCTTATACAAATTTTTTCTCATCTTGTTGCATGCATTCAGCAAAATTTGTTGTGTTTTAAATGAGTTACAAAGGTTTAGTGGATGGCTTTTGAATTGACATTATGCTGAAGGCACAACCTCTGGCTCAAAGCCATTAACATTACTTGACTAAAATGTAATAATTATTTAACCTTTAGCATTCATATTATTCTGTCAAATGTAATACTTATCTATTCACATTGTTTTGAATTAATCATGCATTAAGCTTATAGCTTCAAGATTTCAATGATGTGATTGTTTATTTTTAGAATGACATTGTAGGGTAGGTATGAGAGGCCAGATATGGCCAGTTTAAACATTAAACAGAATATTTGGGTTGAATATGGCTGGTTTAAATGCTAAAGGGTTTGGCAAAATAGCAAAGAAGCTTCTATGTGGTCACTCAGCTTGCTAGAATTAACAAATTTCCTGGATAATTTAGTCCTGAATTTAATGTACCAGAAAAAAATAGACGGCATGGTCTATTTGTATTCTCTTTTTATTCATGTGTACTTTTAATCACAAGTGATTAACTAAACTGAAGTAATTAATATTTAATCATAAGTATAGCCTTGTCTTTATACTATGTAGGGTGCCAACACGGCTATGTGGTAATAAGCTTGCTTCCCAACCATGTGCTCTTAGATTCAATCCCACTGCATGGCATCTTGGATGTCTTTCACTATAGCTCTAGGTTGACCAAAGCTCTTATGAGCAGATTTAGTAGAAAAAACTGAAAGAAGCCCATCATATGTGTGTGTGTGTGTGTTTATCCCCACACTACTGCTTTACAATTGGTGTTGGTTTGTTTATGTCTCCTCAACTTAGCTGTTTGGCAAAAGAAGACTGATTGAAAAAGCACCAGTCTTAAAAATAAGTACTGGGGTTGATTTGTTCAACTAAGCCCTTCAAGGCAGTGCCCCAGCAAGGCCACAGCCTAACAACTGAAACAAATAAAAGATAAAAGATATTATTTGTTATGTTACTATATGTAATTGAACTGGACATAATTATGGTAATTATTTTGAATGAAAAAATTAAAACTAGAAAATTTTATTTTTTTAGGGTGATTCACGGTACTTGATATCCAATTCTAAAGACCAGACAATAAAACTGTGGGACATACGAAAATTTTCTACAGAAGAGGGTATCAAGGTAATTTCATTTCTGATCTGTGATTCATTCCTGAAGCTGATTGTCAAGTTCTCTGGTAGATGTTTGGATTTTTATAATCATCATTATCATTATCATCATCATCATCACCATCATCACCACCATCATCGTCATCAGTTTCTAAAAATGATAATATAAAAACTAAAGTTCAGGATTACCATTGGCAGCCTATTTCTGAAGAACGTAAGCATACTTTTAAAACACTTTTTCATGCACAGAATCTTTTCAAGTTTTCAATTTATACAATTTCTGAAATTTGTTTTAGTGAAACCACAAAACCAGCTCAACTCACTGGAAAAATCACTTTTCTAAAACCATTTGCAAATATATATATATATATTAGTGTAACTCTTCCTTTCCTGATAGTTTGGATATAATAGGTAAAAAACTATCTTTCTACATTTTTTTTATGTAATTAGAGAAGGAGTTATGATATCCATTAAGAGATACAGATCTTCTAGTGGATTTGTTTGGTGTTCAGCTCAAATTCCTGTGGCTTGATACATGCATGAGAAAGTGGGTAGAGACGTTGTAGAGCTGGGTAGAAAAGCATAGTTCAAAATGCTAGAAGCATTATTCTTCAAAATTATTTAGGACAAAAAAAGTTAAAAAATGGCAGAAGAGATTGACAAAAGCATTGTAGACCTGTTTTGCATATTGTTAAATGAATCTTTGCAAATCAACTGTAGAGCCTGCAGTCTAGGATGTTTGAGTGTGCTGCAGCAACACTATTCCAAATATGGGTCACAGCTGAGCTCTGTGGAGAGTCAGCAATTGATCTGTAGTGATCCCTAGTGGTTATGACAACAAGCAAAATGGAAAAGGGATGTAACGAGAGTAATCTCCCTCAAGCTTCTAGAATGTTCAAGATTCTTCAGGAAGCTTCCAGTTTTACAGGGAAGTCAGGGACTTCCAGTCCATCCCTATATAAAGGAAAGAAATTCTAAATTCACGCCATTCAGACCCTTTTGGTTCTTCAACATGTACTGGATAGAGCTGCCGTACTTCATGTGCACTCATTCACTTTTCTAACTTGGAAATGTGACTGTAAACAGAACATATTCATGTAATGTTATAAGCTTCCTTCTATTAACCTTGTATATGAACGTATTACCTCCAGTAATAAAAGTTATGACTTATTACAAGTGTCTCATGAATTCTATCCTCTTGTTGTTATGAACAGAAACAGTGACTTCCTTTTCTCTTATACTGACTAAATTATAGTGAGTCATTAAGCCAACGTTACCACCAAAAATGGATAACCCTGACATCACTATAGATCTAAGGTTTAAGCCTAGCATTTTGAATGTTCTTTTCTCAATATTATACATGTATGATCACTATGAAGTTCACCAGAAATTGTATTTGAAATGACTTTAGAGAGTTATAAGTCAGTGTTATTCATGAATATTTCTTTGACATATGTAGTGAGTGTATAGTAAAGGCTGTGTGTATTAGGAGTCTTTTGGTACTGTTGAAGAAACTCAGTTGATCATTCCCATATTTTGAATACTGAAGAATTTCGAAATGCTCCTGGCAAGCCAAATCAACAGCTTGCTTTAAATTTCTGATTGGAACCATTCCATATCACTTTAATTTCTAATGTTCTTAAGAAATGGTTGAACATCACAAAATTCCATTCCCTGTTTTTCTAAGACTACATATCTTTGTAAGAAATTACAAATATCCAGTTTTCTTCTTTTCAGGCTACTGAAGCAGCTATCAGTTTCCAAAGGTGGGATTATCGTTGGCGGCCTATATCTCAGGAAAGTAAGTACATCCATAAAACACTCTTCTTGATGTACAGAATTTTGAAACTGTTAAAAGTATACAAAATTTTTCAACTTTGTTTCAGTGAAATTACGAAAGCCTCTAACTGGAGATGTATCAGTTATGACTTACCGTGGGCATACTGTTTTGCACACATTGATTCGTTGCAAATTCTCTCCACGCTTCACTACGGGTCAGAGGTACATTTATTCTGGATGTGCAACAGGAAATGCATGTAGTAAGTACATACTTTTCCTTCATTTATTTTTCAATTTAATTTTTCTCTGAAATTTCATCTTTCTTTATAATCATCCAGTTTCCACTTTAAAATGAAAACCAGTTTAGTTTACATCACTTCCACAGAACCATAGTGAGCTGTGGTAAGAAAATAAGTTGTAAGTGTTAAGACAGTATTCCTCTTCTAGGCTGGTTGCACAGATGTTTAGTCTACTCATTCAACTACATCTCTGGGCATTACCATGTCAAGATATAACCGACATTACGATGTTTTATGTCTAGTCTCTTGTACATAACAACAATGATAATCAAAGACTTTTTGTCTTAAAAGAAGACTTTTGTAAAGAAGAGGCTCTGAAAGATGTATCACTTTTTAAAAAAAAATCTTTTATTGGTTTGGTTTAGAGGAAGTGAAGGTACATGGCCTAGTGATTATGATGTTGCACCCATGATTGCAAGATCATGGTTTTGATTCATGGATCAGGTGATGCATTGTGTTCTTGAACAAAACACTTTGTTTCACACTGCTCCAGTCCACTCAGCTGTAAATGAATAACCCTGTGATAGACTGGTATACATACACACACATACATACATACATACATATAAATATATATATATATCATCATCATCATCATCATCATCATCATCGTCATCGTTTAACGTCTGCTTTCCATGCAAGCATGGGTTGGACAGTAAACAAAGTTTGTTTGTAGAAGCGTTGAGATGTATTGAGAGATACAGGAATAAATTTTTTATTCTCAAACGCATGATAATGCTAATAAAATAGAGCGAACAGGATAAATTATCCATACATTGCAGAAAAATACGTTATCAGCCAGCCATGGCTGGCTGGTAACGTATTTTTCTGCAATGTATGGATAATTTATGGCTGGCCAGTAACGTATTTTTCTGCAATATATGGATAATTTATCCTGTTCATGCTATTTTATTAGCATCATCATACGTTTGAGAATAAAAAATTTATTTCTGTATCTTTCAATAAAACTAATTTTAATATTTTCAGTTTATGATGTTCTTACTGGAGAAATTGTGACCAAACTGTCCAATTGTCACAGCACATGTGTACGAGATGTCTCATGGCATCCCACGAAAAACACAATAGTAACCACCTCAGTGAGTAAAAATTTATTTCCTTTGCATTTGACTTAAGTGATTTGCTTTCTAGGTGTATGAATTACAGATACCTTGTCTGCTGTAAGATGATGGTTAAATTTCAATCGACTTGAAACCCAATCCTGTCTTTTGGCAACCATGCTTGGTGTGGTCTTTCACCCAGCTAACTTCACTGCAGTTGACAGTTTTGACTACTTTGACAGTCTCTAAGTCAAGTTAGCACCAGAATAATGCTTTGTCATGTCAACCCTTTTGATACCAACCTGCCCAAAACCACTCTTGTTTCTATGATACAAATTGCATTTTAAAGTTATCTAAATTAAAACTTTCCATCAAAATTCCATGTTAATTTATGTTCTAAACACAGCCTTGATAATGGCAACATTGTTTTACTAAACACTTCATTATTTTAAAAATTCATTCAAATAAAGGTAATGTATTTTAACAGAAATATGGTAACAAAAGGGTTAAACCCTATTTCCATTATTTTAATATTAAGTAATTTTTCATAACACCCTATTTCTTGAAAGTCTTTCTTTCTCCCTCCCTCTTACAAAAATAAAAGATGGAAAGGAAAAAGGTTGCCAGTGGAGTTGAGAAATAGAAAGGAGGAAAATTGTAGTACAACCTGTGGCAACTTATATTTCAGATATTTCTTTGAAATAAATCATTAAATCCAAATGCAAATTCTTTTTTTATTGATGAAAAAATGTAATGCATATATGTTTTTGGATATGTCTCAAGTATATAGTTGATTTACTAAAACTTGAAAAATCTTTGTTCTATCTTGTAGTGGGACTCAACAATATGCCAGTGGTATTACTATGGCATTGAACAGCATCGAGATTTTGAAAATGGAGAATTATATTACCTCAAATCATTTCGACGATTATTTGATTGATTGTAACTGTCATATGGGTTACAAAAGAAACTGAACAGATGTAAATAATTAACATTTAACAGACATGGCTTTAAGCCCTCACTTTTTTTTCATTGCTACATCCATCATTAGAATAGTTATATTAAATATATTTAGAAATCTCAGTCTATAAAACATATTCGTTTCAACAATTGAAATTCTTTAGAAAATTTTGAAAGAAAGCAGGCTCTAATTCTCATGAAGTGAAATATTTTAAATACCTTCTTTCAGCATAATCTGCTGCTTGAGACCCTAAGATTCCTAAAGAGTCTGAAGATATTTAAAGTATACAAAGATCTTGATTTCACTGATTCATATGCTGTTTTTGTAGAACTAAGTCTTCCTCAACTGCCAACTACTTTCTTAATTTGATAAAACAACTTTAATTAGTCAAGGCTACTTTACATTTATTGTTTTGTGCAAGTTAAATACTGCTAGAAGGTTTCAGCTTATTACATTCCTATGCAGAAACTACCAACAAAGGATTTCCTTTGTAACATTCTAAGTTTATATTGTACTGACACAACTGCCATCATGTATAGAATGGATATTTCTTTTGGTGGAATTCTGGTTTAAGCAGCCCATATAATCTCTTGTAACTTTTCTATTTTTTGGAATTTTCAAAACATTTTTGAAAATTTGTGTTCTACACATGGGAATTCATATGATTATGTAAAAAATCTTTTCCTTAAAACTTTTTTATTCCCCCCTATAAATCCTAAAAGTTCCACTATTTTTGGAATTTTTTCTTAAAATTCATTTAAAATATGGACAGTCTGAATTTTTTACTTAAATCCCAGCGATGGACTACCATTGGGTGCATCATCATTCCATTAAATGTGTTTATGGGGAGAAAAATATTGAATAGCATCAATACATGTTAGATTGACAAAGAAACAAGAAAGGTTTCAGTGGTTGTCAGATGTACTAAGAACAGCTAAATCGCCCATAAATCACACAAATTTGCAAAAGTTTTCTGAAAATTCCAAACAAATTAGAAGAGTTATTATATGGGGTACTTAAACCAAAATTCCACCTTTCTTTTATTAAAACTTTTAGTTATAAAATCTAAGGAGATATGGAAGATAAAAACAATCCATGATCATCTTTGTAGCAAGATATAGCATCGTCATTTATGTGTGTCTGGAATTTCTTTCCACTATTTTTGAATAAATAAGTGTTATTTAGTTTTGTTTGTCATCTATATCATCATCATCATCATCAAGTGACATCTGCTTTCCATATTGACATGGGTTGGATGGTTTAGCAGGGAGCTGTCCAGACACCAGCTGTCTGTTTTGGCATGGTTTCTACAGATGGATACCCTTCCTAATGCTAACCACTTAACAGTGTGCTGGATCCTTTTTACATGCCACTAGCATGGGTGTGTTAACACAGCACCAGTACAGGTGCTTTTTAAGTGACACCAGCACCTGAAAGGACAAGCCTGTATGTGTGGAAGACTGATTTTACTTAACTTGACATGTTTTATTAAGAACAACAAATCACCACATCTCCTGGTCCTTTGTCATTTCCTCAGTGAGACCAAGCATCCGAAGATCCTTTCTCACCACTTCCACCCACGTTTTCCTGGGTCTACCCCTTCCACAGGTACCCTCTACAATTAGAGCTCAGCACTTCTTTATGCAGCTGTCAGTAAGTTAAATTACTGTCCTATTGAAATTCTCTTACCCCAAGTATTATTTTAGTGGCTGTTAAAAGCTGGAGTAAATCCTTGAACCCTTTAACATTTAAACTAGCCATATCTAACCCAAAATATTCTGTTACGGTCAAACTGGCCAGATCTGATCTCTCACACCTACCCTACAATGTTATTCTTAAAATAAACAATCACAACATTGAAATCTTGTAGCTACAAGATAATGCATGATCAATTCAAAACAAAGTGGATAAATGAGCATTATATTTGACAGAGTAATCTCAATGCTAAAGGGTAAAAGACCCATTTGTAGCATCTATGGATCACTGTTTAGCAGAAACAATAAGTTTACTAGTGTAGCTAGAATGTGTGCCACCCCTGGCCCCCCACAAAAAAGTGGTGCCACCCGGGGCAGACTGCTCCCTTCCCTCTAGCTATGCTAGTGAATAGGTTATGATACAATAGATTAAACAGGAGATAAATTTGTTACTGGATGAAGCTAGTCAGTTGCACACATTTTTCTGGAATATCTTGTCACCTGTTCTTTTGGGTTAGGTATACAGAGTCAATGTAGAACAGTGTTCTGTTTGAAACAAAATATCTACAACAGATTTTAAGACATGATCTACACTTTTTTAAGAGTAAACTGAAATAATATCAAAGCAAATTTAGAAAAAAAAAAAAAACTTGAATCAAGTTGAAATAATCTTAAAGTTAATTATAATAATCTCAGAGCAAATTAAACAATAGATCATCATTGTAATATCCACTTTTCCATGCTCGCATGAGTCAGACAGAATTTGTTGAAGCAGATTTTCTGTCTGGATGCCCTTTTTGTCACCAATCCTCACCAACAGACTGGACATATTTTCATGTAAGATTGGAAATGAAGGAAAATAACTTGCAGGATAGTAACACTCATTTACAACTACACATGAAGGCAAGGAAACAGTAACACACACACATATATAAATGATAGGCTTCTTTCAGTTTCTGTCTACCAAATTCACTCACATGGAAGGCTTTGGTTGGCCTGGGGCTATAGCTGGAGACACAATGAAACTGAACCTAGAATCATGTGGTTGGGAAGCAAACTTCTTACCACACAATTTTTTTGTCATTGATACAATGTTTTGTATTATTTACATATCTTTCTTTTCCTATTATTTTTAAAATAATAAAATAGTTCACTTTCAGAGTATACATGTAATAAGAATAGTGTGAAAGTACAAAATCCAGTTAGTTTAATATTTTGTATTGTATTTACAAAACAACATTTTCCATCATTATATAATGTTTGTTTTCCATATTTGGCATAGGTTGAACAGTTTGACTGGAACTGGCATGTCAGAAAACTGTACCAAGCTCTACTCTCTGGTTTGACATAATTTCTATGGCTGGATGCCCTTCCTAATGCCAATCACTTTACATAGTGTACTGGGTGCTTATGTGGCACCAACACCAATAAGGTCACCTAGCAACTTGCAGGGCAATACTCAACTGGTGGGGAGTAGTATTGAGGGACAGAAAAGAGAGAGAAGATGGTGAAAATGTGATAGGTGTATGCCCCCCCCCCCACAACCTAAGTTACAGAGTGGTGTATATGGTGAAGTGGACCAAGGATTGGGGAGCATGTGTAGGTGGGTGATTTCACAGGTTTGCAAAAGGAAGCTGGTGATGCTAGAGGGAGGGGATATTAGGAGGATATGTTGTGGGGGAGGTATTCAACAGGGACATATTGTATAGCATTATCACCAGTATTTAATGTCTGTTTTTTCCAATCAGGCATTGGTTGGATAGCTTGAGAGGAACTAGCAAGACCAGGGGCCACACCAGGTTCTATAGTTCATTTTGGCATGATTTCTACAGCTTGATGCTCTTCATAATGCCACTTTACAGAGTGTACTGGGTGCGCTTCACATGGCACCAGCACCCACACCAATGTTTTTTCATGTGGCACATGTATTTTAATTTTCAAATCTAGTTAAAAGTATTCTGTTGTTTCTTCAATTTTCATGAGATTAATTGCAATAATTTATGGATAAAATTTTTCATGAAATTCTTCACTGGCCAAGCTGCCCACATTCATTTTCTGAAAGGTGTTCAGAGAATTGCAATGGTTTGCTAGCAACGTTTTTTTGTCTCTCTCTCTCTCTCTCTCTCAATACCCTATCTTGAACAAAAATTGAGTCCAGTTCCTTTAGCAATGAGTATACTGTTGCCATGAACAAAGGAACCTACTATGATGGATCTATTTTTCCATCAAAGAATGAAACTTGCAACAACTGTAAAGAGGTTGCACATTTTTGGTAAACATGTCAGTCAAAAAGAGCTACAGCATCATTATCTACAATTCTTCCTATAACAGGGGCACAACAAAGAAATGGACTTGAACAATGCTAATCAGCAAATATATGGCTAATCAATATATTGATACTTTACTCAATTCAGTTAGTGTTACCAATCTCTCATTCTCAACTTTGCAGGAATATCTTTAAACTGTCCTGGCAGCTCAATCCAAACAGATGACTTTAAACATTAATATGAACCATTACAGAATTTTTATGTCGTTCAATATATTCCAACTTTGGCAACCAACATTTTTTTTTTATTTTCTAAATTTAATGACTTGAAACTAATTGCTACTAAATCTTGCCACTTTTTCCTATTTGATAAAAGGACAAAGAAAGATATTAAATGGTTTTTTTTTATGATGACAATATTGAGTCCACAGTCTCTCCATTGTAAGCCTATGTGGTAGCAGTAAGAAACAGAGGCAAAAACAATATATCTTGTCTTGATGATTTACAAACAATAAATTACTACTGCACTGTAGAAGCTTGTCTGCTTCCTAATACTGAAAATCTTATGTGTTCTATTCTCAACAAATTCTACAACAAACTGGATCAAAAAGAAGCATACCATTAGATTCCAATCCAAAATGACGATAAGAGATATACTGCATTTGAAGTTGATTGAAGGTTTAGTGTATCTAATACTGCAAGTACTTTTCAAAGAACAATAAATAGTTACTGACAATCAAAGGCATTTACACCTATCTCAATGTAATTGTCATTGGCAAAACCATTTACTGCCTGTACATTCAAAAATACACAGGCAGTGAATTTTTCCAGCATTTTAGCTTACATATCTTTAACACATGCCTCAATTTCATTTTATTTTATTTTTACCTCATTCAGATTATACTGGTGCAGATTTATCAGTTTATTACTTTTCTTTAATCTATTTTCTCTACTAATGGCTAAAGGCAGTCAGAAAGAGAATAATGTCGTACATTATGTATAACAATATCAGTGACATTAAAAGTTGATTTTTTTTTAGAAATCAACTTATTCAAAAAAGGATCTTCTTGGAGTAGGAAGACTGAAACAGCAAATTTTGAAAATGACATTGGTATTATGATGGAATAAAGATTTCAATCAGTATTTCATTTATCTAACATAAACATCATCAACATCTATTTTTCCTTACTGGCACAGATTGGATGGTTTGGTAGGGCCTGGCAAACCATAGGCCCACATCAAGTTCTAATGTCAGCTTTGGCATAGTTTCTATGGTTGGATGCCCTTCCTGAGGTCAACACTTTACAGTGTGTTCTGGGTGCATTTTCCCATGCTACTGGCACTAGTGAGATTGCCAAGTAACTTGCAAAGCAAGAAAAGAACAAAAAGGGGGAAAAGTAAAAGAAGAAAGTCTCCTTGACTAAATGGGAGTGGTAATATTTGAGAGGGAGAAGAGGGATGCTGGTTCTATGCCAGGTGTTGACAGGCTATTTATTGTGTGAGGGATAACAAGCCCAGGTGTTTTGCTTTAGAGATACAAGGCTACCCTGCGTTATATAAGGGTATTGGGAGTAACTGGAAAGCTGGAACATCTCAAGATATGAGGTGGGTGTTAGGATGCAGACAGTGGATTGTGCGTGATGTAGAGGGAAAAGAATTTTCAGAGTGAAAGAAAGATTTCTACATAATTGAAATATATTTAGTCTTAAAAGTTATATACAGATCAACAATAATCAAATGTAATGGTATAAAGAACAAGAATGAAATACAAGGGGGTGCTGAAAAGTTCCTGGCTTTGGGCAAAAAAAAAAAAAACAACAAGAAGATCATTTAATTATGATTTTATTCAACATATTCCACTCACAGATTCACACTCTTACAGCAGCAGTCCTTCAGTTTTCCTAAGCCCAGTAAAAGAATTTGGAAGGTTAGACCTCCAACCAGGCCTTTCAGATCAACAATAATTAAATGTAATGAAATAAAGAACAAGCATGAAATACAAGGGGTTGCTGAAAAGTTCCTGGCTCTGGGTAAAAAAATAGATTTATATATTTTTTTGTGTATCCAAAATTGTAAAAACACAGTTACTCAACATGCTTGATACATTATAGAAAAATATTTTTACTTCTCCCAATCTCTTAAAAACTTGAACAAAATATATGTCTTGTTAGAATTGTCACTTTCTATTCCCCTCTCAGATTCACACACTTACGGCAGCAGTCCTTCAGTTTTTCTAAGCCCTGTAAAAGAACTTGGAAGGTTAGACTGCCAACCAGGCCTTTCATGATAGCCTAGGAGCCAGTAACTTTTCAGCAACCCCTTGTATATGAAAAAAAGAATAACAAAAACTAAAAACTAATATACATAAATTTTTAAAATTTTATTTCGTCCTTTTCCTTTTCACTAAAAGGATTTTGGGATAACCTTAACAGTTTTAAAAATATCAGTCTCACTTTTTTTAAAAAAGTTATTCTTTTGATTTCAAATAAATAGTCCATTTTGTTTTTGCTTCTTGTAAAAAATATACTCATTTTTATAAAATTCATTTGCTGGGGGAACATTTTGTGTATGTTTTTTGTGTATCCAAAATTGTAAAAACACAGTTACTCAACATGTTTGATACACTGCGGAAAAATATTTTTACTTCCCCCAATCTCTTAAAAACTTGACCAAAATATGTCTATTGCTAGAATTGTTACTTTCTATTTTTTCTTAAAATATTTGTGTTAGCCCTCCATCTTTTTTTTTTACTCCCTTTTACCTCCAATAAAAAAAAAATATATATTTTCATATTTCTGTGACACAACAAAATTTAGCATGCATTTCAGCTAAGTTCATAAACAGAATGCAAATGCATATTATTATGTTACTGTGGCATCTGCAGAAAGCTATGCAATGTTGTTGAATTTTAGCATATCCTTCAAAGTTTGTCAAATTTATATTAGGCATTTCAGAAAAGACAGTCAATTTAACAGAAGTATCTACATTATTCAATTACCCATTCAATTCTGGTACCCACAATATAAATGTATGTATATGTGCATGTGTGTATGATAATGTTAAAAATATATTTGTGTTTTTAGATAACTGAGGGGATCTATTCATTGGATTCTGACTGTCTGATTTCAGACTTGTATTCACCTTGTGCGCATGTACAACAGAGTCAATAACAAAGGGGTTGGTATTCATTCAAACACCAACTTCTTGCTTAAAATGAGAAGGAGTCTGATTATGATTGGTCAAGTTCCCTAATTTGAACTGAGACTCAACTTGCATACTGGAAGGTGTCAGTGAAGTATCATGAGGATCCGTGAGTGTTTGATGAGGATGCTGGTCGTGTATATTAACTGTGATTGAACAGTCATTAGACAGAGGACTACTGCAGGTCAGAGGTGACTGGCTAAAAGGGGAAGTGTCAAGTGAATTGCTGCTGCCAACTGTGTCTTGAAGAATTATTTGGGAATCACCATTCTGACCATTAATAATGTTCTCCACAGCTTGATTTCCAAGCTGGTCAGGAAAACTGGGATTTGATAATAAATGAGGTTGAAGACTAACTGCTGAAACCGCTGCTGAGGAATGTCCAATTTCACTATTTGCTCCTGGAAATGATAATAATAATAATAAATAATAATGATAATAACAAACATTAACAATAATAATCCTTTCTACTATAAGCACAAGGCCTGAAGTTTAGTGGGAGGGGGGCTAATTGATTACATTGACCCCAGTGTTTAAATGGTACATATTTCATCGATCCCGAAAGGATGAAAGGCAAAGTCAACCCCGGCAGAATTTGAACACAAACTGTAAAGACAGACAAAATGCTGCTAAGCATTTTGCCTGGCATGCTAATGATTCTGCCAGCTTGCCACCTTGACAATAATAATAATAAATAAATACACAACAAGTTAAAATTATGGCATACTAACAGTTACCTACAGCATAACTAGCAGACTGATATGATATCACTGTAATGGCTAGACTATCAGATGTTGCTATACATCGCTGGTCACAATGCACTTCCTTGTATTGTTATAACTTTCAAATGATGCTACCCCTATAGCTAGGTGGACAGGCCAACATTATCTCTGAATGTCGCACAAGTTACTCGCTGGGTTATCCATTTACAGCTTAGTGGACTGAAGCAATGTAAAATGAAGTGTTTCATTCAAGAACACAATGCACAACCATTCTGAGAATCAAAACTACAATCTTGTAATCATGAGGACAGCACCCCGACCACTAGGCCATGTACTTGTATATATAAGCTAGGAAATATTTTCCCTTTTCTTCAGACCAGACATGTTTTCTTGGAAGATTGCAAACAAAATGTCATCACTTGTGTACAACAGTGACACTTGTTTACAATTAGTATACAATGTCAAAACAACACCCACACGTGACAGGCTTCTTTTTAGTTTCAACCTATTAAATTTGCTGTCAAGTTTTTGGTCGGCCCTTTATGCATGTGTATGTGTAGGCTTTGAATTTGCATTGACTACAATGCCCTGTGTTCTGACTCTCTGTTCTGAATTTAGATCCTGTGGAGACCAGCCTTGTCTTTATTACTTTCAGAGTTGATTAAAAAGACTACTAATCCAGGGTCAGGATATGACAGAGATGTTGCAATGAAATATGACAGAGAGGTGCAGTATTGAGATATGGTAGCAAGCTGTTTGAGTGAGGCAATGAGATATCATTGGGACACAGTAGTGAGATATAATAAAGAGATGACAGATAGAACAGAGAACTAAAAAACAAGATGTAAAGCGATGTAGTAAGTAAATATGAGAAACAACCATTGTATAATGTTCCTGAGCAAAATGTCACACTATACTTGCTCCAGTTTGCCTGACTGATCAGTTCAGGCTCTACTACACAATGGTTGAATAGTAAGTGGACAGTAGCATAGTTAGTTGGGGTGCAAGGAGTAGCAGTTTGCTCAGGTGATGCTCTTATGGGGGGAAACATCTTTAGGTCTCCTGTATAACTGTACAGGCTTGGGGTTTGGTTTGGGCGGTGGGGAAAAAACTTAAGGGTTGTTCCGAGTGACACACTCTTTAGCTATTCCACTGTAAATAATTTTCATACAAAAATATTCCACTCACAACTTGAGAAGACCCATGAAACCAAGAAAAATTGTAGTCGTGGCCAATGCTGGTGTCACATAACTGGCACCTGTGCTGGTGACATGTAAAAAGCACCCTTTGAATGTTGGATCTCACAGAGGCAATGATCAGTGACTGAAACCTTTGGCGATATGCTGTGCTTGAGAAGACCCATCAAACCAAGTGAAATCATAGTTATGGCCGATGCTGGCATTTGTGCTGGTGGCATGTAAAAAGCACCCATTACACTCTTGGAGTGGTTGACATTAGGAAGGGCATCCAGCCATAGACACCATACCAAATCAGATTGGAACCTAGTGCAGCCTTCCAGCTTATCAGTTTCAGTCAAACCGTCTAACCCATGCCAGCATGGAAAGCAGACACTAAATGATTATGATGATGATGAATAGCAGAGGAAAGTTTTTTTTTTTTTGTTGCTTACCTCCAAGTAACATTTCTTGAAGAAGATTGTCTATTTTAGCTACCCCAAATATTTTGGCCATCTGAATCTGTTCTATCATCTGCCAAGTTATGCTCTGTAAGACAGGTAAAATAAGCAAAATTTCTCCAAATCGACCACGGCATTCATATTGTCTGTCATTGATATAATCTTCAAGATTCACTTGAGCTTGGCATCGATACGTTTTTATTCGGTGGCTGTCAATTAAACCTCTGGCACCTAACAAAGAAAATTAAACATTGGTTTGGTTATTGGAGACAGATAAATGATTAAGGTTTCAAATTTCGGAATTTATCCAAACAAGTGTAAATACACATTTATACATATATACAATGATTTCATAGACAGAAAGTAAAAGAAGCCTGTCGTGTGTGTGTAGCATGGGTTAGACAGTTTGGCTGGAACTGGTAAGCCAGAGAGCTGCACCAGACTCCAGTCTGTTTTGGCTTGGTTTCTACAGCTGGATGCCATTCCTAACACCAACCACTTTACAGAGTGTATTGGGTGCCTTTCACATGTCACCAGCACTAGTCACAACCATGATTTCACTTAGCTATATATATATATATATATATATATATCAGGTTTTCCCATAAGTTCTTTCTGAATTTTGAATAAAGAAAGCAAGTGATCAAATGTCATATTTAATTGAAATTTAATTACCAATGTACTTTCCCTGATTATCTATGACTTCCTTCCATCTATTTACAAGCTTTTTAATCCCATCAATGTAAAACTCTTTTGGTTTCAAAGCGAAGAACTCTTAAGTGTCAGTTTCGACCACCTCCTGGCTTACGAAAGTTATGTCCCCCAAATGATTCTGTAAACTATGAAACAAATGGTAGTCTGAAGGAACAAGGTCAGGAGAATAAGGTGGACGAGGAATTTTTTCCTAACCAAGCTTTCGATCTTCTGTGATATGATCTTTGCAGTTGGGGGTTGCGCATTGTCCTGATGAAACATCACTCCTTTTTGATTCACTAAAGCGAGTCGTTTTTTTCCTCAAAGCTTGGTTCAAGTGCTCTAATTGCTAATAATAAACTTGAGCATTGATTGTTGCATTTGGTGGTAACAATTCAAAGTGAATTACTCCTTTGCAATCGCACCAGATGGACAGAAGAACCTTTTTCCCATGATGTTCCCTTCTCAGTTGTGGTTGAGCTTTTTCCCTTTTACCAAGCCACTGTTTACGATGTTTAACATTCCAATAGAAAATCTATTTTTCATCACCAGTCTATCCAAAAAGGGTAAAATGAGTTTGCGAGAATGGAGAGAAGAGCAGATGTGAACTCGGGATTTGCGGTTGCTTTCGGACAATTCATGAGGCACCCATTTTCCAAGTTTAGGAAACTTTCCAAGTTGTTGAAGATGACAATGAACAGTTGCATGGTTTGAACTAAACTTTATTGCCAGTTCTTCAAATGATAATGCAGGATTTTGTTCAAGTAATGCCTCAAGGAGCTTATTGTCAAACTCAACAGGATGTCCTGTTCGATCTTCGTCTTCAAGGCTGAAATCTCCACTTCTGAATTTTGCAAACTATCTTCTGCAAGTTCTTTCTTTCAAGCATTCTTTCCCATAAACTGAGTGTATGTTTTGAGTTGCTTCGGCTGCAGAGTTTCCTTTTTTGTATTCATAAAGCATGATGTGCCTTCAATGCTCTTTGGATACTTCCATGTCATTTGCATGATCATTTATAACAAAATATAACTAATTTCTATTCAAGTTTAAATTATAAATTTCTGAAAAGTATTAACAAAACTAGAATCTTTAGAAAGTTTTATTTTGACTAGGAACAAACATCCAATATTTTAGGAATAGGAAACTGGAATTAATAGCCTTCATGTCTTCCCCCAAGGATATCAGTAAAAGGAAGTGAAACAGCAACAACCCTTAATCAAAATCGATTTCATGATCTCGCTCTGCTTGAGAGAATGTCTTTGAAAAGGTCCAGTATGGTTGAATGCATTTGGTTTTCTCACTGCTTGCTGCTGGGGTGATTTTTTGTGTCTGTCTGATATTGCGTTTTTTAATACAGTGATTAGATGTTATCTCAGGACAAATACCACAATAACTAGCCTATCAATGGTGTATATATATTATGTATGATACATAGATGGCGAATTTAATAGTAAAATGGCTCACGGAAGGATACCTTGAGATGACCTTGTAAAAAATAGAGCTATTATTTTACCTGGATCAAAGAATATGATTCCTTTAAGACATGCAAATTCCGAGTCATCAATATCTACTTCTTGCAAAGGCTTTACAATTTCATCAATCACTCTGCCACAAATATGTGACATTTCAGTATTTGCTACATGTCGAGAAATCACAGAATCATTTCCTAGAAGTAAAACATCTTTCAGTTGTAATGAACGTCTGGCAACACCTAACAGAAGGTGTTCTCCTGCATGAGCCCGTAATAAAGCTACCTAAAGGAAGAAAATAATGGAAATAATGCAACATTCAGATTGGTTTAGGTTTTAGAAATCAAATCATGTATTAAATACATTCATTTTAGTGCTATTGAGATTATACATTGTCTTTTAAGAGTCTCACAGATAGTAAATATTTCAGGGTAAAGCATAACTGATAGAATTGTACAGGCATCATAAAAAAAGACTTTTCAAGTACTGCATCGAAAACAAGTCAGCTTGCTTCTTTCCAAGCATTGATTATACAGAACATTTCTGTACCTTTTTATAGCAGCTTTTATAGTACCTTTTTATAGATTTATCCAGCAAACACAAACAGTTAATCTTTTGAATAACTGGACAATATCTTAACTGTTCTAACTCTTCATCTAGAAGTTGAAAAATTAGCAACTTCTTGAAAGCGGAGAATTAAAGTGCAACAGTGCATGTTTCATAGCAACTAGAAATCTTCACACAAGGTAACAAGTTCAATTCTAAATGTGAGTTTTACAAACCAACTAACAGCATGGCCACTGAGCTATTCCGTTGTCCTTTATGATATGATATGTTATAAAATTTGAAATAAAACATACTGATTGGTACCAAATGTATCAAGACCATGATTGACCAGTGTAAGCATTATAATATTGGCTGGCCTTGCATCCTTGGATATGGTAACAAGACAATATCATTGATACAGTATCATTTAAAATGTGTTTCTTTTTTTATTTAAAAAGAACAATGAATAGTTCACAAGCTGCTAGATTTTCAGTCTCAAATTTTAAACAGCCAATCATTCCTGTTGTATTTATTAATAACATTATAACTAAAGCAAATCTGTTTTGAAAGTGGCTTTAAAGAAGGCTAAAACTAATTGAGTTAAAGTATGTACTACTACTCCTTAGGGTCCATAGTTAAGCATTATTGATGCAACAACTAAGGTAACAGAAAAGGTTAACAGGGACTGACATTAATTCATAAGATATTTTATGATAATTTTATGTGGACTGCTCATCTACCTGATCATCTAGCTGTAGTTCTCCAAAACATGGAATGTATTTAGCCCATTCAACTAAAACCAGTAGTTGTTGTTTCATGGACTCGCAGACATCATTTGGTGTAGCCATCTTTTTACTTGCTAAGTTATCTGTGTTTGGTTGACTTATTACCTGTAACAGAAATAGGAAAACAGAATTATTTCTGATCTGATGAGTTGAATAAGATCTTGGTTTTCAAAAACAATATTATATCTTGTAAGCAGTTAATTTCATCTAATTGGAGTATTTTATATATTAATCTTCTTGAAAGTTTTAATTTATGATCATCAATCTTGGGATAACACTCATTTTCTGTTGTAGGTAGTAGTCTAGGACAAATAAAATCTAGTTTGAATTACAATTGGTACCACAAGATCTAAACACATGACCTTGTAGTCTATAGCAAAACAAAAGATGAACTGCTCATCATTAATAAGAAAATAATTTTGTTCTGAATAGTTAACATCTTTTTTAACTTCTACACCTACCATTCATATTCTGAGCTGAATATATAAAATAAATGTTGTTCGGTTGACTGTCAAGACTTTATTATTCACTTACAATTTTTAAACATTTACCTAGTACTCAACTGTCTTCTCAAGTCTCTACAGTTCCCATGTCTTAACAGTTTGCTAAGTATTCTACCCCAATCAATATTGACATCAGACCACTTTTCTCTGCAATCCCCATTCCCCTTGTTTCACCTCTCAAATCCTGCAATAAATACTTTACCCATCTGACAGGAGGTCCCACTGCTAATCTGTGATAATTCAAAGTTAATTCATTTTAACTACCCTAACCATGCCTAGTTATTCCTATGTTTCAATGTAAGAAACCCAGAAGTTATAGACACTGCTCTTGCTCCTTAGATTAATGAATAATAATAATAATTTTTAAAATCTCCAGCTACTTAATTTTACACTGACAGCCTGTCTATTGTTTCAAATAATACTCACTTCTCTTGACATTAACTCAGCATTTAAAAGTGAAGAAATTGATAAAGATGAGCTGGTGCCCAGATCTTCATAACTTGTTCGCCGAATGCTGATGCGATCTCTTTCATTCTGTACCGCTTCAAGAGACAAGAAATTATGCAAAACTAGAGATATGCAATAAATTTAGATCATGTTTAAAACCAAACATTTAAAAATAATTCTATGACAGGCAGAATAAATTAGGAGACAAGTAATTATTGAAAATGTTCTATTTAAAAAAACAAATAAAAAGACAATCATTATCTTACAGATAATCTGACAAACATGGGATTAAACATACTTGATTTACACATATTGAGAATACTAGATATTGGCAAAACTATTAAGATACCAACTTATTAACCACACAATCAAGGTGGCTTATGATATTTGTTATGATTCTCTACATTCTGAATTCAAAATCATACCATGGCTGACCTTGCCAGAGTCAATGAATAAAAAACCAACGAAATACAGAGGTTGATCCTCTCAGTCTCTCTCTCTCTCTGTATATATAAGTTATAATAAGGAAGTCAAACCAAATGATATTTTTGAAAGTGTTTAATATGAATGTTTCAGGTCATCGTGCAATATAGAAAAGGAAATATATCCTTACACAAGACCTTCCTCAGTTAATACATTTCAAAATCAGTCTCTCTCTCTCTCATATGTATATATAAATTGGCTATGTGAGGTGGGTACAAAAGGAGTATGAGGATAGGATACAGCAAAAAAGAACCAAAAGGTTCATAGTTTGTATACTATTACTACTGCTACTACTATTACACTGTGTCTCTAAGGCATTTAACTCTCAACAGCGCAGGCACTGTTTAAGTGTTGAATGTGTCATTAGCATATGGTGCTGAGCTCAAATTCTTTATATAATATAGAGAAAACAAAAATAAAATAAATAAAATGATGCCACTCTAACCTTCATTGAACTAATATCTGAAAATAAATGCTTCATTAATGAATGTGTGTGTGTGTGTGTGTGTGTGTGTAAGAGAGAGAGTGAGAGGCCATTTGTTGAAGAGGTCTATTAAGACTGAAATATGTCTACAGTTGTCTCCCTTACTTGCCAAAATAGCATTAATAACTGAGCTGGTTTTTCTTTCTTCATTACATAATCCTTTTTAATTAGATGCTTTGATGCTCACTACATTATGTATGTTAAAATCAATTTGACTATTGCTTCCCATTCTGATGGCATCTACGAGTAACTTTTCCTCAGGGATTTATTTTTTTAAATGTTCTAAATATTTTCTAAATGCTGACACAATGCTGAATATCTACATAGTGATTCTCCCATTGCTACATCAGCAATTATGGCAATGTTTATGCTCACTAAGGAGGTCTAAATTGAAACATACTTAAAGTTGTCTCCCATTCTTGATGAAATAGTTACAATAATATCCGAAAGATAATATTGTCTTTCCTTAATGCAATGAACATTAACTAATCTAATTAGAAATATATAGAAGCATTAAGCATGATAACACTAGAAATTGTTTTTTCTCTGCGTAATTAACTTTAGTGGTTTATTTTCTTTCAACAAACAATCATTATCAACATATTAAAATACTCTTTTACATGCTTGCTTGGGGCAGACAGAATTTGTTGAGGTAGATTTTCAACAAACAGTCATGTAATTCAATAATGTCAACACATGCAAATATGTATAAGCAACCTACCTTCTTTCCTCATTCCAGCTCGAAAACATTTCCTCAGTCGACAGTAGCGACATTGGTTTCTTTTATCCTTATCCACAACACAGTTTCGAGCAAAGCGACATGTATACACATGATTTTTCCTCACACTTCGTCTAAAAAATCCTTTACAGCCATCACAGCTGGAAGCTCCATAATGTTTTCCAGTAGCTCGGTCTCCACAAATTGCACAAAATTGACTGACATTGACTGCTGGCAAGTTTGATGCAACTGATTGAACAGAAGATCCAGAATTCAAAGTTGGTATGCCATTTAAAAGTTGGCTGTTCATATCGGGAGAATCTGAAAAAATTAAAAGCAAAGAAACAATATATATATAAAGCTCAATGTGGGTGCTGGGGAAAATATGAGATAGCTGTTGCTATTGTTTAAGTTCAGTTCAACCTTGACAGACCTATGACCAGAGGTATTCCAGTCATGACCATCCATTTCATACAGAAAAGGCAAAAAAATAAAATAAATAAAATGCCCCTGTAACCATCATTGAACCAATATCTGAAGATAAATGCTTCATTAATGAAGATGGAGAGAGAGAGAGAGAGAGAGAGCCCATTTGTTGAAGTTTAAAGCTAAAATATGCCTTGCTCTTGCTATATTATAAAATATGTTCTTTCTGATTTTTAGAATGAAAGTGATTTGAGGGAGATTTGACTATTATTTGCAGTCATTGGTATTTATGTAACTTCAGCAGAATATAAAGTAAATTTAAGCATAGCATGGTGTAAATACACACACACACACACACGCACACGAATAAATAGAAAACAACAAAAGAAACTGAATTCTGTAAAGCTTTTGGTCTTGTTTTATCATTCTTGTCAATTCAGTCAGTTCTCCAACCTAAAGTACCTTATACTTGAAGATTCATACTCCTCACTGTTCAAAATCAAGTCAGTAGTTAATACAATACTACAAGTCAACCTTTCTCTTTTCCTAGGAGGAATGGGTTGAAAAGGCATTTTCCAAGAGATAACACAACCCCATTCCCTCTCCAAGTCAGCTGTTGTGGTTTTCCAATTAGGTTAGTTGTGCTATTCCCTGCAAAAGTTTGGTCTAGAACCTAGACAACTGAAAAAAACCACTAAGGAGATATGTACGAGGGGCTGCTGAAAAGTTTTTGGCTTTAAGGGTATCACAAAAGGCCTGGTTGGAGGCCCAACCTTCTGAGTTCTTTTACAAGGCTTAGAAAAACTGAAGGGTTATTGCAATAAGTGTCTGAATCTGACATGGGGAATATGTTGAATAAAATAATAATTAACTGATCCTCCTCTATTTCCTTTTACTCAAAGTCAGGAACTTTTCAGTAACCCCTTGTATGAAAAACTGGTACTTCTTTTTATCTGTTTATTATGAAAAATTTGTTTAAACTATTAATCCTGCTCAATTCTAAAAATTATTAGAGTGAGAAACTATTTTATTGATCATCTCTAAAATGATTAGTTTTGGCTTAGAAGCTGAAATGTCATTAGCATTCTTATACCACAAATTCAGTCATGTGTCCCCAATAAACATGTATCACTCATGCTGACTCAATTCAAATGATCTTTATTCAATTAACAATGGTTTCATTGAGTTATAATGCTGTGCTCAAACCTTCTCACAGGTTACTGGAGAGGAACAAGCTGTTGCCAGCTATCTAAGACTATACAGTTGTGATAATTATCAATCCATACACTTGGTTAATTACGACTGTTACATAGATTTAGTAACTGGAGTTACCCATCATTGTCACTGACATCATAACTATCAACAAGTTCACTGAGGGAGCCTTGTTTTGTCTGTCAGGTGAAATAAACATGTTTTGCTACACACAGGAACTGCAGGAACTAATCAGAGGTGTTGTTAGCTCTTCTGAATTTATCGCAATGTTAGAAACTCTTCCATATCATTAACAGATATCTCAGTCACAAGCGTTTTGCCTCTTAACCTGTGTACTTTGTGAGGTCTGTAGAAGAGTTCCAGTTGTAGTCTTTTGTCAATCACAGTCACCTTGTGCTTCAGCTGCCATATCATACAAGCTTTATTGTCATGTCTCTGTGATATTTATCTGCAGCATATCACTGTCTCACAGTCACATCTCTCATTCTACTTCTTTGATCTCTATCTTATCTCACTCCTCTATCATGCATGTTGTTACAACCTGCTACAATATTTTCCAGTCACATCCCTCTCAATCACATCCCTCTCAGTCACATCCCTCTCAGTCACATCTCACTATCTCCTGGCCACATCTCTCTCAGTCATATCTCACTATCTCCTGGCCAGGTTTCTCTCAGTCATATCTCACTATCTCCCGGCCTCGTCTGTCTCAGTCCTATCTCACTATCTCCTGGTCTCATCTCTTTCAATCATATCTCACTATCTCTTTACTTTGTCTCTCTCAGTCATATCTCACTCTTTCCTGGTCTCATCTCTTTCAATCATATCTCACTATCTCTTTACTTTGTCTCTCTCAGTCATATCTCACTCTTTCCCTGCCTCATCTATCTCGGTCCTATCTCACTATCTCCTTGTCACATTACTCTATCATATCTCACTGCCATGTTCCTCTCAGTTATATCTCACCACCACAACTCTCTTACTCACTGTCACAACTCTCTCACTCTTTTATCTCACTACTACATCTCTCTCTTTGATATCTCTCTACCACATCTCTTATTTCTCACCACTGTTTGTCATATCCATTTGCTATGACTGTTATATCTCAATATCATGTCTATCTTGTGTAATGTCCACATTCTTTTACTATATCTCACCACTACAGACTTCTATCATGTTTCTGTCACATTTTTCTCTTTCACATCTTACTGCTACATTTCGTTTTCATATCTCACTCACACAGCCATATTTCATGGCCACAGCCTTGTATCATATGTAACTGTCAGGATTTATAAATTCTTTTGGTGGATCCCTCTTCATAACACTTATTTACAGTATAGCAGAATAAGCTATTGAGAGTGCAGTACCAGAGGAAGTGATAGAATTTGAACTATAGAGCATTTGGCTGCAAGGTCAGCAACTTAAACAACCCTGCTGCAAAGAAACTGTATGCCATTGCTCGGCCTGCTAGAAATAGCAGTTAAATCTTCCTCAAATCATGCCTTACTATCTGAAAAATGAACACATTGAATAATGTACTCCTAGATACACTATTCCTGAAAGCAAGATGGGGGTAGTAACATCTGGAAAGTCTTTGATGAAAACAGATCTGTTCAATCAGGGCTGACCACAGATAAACAACAAAATAGTAACAATAACCCAGACATGAATCCACATCTTTCTAATGTTGTCTGGCTTGAAAGAAAAAAAAACTGCAGGATTTGTAACCTTTTTCTTATTACATTTCTGTTGAAATACTTTACCTTTATTTCAATTAATTTTGAAAATAATGACGGATTTAGTAAAATAACCTTACTATTGTTATTAACTTCTTTAGAATATAAATTAGCATGGAATTTTGGTGGATGCTTTAATTTAGATCACTTTGAAACAATGAAGTTTGTATCACAGCATCTGAGGCAGGTTGGTATCAAAAGGGTAGTGTTAAATTGTTAGTTAAGTTAGTCTGTTGACCACCCTAAAACAGCTACATTTGCCGGGCTATGGCTCAAGGGCAAGTATAAATATCACAGTTTCCTCTGATCTCTTTCTCATAAGTAAACTATTAAAGTTAGGTGTATAAAAAAATGTAAGGAGTGTGCATACATATTTTGTATGATTAAACTATAGCTTCATACAGTCAAATAAGTGGTTCCTAAGAGAGAGAGAGAGAGAGAGAGAGAGAGAGAGAGAGAGAGAAAGAGAGAGAATAAGGGGGAGAGATATTAAACTGGATGAAGGGAGTGGAGAAGGAGCAAGAGATAGATAATTTTGATCAAATGATCAGAGAATTATGCTATTAAAAAAGATGGTATAAATGGCCAACAGATTTCATATATATGAATACACACATATGTGAAACATATTGGTTAATTTGTAAGGAAAACTTAACTTATACCCATTCTGTTCTTTACATAGCATTTGTAACATACATATACATTCATGATGATATGTATATGTGTATCATTATATAATGATGATCAAAATTGTTATATGGACTGTTGGATATGTTATTCGTTTGACGTTCCGTGTGTCACTGCAGTTCGTCTGAGTTCATTGTTTCATTGTTGTTGTTCTGAATGACTGGGGTAGTAAAATGTCATTGATATATATATGGCGGACATGATTCTTGTTTATTTACAACGAACATTAGGTGAGTGCGTTCTTTGTATGTAATTGAATAATAAATGTAATAATTAAATTGTACAACTCGTTGTGTTATCTCTGCGAGTCTCACGAGAGAAATACAACAGAGTTTATTGGCGTCGCCGATAGGATACATGCTTACTTTACCGTAAACTTATTCATCGTAATAACAATAGCTGAAAAACAGACAGCAGAACTTATTAAATTGTTTAGGGAACAAATGGAAAAGCAAATGCAACAACATCAGAGAGATATGGACACTGTTAAAACTGTTTAGTGCTCGACAAGTTGAAAGCGATCCCAGTGGCTATTTTTCAGCTGCTTCGACAATGGTGTTGATTCCACCATTTGCTGCATTTGATTCAACGTCAGAACTATGGCCTGATTACTGGTCAAGATTCCGTACGTTTGTGGCTGCTAATGCTGTACCTGAACAACGCATGGCACAAGTGTTCCTGACCAATCAGACCGCTACTGTTTACAAACAACTTGCTAATCTGGCTACCCAACAAAATCCACCTAAAGATATCAACTTGACAATGGATGAAATCGTTGACTTCATGAAAGAACAGTTCGACCCAAAACTTTTCATTGTGAGAGAGCGTTTCAAGTTTTGGAGTGATATGCAGCGAAAGCTAGGCGAAACTCTCCAGGAGCTGGCAGCACGTATACGTCAGGATGCAGCTACCTGTGATTTTCCATCAATCACCAACCCACAGGATGAAGCTTTGAGACAAAGATTCATATGTTCGGTTAACAATGAAGCGGTTCTGAAGGCACTTTTTAAGATAAAAGACACAGAACTAGATTTTGCCCGTGCTGTCCAAGTTGCCATTGAGACTGAAGACACAGCAAAGGTTGCAAAAGAAACTGTATACGGTTCCAAAACCAAGCAAGTCTACAAGGTCCAACAGAACAAGAATAAGAGTCCTCAAAAGAAACATCAGCAGTCTTATTCCACAAACCAGGAGAAATGCTACCGATGTGGAAAGGCCCACAAAGCAACAGACTGTCCTTTCAGGGAAACCAAATGTCATTTTTGTGACAAAAAGGGACATTTGCAAGCGGTGTGTAGAAAAAAACAACATCAGCAACGCAATGGCTACTCACAAACTCCCGTGAAAAGAATCACAAAAGCTGAGCTAGTCAAGGCGATCCTAGGCAAAGTTTCCCAGGATGCTCATAGTTTAATTGTGCCAATAACAATTCAGAACAGACTGTTCACAATGGAATTGGACACTGCTACTACAGGCAATTTTGTTTCCTTGTCAGTCTGGAAACAGCTTGGAAGACCAAAGCTGCAAGATGTCAAGCATCGCT
The DNA here is from genome assembly GCF_046866305.1 of Octopus bimaculoides. Lineage (NCBI taxonomy): Eukaryota > Metazoa > Mollusca > Cephalopoda > Octopoda > Octopodidae > Octopus > Octopus bimaculoides. The sequence continues at coordinate 131,446,695 of NC_142928.1, forward strand.
ATGAATCTGCCAGCAAGCACGACCTGCCTGTTCTAGGAACTTTCATGGGCCAAACCAAGGATCCAACAACTGGTAAGCAGGATCTTATACCTTACATAGTCACCAAGATCTCTGATCTTAATTTGCTGGGTCGGAATGCTATCCAGACTCTGGGAATTTCCGTGGACACTGCTCTAGGTTTGAAAAGCATAGACAGCCAAGCCAAGAGGGAAGGTGCAGAAGGGATATACCCAAAGACCTCAAGTGAGCTCTATGTTTCCCTGCAGCAAGATTGTCACAACATGTGTGATGAATTTCCAGATCTTTTCAAGCAAGAATTGGGATGTCTCAAGAACTTTGAACTGGAAGTGAAGTTCAAATCGGACGCAACACCAGTCTTTCACAAGGCACGTCCGGTCCCATTTGCTCTTCGTGATGACCTGGCCAAAGGTTACGAAGAAGGCATCGCCAAGGGAATCTGGAAGCCAGTCCAGTTCAATGAATACGGAATACCAGTGGTACCGATTCGTAAAGCACACGCTTCAAGCAACCTGAAGCCCAAACTACGGATTTGTGGTGACTACTCTGTGGGAATTAATGACCAACTTGCTGATCACCGTCATCCAATGCCACTCCCTGCTGAACTGATGCAGAAACTCGGAGGTGGATTCGGATATACAAAGATTGACCTTGCTGATGCCTATAATCAGATCAAGCTGGCTCCAGAAAGTCAACGCAGACTCGCACTCAGCACTCACCGTGGAGTACTCCTGCAACAACGACTCCCTTTCGGAATCAAGTCAGCACCTGGTTACTTTCAGGAGATCATGGAAAACCTGACACATGATCTACCTGGAGTGGCCGTCTTCCAGGATGACATACTCGTCAGTGGGAAAGATGCAAACAGTCACCTAAACAACCTAAAGTGTCTGCTCACACGTCTAAGCGACAATGGACTCAGATGTCGCCGTGAAAAGTGCCAGTTTGCACTACCCAGTGTAGAATACCTTGGACACATTTTGTCGGTTGAAGGGATCACGAAGGGATCCAAGGTCGAAGCAGTCTTAAAGATGCCACGTCCAATGAACGAATCAAGCTTGAAATCTTTCCTAGGTTCAGTTCAGTTTTATGGAAAGTTTATCCCAAACCTAGCCAGTATAGCAGAGCCACTCTATTGCCTTACGAAAAAGTCAACTATTTGGAAGTGGGGAGATGAAGAACAGTCAGCTTTTGATCACTTGAAAAATATACTTTCATCAAGTCAAGTTCTGATACACTTCGATCCAAACAAAACTTTGGGACTGGCTTGCGACGCATCAAACGTTGGTATTGGAGCAGTCCTGTTTCACTGCTATCCTGATGGAAGCGAGCGCCCAATATCCAATATGTCCAAGACTCTTACTTCTGCACAGCGTAACTACAGCCAAATTCAAAAGGAAGCTCTGGCTATCATATTTGGCTTGCAGAAGTTTTACCAGTATTTGTACGGTCGTAAATTCGTACTCGTGACTGACCACAAGCCACTAACATCACTATTCAGTCCGAGGAAAGGGACGCCACTTCTCGCTGCTAACAGACTAGCATGGTGGGCCCTGTGGCTGAACCAGTTTGACTACACCATTGAATATCGGAAATCAGCAGATCATGGCAATGCTGATGCCCTCAGTCGCTTGCCATTCGGTGAGGATAACAACTTTGACAGAAAGGAAAATGGTGAAGACATAGACATGGTGTGTGCCATCAAAGCTCTTAGCATTCAAGTCCAACCTGTGGATGCTAACATCCTCCGTCAAGAGTCAGGGAAAGATCCAGTGATATCTACAGTGATGAGCTACGTCCGTGAAGGCTGGCCACCAAAGAACATGGAGATCAATGACGAAGTCAACAAGTTCCGTATGTTATCAAACTCACTTAGTATCTGCCATGGATGCCTTATACATGGATCTAGAGTTGTGATTCCACATAGCTTGCAGCCAAAGATCCTCAATCTTCTGCATCTTGGACACTTTGGCATGGAACGCATGAAACAACAAGCAAGAACTGCTGTTTATTGGCCTGGTATCGATGCTGCTATAGAGATAGCCAGTCGACGATGTGATTCCTGTAACGAACATCAAAGACAGCCATCTAAGCCTCCAGTTCACCCATGGATGTTACCAGAAAAGCCGTGGAGTCGCTTACACCTGGACCACACAATAAATTTTATGGGTAGAGATTGGCTGGTGATCACAGATGCTTATTCCAAGTACCCATGCATTCATCCTACTTCCTCCACGTCCTCCAAAGCCACTTTAAATCCGCTTGAGGAAGACTTTGCACACTTCGGATTTCCTCACACATTGGTCACCAATAACGCACCAACTTTTACGTCTGGGGAGTTCCAGAGCTGGTGCAAAGAACGTGGGATCACACACCTGACAGGGGCACCTTACCACCCAGCTACCAACGGAGCAGCGGAACGTTTGGTGCAGACCTTCAAACAAGCTCTGAGGAAGTCTTCTCTTCCGCCGACACGAGCACTTCAAGAATTCTTGATGCAGTACCGGAGAACACCGACATCCTGTGGATTCTCTCCAAGTGAACTTTTGAATCACCGGCAGATACGAACAAGGATTGATTCTCTGCTGCCATCGCCAGCACACATTGCTCAAGGCAAACAGTCTAAGGAAGCAGATAAGTCTCAGGTGACTCCAAGCTCGGCTGATGTCGCTAAAGTTATCAGGCAGTACAAGGCCGGAGATCCTGTGTATGCACTATACTATGGACCTCGCCGAGACAAAGATCCCCGATGGGAACCAGCAACCATTAAGAAGTCATTGAGTACTCGCTGCTTTAACGTGAAGGTCATACCTCATGGCCCGATGTGGAGACGACACTGGGAACAGCTGCAACCGCGGTACACAACTGAGGAAGACAATGAACCTGGTGATGCAGAAGACACTATTTCAATTTGCAACAGATCACCCGATGGAGATCTCGGAAACTGTGCCACTAACTCAAAGACTAACCAGACCCAAGACCATGTTACCCGTTCCAGAGTATGGACCAAACAACCCAAGAGTCCAAGAGAATCCGTAAAACCCAAGAGAGACTTTGCTGTTGATACTTCTTGTGTAGCATCAATTTCAGTGGGGAGGTGTTATATGGACTGTTGAATATGTTATTTGTCTGACGTTCTGTGTGTCACTGTAGTTCGTCTGAGTTCATTGTTTCATTGTTGTTGTTCTGAATGACTGGGGTAGTAAAATGTCATTGATATATATATGGCGGACATGATTCTTGTTTATTTACAACGAACATTGGGTGAGTGCGTTCTTTGTATGTAATTGAATAATAAATGTAATAATTAAATTGTACAACTCGTTGTGTTATCTCTGCGAGTCTCACGAGAGAAATACAACAAAAATAATTATATATACATATACACTAAAGAGAGAGTGATATGCAAGAAGGAAAAGAAGGAGAGATAAACAAGAGAGAGAGAGAGAGATAGAGATACAATGTGATAGAGAAGAGAGCTGGTAAATTGCTATCATTGTGATGTTCATTGGGAAGCCACAACAAAATTGGGGATATAATTTAAATATTTAATGCAGTTCACTGAAAAAGAAAAAAAAGTGGCTATCACTGTGATAAGTGAGGCAGAATCAGTAGGGTGGATAAGATACTTCTCTTTGATACATTTGATCACACTAGAAGTATTTTGAACCAAAACAGAAATTATTATAATTCAAAATGAAAGGTAAACAAATTGAAAACTAGTCCATCCAAAATAGATCTACAGATGCAATACTTGGGCACCTTGTTAAAATTGTATCAAGGTGCCACTGAGTGTTTTGGGCCTTAAAACATACAGGGGTTGAACAAAATAATGGAAACACCTAGCGTCATAGCATCATAATTTTTAAATATCTATAAAATTGTCAAAAGCTTGTGTATTTTTATGTTTTTTTATTTATTATTAGTGTTGCTTAATATGTTTTGTTAAAATTGCTGTTTCTTTTCAGATATCATCAGAAAAAGGTGATTAATATTCATTAAAATGACAGATCTAATCAGACTTTCAAAGAGGTCAAATCGTTGGTGCTCATATGGCAGGTGCTAGTGTAACAAAAACAGCTGAAATGTTTGGTGTATCAAAAAGTACTGTCTCAAAAGTAAAGACAGCCTTTGAGAAAGAGGGAAAAACCTCCTCGTTGGAACAAAACTCTGGAAGAAAACCAAAACTTTCAGATAGATAGAAACTGTTGGACTCTTCCAAGAATTGTTAAAAAGGATCACAAAAGTACAGCTCCCACAATTACTGCAGAGCTTAACGACCACTTCAAGAACCCAGTTTCCACAAAAACTGTTCTCCAGGAGGGCTTCAATCAGAAAATCACTGCTTTCAAAAACAAACATTGCAAAGCATGTAGAGTGGAGTAAAAAACCTACAGAATTGGCCCTAGAGCAGTGGAAGAATGTTATTTTCTCAGATGAGTCACCCTTTACCTTATTTCCAACCGCCAGCCAAGTATACGTGTGGAGACAGCCAAAAGCAGCATTTGACCCAGACTGCCTTCTTCCAACTGTTAAACATAGAGGAGGATCTACGATGATCTGGGGGTGGGTGGGCTATATCTTGGGAATCTGCCAGCCCAACGGTTTCCCGTCATGGCAGAATTAATAGTCAAGACTATTTAAGCATTTTATCTTATCAAATTCATCCTATGGTGACGGAATTGTTTCCAGGGGGAAATGCAACCTTTCAGGATGATAATGCACCAATTCCCACAGCTAAAGTTGTTACTGAATGGCACGAGGAACATTCTAGCGAAGTTGAACATCTTATCTGGCCACCACAATCCCCAGATCTCAATATTATTGAACATTTATGGTGCATTTTAGAAAAACAAGTAAGGAGTCGATATCCTCCACCATCATCACTACAAGAACTGGAGACTGGAGAAAAATTCCTTTGGAAACAAGTCAAACTTTATATGAGTCCATACCTCATAGAATTCAAACTGTAATTACTGCCAGAGGCGGTCCTACCCCATATTAGAATAAATTTGTTTGAAATTTTAAGGTGTTTCCCTTATTTTGTCCAACCCCTGCATATCCTCATCCAGGCAACTCGATCAGTTTGATCACAGCTCATTCCCACAGTTTAATGTAAAAACTTACATGAAATTTTTTTACAAATAATAATTCTGTGATTCAAAAATAAGATAAACAAAGTTCTTTTCTAATCTAAAATGTACTCTCTTTCATTTTCTACAATGCTCTTCCATCTATCTGGTAGACTTGCAAGGCCCATCTTCCAAAATTCACTTATCCATGACAAAAAATACTCCTCCAGTATTGTTCTGACCTCGTCTACAAAATTCATATTTTTTCCGTCCAAATGATTTTGAAGACTGCGGAATAAATGATAATCAGATGGGGCAATGTCCTACAAATATGGTGGGTGGGGCATCGTTTCCCATTCAAACTGCTCCAGCCTTTGGAATGTCATCCTTGCGGTATGTGGCCGAGCATTATCCTGATGGAAAAACACCTTTCGTTTTGAAACCAATGATGGTCATTTTTTTTCTAGCACTGACTTAGGCTGCTTGTAGTAGATCTCCTTTGTTATCATTTAGTTTGGGTTTAAAATTTCAAAGTGGACTAAACCTTTCATATCCCACCAAACAGATAAAAACAACTTTGCAGGGGGTGAAGACTTAACCTGAGGTGCCAGTATTTCTCCTCTCTTTACCCACTGTCTTTAGCGCTTGACATTTTTATAGAGAACCCATTTCTCATCACCAGTTACTATTCGGTCAAAGAAAAAGGTTCATTCATGAAACATGACAGCAAAGAAGAGCATACATTCGCTCACTCAGTGTGATTAGACTCAGAAAGTTTGTGAGGAACCCATTGACCCAATTTCCTGACTTTTCCAATGGCAAGCAGGTGTCGATGAATGGTTGAATAATCAAATCCAAGCTTCTCTGCTAGTTCCTCAATGGAATTTTGTTCCACCAGGGTTTGCAGGACATCCTTGTCGGGCTCTACAGATCTTCCACGATGAGGCTCATCTTCTAGGCTATAGTTTCTGGCTCGGAATTTCTGTTGACACTGGCTTATGCTTATTGTCCGATCCCCATATACTGCATTAATATTCCTCGCACTTTCCATTGTGTTGTTGCCTTTATTGAACTCATAAAGCAAAATATGCCGAATATTCTGCTTTGTCTCTTCCATTATAACTTTGAAAAAATAACTACTAAAATTGAACTCTTCAAAACTTGCACTAAGAATAAACACACGGTAAAATTATTACCTGCTTTTAAAGCAAGTTAATGCAGGTAGTTTATCCTGTCCCCCTCCAACTTTTAGTTCATGCAACTGAAAAAATGGCATTATTTATGGGATGACCCAAAATATGTCTATATATATATATATATATATATGTATATATATATATGTATGTATGTATATATATTATCTGAAATGTATAGTATTATATATCCATCATGTCTGATCTTACCAATTGGTTTCGCGCAAGGAATACAATGGCATGTTAGGTAATAATCCGATTATATAACCTTATGCTCATCGGAGTTAGCCAATATAGAAGGGAATATGGCAACTGCTCTCTATTTTCGTAGGTGGATTAACACAGCCTGTCAGCAGCAGCTAGATGACTCATGTGCGTTTATATATATATATATATATATATACACACACACACACACTTAAACATTAAAATAAATGTGCAAGGTTTCATTTGCAAATATTGAGTGTTACATTAAAGTAAAATCAGCAAAATGGCAAAACAAAGAAGTCCTTATGAGGTTGTTTAAGCTGCTAGAAATAGAAGCCCAACACTTCCCTCAAATCACACCATACAATCTTAAATAATGAAAAGATATATTGGATAATATAGTTATAGCTATCACTAATCTTTTACTTATTTCAGTCATTTGACTGCAGCCATACTGGGGCACCACCTTGAAATCTCAGTTGAATGTAGTGACCCCAGTACTTTTTTTTAAAGCCTGCTACTTATTCTATTGGTCTCTTTTTGCTCAGTTACAGGGACATAAACACACCAGCTTCAGTTGTCATGTAGTGGTGGGGAGACAAACATAGGCACAAAGACACACACATATACACACACAGATACATACATATACATACACACACACATACATACCCACATATATACATACATGCACACATGCACACAGAATGGGCTTCTTTCAGTTTTCATCTGCCAGATCCACTCAAAGGCTTTGGTTGGCCTGAGGTAAAAGCAGAAGACCAGAACCACGTGGTTGGGAAGCAAGCTTCTTATTTCTTTATTGCCCACAAGGGGCTACACACAGAGGGGACAAACAAGGACAGACAAAGGGATTAAGTCGATTACATCGACCCCCCAGTGCGTAACTCGTACTTAATTTATCGACCCCGGAAGGATGAAAGGCAAAGTCGACCTCGGCGGAATTTGAACTCAGAACGTAACGGCAGACGAAATACTGCTAAGCATTTCGCCCGGCGTGCTAACAATTCTGCCAGCTCACTGCCTTCTTACCACACAGACACACCTGTGCCTAATGAAAAAAAAAGTAAAAGAATGATGGGATTGTTATGACTAAAATATCATTGATCATAAATCTGCTCAATCAAAGCTGAGCTAATCTAGAGTTGAACAATAACGAATTCATGAAAAATGCTAAAATTACATTATATTTTTAACACCACTTCCTTCAAAGAATTCAAGAGTGTTAGCACAAATATGTGTATGTACATGACGTTGAAAATAATTTCTATTGCTTACAAAGTTTGTTGATTTCATTTCTTTAAATTTTAAAAATCTATTTTTCTTTAAATATTATACTCTTCAAGCTGTTTCAATGATGCAAAACAGCATCAGACAGAGTCTATAAACTTGAAAAACATAATGGAATTTTTAACTAAATTTTGTTGTAGACATGTTTCCAGTACAATATCCTTAGGTAGAGAAAAAGCAGCTGCTTCTTCACGAAATTACACACACACACACACACACACACACACACACACACACACACACACACACACACACACACACACAATCATTAAATTCATACATGAAAGTAGCTTCATTTAAACCAATTTCTGTGTGAGAATTCAGTTAGTTTATGATACTAACAGAACTTATTTCCTTTCGCTTATTCCATTTCTTGTTGAAATGACAAAAATGCTTTGAAGGGGGCGTGGACTACAACAAATATACTTGGCCTCAACCTTCAACAATTGATCTGCTAGAAATAGCATCCAAATTTCACTAAAATCCCACTATCTTATCAAAGAAAAAAAAAAAAAAAAAAAAATGACACATTATTAGATAATGTAGTCTGAATTAAGCTCTACTTGAAAAGCTGGGATGGTCATGGCTAGGAAGCCTTTGATTAAGTGGTTAACCTATAGTTACACAGTAACATCAGCACCACCATCATCAACAACACAAGACTACAAATCATGAAACTTTTTTTTTTTTAGTGTCTAGAAAATATCAATTTAAAACAACATTGTGTTTATTTCAGTAGGGGGGAGTGACCAATGTTAACCAACAAAATAGATCAGTAATATTACTAAAACCCAATAGTTAATTAGAAAATACAGGCAGAGATATTTCCTCTCCTCAGCTACTTCTAACAATTTATCAAATCTCATAACAATGCTTCTAATATGTTAAAGTACATGTATAACTGAAACCACCCCTTCTAATACTATCCCTAACAACTCAAAACTCACACTGTCCCTAAAAGCAACTAATTGATTAACTATCCTCTTATTCTAGCTACCTACTATGAAAATGTAAAATTGAAAGTGTAAAACAAGACAAAGGAGAGAAGGCAAGAAAGGAGAGAGGAAGAACTATTTATTAGTAAACAATTTTTTTTAAACACTGAGATATTGGTCACTCAGCCAGCTGAAAAACAAATCACAGTCACACGACATGATCTTAAAAACTCATTTGAGCAATATAGTTCTCAATATGCAAATGATATTTTCATAGTCAGAACACCATTAGTTTTATAGGACAACTTATCTGGAAATACACAGCAACAACAAAGTTTACTTCAAACCGGCAAGGGACAGCCTTGACATGGACAATTGACCAGCTAGATATAGCAGCCAAATTTCAACTTCCATCCTAAGATTTTAGGGAAAGACATTAGAAAATGTAGTCCTCTATACACACACACACACAAACAGATGACATAATGTAATGTTATCCTTATTGCAATGACTAGCAGAAAACTGTGCTCCTGTCATTTTTCCTATTAATAAAGATGACATAGAATTCAGCTTAAATTTACAAGAGAAAAATTCATTAAAATTCCAGGTACACTATAATGACTTCTGCTCTTTTATTTACTATGTGTTGATTATTTATGAAATGAATAGTCAATACTGTTATAGACTATTTTGTTCAACCTGCTAAACATTAGACTCATTCTGCCTTAGACTTGTCCAAAAAAAAAAAAAAAAAAAAAGTTTACTGTAAGATGGATGTGAGACTAATTTTGTAGTGGAGTGAGTAGTAACAAATTTATTTAGGTACATATTACTGTTACTATTTTATCAACTCTGGACTGATGAAAAAAAAAAGTTACTAGATACAGTAGAGAATTTAATATTATACTAACATCCACTATTACTCTCCAACCCCTCATTATTTTGATAATGTGTACAGATATTATGAAAATAAAGAGCTTGAAATCTCAGTATCTGACACAAACATTTTCCTCTCGTATGACCAAAGTGCTAAATTGGATGCTAAGTCTTTTTGACCGGCTGACTCATGATACACAAGTTACAAACAAAAGCTGTAACTTATGTCAGCTGGTTTTATGGAAAGGACTTTTAGTCCAAATGATACTGCTGTCTTAACAGTCACAAAGCTTCATAATTAAAGGGGCATGAAAATAAGCCTCTGTAGTATTCATGATATTCTCAATGAAAAATTAGTATTTGTATTAATCAGAATACTTAACATCAGCATCTGATTTTGTGGACGAAAAACAACCTGGTTAGTCTGATTATCACATGACTACTGCAAATGCCGGCTACCTATTCTACAGTCAGGTGAACCAAAACATGTAAATTTAAGTTTCTTGTCTAGAGACATAGCAAATCTCTGGCAGTCTCATACAATTTCATAACTTGTGAGTTGTAATAAAATAGCTACATGAACATTCTTAACAGTGTTAATGATCTAAATGCAGTGGAAACTACATTTGGGAATCAAAACAAATGACAATATCTTCTCACTGTACAATATTTACTTTATCTAAAAAGTTAAAACAAATACCAACAATATTCCCTACACCTGAAAAGTAATTTCCTTTAAATGCATAGAAAAAGACAAAGGAAAAATAATTTAATTTCTCACCTGCAAACCAGTAAGATGCATCAAATTCAGAAATTGGCATGATGGAAACTGTTTGCTATGAACAAAGTAACTAAAGCTTGGCGACATAACTACCTCAAATTTATACTTATGCTATCTGTTTAAATGGTTGCTATCAGCTGAGAGAGAAAAAGAAAGAGAGAGTGAAAGAGAAAACATAAGATAGTAGTTGATCAACTCAAAACTGTACATCTACAAGTGTATTCATGTTACAGGAGAACCAGTTGTGAGAAGGTACTTAAGATAAGATGGTTTGCTTTATCAGAACAGCAGTGTGCTTGGGATTCTACAGAGAATATTCTGTTAAACTGACCAAATTAAATACATTAATCTTATTCTAAATCTTTTTTTTTTTTTAACTATTTAATTTTTTCCTAGGACTTAATACAAAGGACTGAAAACGTTTATAAGACATTAATTAGGACAGACTGAAATTTTAGATTTACCTGTATTACATTCTTGGCAACCATTAATTCTCACTCAACTTTAACCCTTTTGATACCAACCCACCTGAAGCTGTCTTGGGTCCTACGATACATAGTTCTTGTTTTAAAATTACTTTAAAACTTTCCATAAGACTTTCATGTTAATTTATCTTTCAAACACTAGTTTACTAATGACAAAGTTATTTTAATAAATTCTTTATTATTTTCCGAACTAATTGAAACAAAGACTGTATTTCAAAAGAAATATAGCAAAAAAAACAAAAAAAAAAAACACGCACACGCGCACAAAAAATACAGTGTTAATTATAATTTGTCTCTGTACAGTAAAACAGGTTGTTTCCCAGCCAAACTATAGAGATGTTGGAGAAGTATCAACTCATTCAAGCAGAAAATATCATTTAGTTCAACAAAGTTCTCATTGAAGGAAACTAAACTTCTATCATACCTAACCAATGGAATATTTTTCTCAGAAATTCGGAAACAGAATCAGTTTTAGAAAAAGTACAATGGTAGAAGTGGAATAGAGAAAACTGAATATTTTCTTTTTTACAGTTTATACTCCTATTTTTAATAGAATGTTTTCATTAAGAGGAAAATTCAAGAATAAAAATATCTTATTATTTATGCAATTCTGAGAATTTATGGATTCCTTCTACCTTACGCTGTCAAAATTTGAAAAAATATAAAATATTAGACTACCTGTGACCTATTGGGTCAACAATAGTTCAAGGTACCCGAAAAAACCATTTGTCTCAGGAACCCATGGTCTGATTTACACAAAACTTGCTTTATTCCGTTTGCACTCACATTTCAATGGTACCTTACTTTCAGAGTATTTTCTCATTATGCGCTAGTTTGGCTGTATTAAATTACATTTAAGCATGCAAGCAGGAAATCATAAAGGTACCTGAAAAAACTATATCTTGGGAACCCATTTCAGGGACACCTTACTTTCAGAGTATCTTCCCAATATGTGCTAGTTTGGCAGTATTAAAAAATAGACAAACACACATGCAAGCAAGCACGCAGACAAAACTATCCAAGTATTCACAGTAAAGGGCACTAACTCCAGGTTTCTCTGTTTAAATTTGTAGAAACAAATCCCAAAAAACCATGTATCTCAGGAATCCATGGTCTGATTTATGCGAAACTTGTTCAATTATGTTTGTATTCACATTTCAGGGGTACCTTACTTTCAGAGTATTTTCCCATTATGTGCCAGTTTGGCTTCTTAAACTACAGACAAGCACACAAGTAAGCAAGCACACAATCACAGACTTTTAGTATTATATTGATTAAAACAATAAGCATAACATTTTGAATACATTTTTTAATGCATCAATAGAAACCACAGGGTAGTTTTGGTTAAATACTTCAACATAAATTTCAGTTAAGTTATATTTCAAATTATCCCTTGTTTAAGGGAAAAGATATATAAAAAAAAAAAGTTTCTAAGGAAAACAAATGAGATTGTTTGATAGTCATGCCATTCTCAAAAGTATCTGCAAAACAAATTCAGAATCAAAATAAAATAAATTTATATACTCATAAAAATGAAAATATCAGAAATTAAGAATAAGCTACTTTCTGCAGGACACAACATTAATCAACATTTTTCTGAGAAATGCTTCTAGCAAATGTACAAAGACTAAAATTTGGGGGAGAGAGGATTATTGGAAACACTGACCCAGTTCTTGACTGGTACTTCGTTTTGCTGATTCTCAAAGAATGAAACAAAGTTGACCTCAGCAAAATTTGAACTCAGAATTTTAAAAAAGTAGAACAAATATCACAAAGTATTTTCCTGCAGTTCTAATGATTCAGGCATGACTTCTTATATTAGAATAAGACCAGATATTTTTAAAATCTAGCCCTAGTTTGGTATTTCATTTTACAGATGGTGTAAAACAAAGTTGGCTCTGATAAGATTTGAACACAAAATAACTAAAATCACTAAGTATTTTGTTCACTGCCCCATTGATTCTGCCACACACTCACCATAGGTGTCTTTTTAGTAATAATTGCTTTCTAATTTAGGTACAAAGCCAACAGTTTTGATGGAGTGGGTTAGTTGATTACATTGACCCAAGTACTTGACTAGTACCTAATTTTATTGAAGCTGAAACAATAAAAAGGTGGAATTGACTTTTGCAGAATTTGAACTCGAGACACTAGAGTTGTAACTAAATACCTCAAGGCATTTTGTCCAATACTCTACCAATTCTGCCAATCCACTGCCTATGAATAAATAGTTGTTCCTAATTTAGGCACAAGGCCAGCAATTTTGCAGGGAGGCATCTAATTGGTTATATTAACTCCAGTACTTGACTGGTACTTTATTTTATTGACCCTGAAAGAATGAAAGGCAAAGTTGGCCTTGGCAGGATTTGAACTTGCAATGTAAAGAGCTGTGACTAAATACTGTAGATGTGGTTGCATTAAGAAGCTTGTTTCCAGTCACTTGGTTCCAGGTTCAGTCCCTCTGCAAGACATCTTGAGAAAATGTCTTCTACTATAGCCGTGGGTTGACCAAAGCCTTGTGAGCAGATTTGGTAGACAGAAACTGAAAAAAGTCTGTTGTGTGTGTGTCTCCTTGTCTCAATATCACGAGATTGTTGTAAATGAGTGTCTCTGTTATACAAGCAGTGTCTTATTTCCAATCTTCCACGAAAACATGCCCAGCTATGAGGAAATATTACCTTATTTGGAAACCGGTGAGGATTGGGGGTTAAGAAGGGCATCAGGCTATAAAATATCTGCTTCAACAAATTCTATCTGACCCAAGAAAGGTTGGAAAAGTGGACATTAAAATGATGATGATAATTTTGCTTGAAATTTATGTATTTTGCCTATTCACTGACCTTCATTTCTTTATAATAATGATTTCCTATAACATATACAAAACCACAGATTTGCAGAGGTGGAATATAATCAGCTGAATAAACTATAACATGCTAGTCATAGTGATTTTGGAAGATTGAAAAGCTAAATGAACACCAGCTAGGGTATCATCCATGAAGATTAGCAATGGAGAATGAATTACTGAAAATGCAATTCTCTATTAAAAATGAATGGTGTAGTTGTGTGTGTGAGTTGTTCAATATACATAGTAATGAAATTAACCTTCCTCATTCAATAAGTTTTGTGATATCTGATGTGATTGGTTTCAGAATTTGGTACAAGGCCAGCAAGTTTGGGGGAGGGGGTAAGTTGATTATATCGACACCAGTCCTCAACTGGTACTGATTTTATCAACCCCAAAAAGATGAAAGGCTGAGTTGACCTTGGCAGAATTTGAACTCGGAACTAGAGACAGAGGAAATTCCACTAAGCATTTTGCCTGGCATGCTCATGATTTAGCCTACTTACTGCCTTAATACATTATGATATTGTAATATTTTTACATACATAACCAGAGGCCTGTCTTTGGCTATCTTCAAGTAAACTTTGAACTCAGAAATATGTAAATAAATACTGTCATTTCTGCTAAACTACCATCCTAAAATTGTTATCAATTTACAACACACATACACACAGCCCTAGACATTGCTAGCAAGAAAGAGAATTTTACTTTTTACTTGTTTCTGTCACTGTACTGGCCATGCTGGGGTGCTACCTTGAAAGGTCTTAGTCAAACAAAGCACCCCCAAGATTTACTTTTATTTTTCTGTATTTATTCTATTGGTTTCTTTTGCTGAATGCTAAGTTACAAGGATGTAAACAAACCAACACTGATTGTCAGGCAGTGGAATGGACAGACACAAACACACAAATATACGACAAGCTTGGTTTTCAGTTTTGATTGACCAAACCAACTTAAAAAGCTGTGGTTTGCCTGGGGTTGTAGTGGAAGACAGCCATGATTCTAGTTCCTTCCCTCCCAGAATATCGATCCCCTGGAATTTCCTCCCTGCTCTTGTTTTTAACGCAGGCATTGATTTTACAGATGATTAAGTCAAACATCAACTACATAAATATCACCAGTCTGCAAAGATCATGGGACTAGCCACCGGTTACCTGACTTAATCATTAAAAAAATATAACACAAAGTATATTCAAATACCATAGAAACTTTCAAATTGAAAATCTTAACTCCATTTTTGCATGCAGACACACCCATCCATTCGCAAACTTCAAACATAACTAAAGCTTGGCTTTTATTATAATGGAAGGACCAAAGAGAGGTTTTGGGCAGAAATAGTTGAGTAACAGGCAAAATACCTAGCCACATTTAATAACAACCCTTTATATTCTAAGTTCAAATCCCTTTGAGGTCAACTTTCACTTTCATTCTTCCAAGATTGGTAAAATAAGTACAATTACTGGAGTTCATATCCTTGACAACTAGCACCGCCATCAAAATTCGATTCCTTATGCCTATGTTAGAAACCATAATCAGGAATGTATCAAATTGTTTCACCAAGTCCAGCAGTTTAATGAATGAACTACTTTCACTCATGACATAAGAACCACATGTTCCTTGACAAAATGATTAGCCCATTTGGCTCAAATAAAAACTGACTGTTTTTTAACCCAGACCAGTCTTGATCAAGCCATGATCATCCTATCTCTTGTTTAGCCTACCTAATATATCTAAGATTAGATTATACAATCTATTCTTCTTTCTTTCTTTAAGAGAGTTGGGTGGGAATAAATGAAATTTTAATACTGAGTAGTATGAAGGAATCATACTGTGGTTGAGCAACCAAAGTATGATTCCCTCATTGGTTTGTATATCAGATACTGACAGATACAAAAATTAGATACTAAATTGAAAACAATGAAATAAGATAATCAACTTCTATGGATCTTTGTTCTCAGTCCTATTCCTGCCTTAGCTAATAGAGTTGGATAAAATAAAAACTGTTAACTCATATTCCCAACATTATCTTCCATTTCCATTAGAAGTTGTCTGTAACATAAGAGAAACTATTTCAGTCTATTTTTACTAGTGTTAACAGCTTGATAGATGACAATTGTCACTCAACCATCACAAGGTCCCTTTCTTGTTGTAGTGTGGTGGTTTGTGAGTTTCAGTGACCCTGAAAGCTACACCATCAGAGCTCAAGCTGTTGATGGGGCCTCCTTTGATGAAAAATGCCCAGAGCCGAGAAAAGGGGAGAAAAGTTGTTGATGGTCTATGTTCCATAGGAAGTAAAGTGCTTAAGTAAGTCAATGTTAACTGGGAAATAAAGTATACTGTTGGTCAAAATGTTGCAGGAAAAAGTATAACTGCATAAATTACTTCTAACAATAATTCAATAAACCACTCTGATAGGAAATAACAATGCCATTCTTGCTGTGGCAATCTAGTCAATATATTTTTAATGTGTAAAGAATATTACAATGCATTTGAAATGTATAGCAATATCAATATATATTCTTTTACTTGTTGCAGTCATTAGACTGCAGACATCCGAGGGCACCATTTTGAAGGGTCTTTAGTTGATATAATCAGCTCAAGTACTTATTTTTAAATCTGTTACTACTTTTAACAATTTCTATTTATTGTACAACTAAGTAACAGGACATAAGAAGAGAAAGGATATACACCTCTTTCTTTTTCTCAAGTGGTTTCAAAGATACACAAACACATACACACATTGTAGGCTTCTGCACAGGTTTCCATCTACTAATTTTGCATTTCACTCAGAAGGTATTAGTTTTCTCATGGTAACAATAGAGGACAGTTGCTCATGGTGTCATGCAGTTGGACTGAGCCTGAGATCTTCTAGTTGTGAAGTGAACATCTTTACCCTTAAGCATTTAATGTGGCTGTATCCAGCCCAAATATTGTATCTGTTTTATGTTAAAACTGATCAGATCCAATCTCTCAGACCTACCCTATAATGTCATTCTAAAAATATACAAGCAGATAATGAAGCTACCAGATAATGTGTGACTAATTCAAAACAATGTGAATAAATAAGCAGTACATTTGACAAAGAAATCTGAATGCTAAAGGGTTAACCATACCTATTCCTGTATATACGATATATGAAGTATTAGAATTACCTTCCTCCCACACTTTTCTAATTTTTAATTTATTTAGAAGAATTTTCTGTATTTTCCACAGATTTCTGTGTTTTAAACGTTAGAGATTACTATCATCATCATTTAATGTCCACTTTTCCATGTTCACTTGGATCAGACGAAATTTGTTGAAGCAGATTGTATTGTCTACAGCCAGACACCATTCCTCACCAACTTTCCCCTGTTTCCAAATAAGGTAATATTTCCCAGACATGTCACATGTTTCAGAAGATTGGAAATGATACTGCTTGCATGACAGTGACACATCTATCATGTTATGTCAGGGCAAGGAGACAGTAACACACACACACACACACACACACACACACATATAAAGACAAGTTATAGATAATGGTCATTACATATTTGTAATGATCAATTATTTTTCACTTGTCTTATATATCCAGTTTGTCTGGAGTGCATCCCCGGATTTACAATATAGAATTATGATAAACCATAACCTTGGATCCTCCCATAAGAATTGGAGTTCTTCACTAATCTAAACAGTATTGTTAGCCTGGTGTGTCAAAAGAGAGCTTATGAAGTAGTTTACTCAGATTGATAATCCCTCACTATCAGCTCTCTCTCTCTTGTTCTCTCACTGCATGTCATCATCATCATTTAACGTCAGTTGTCCATGCTGGCATAGGTTGGGCAGTTTGACCAGGGCTGGCAAGCTGGAAGGCTGCATCAGACTCCAGTCTGATTTGGCATGGTTTCTACAGTTGGATGCCCTTCCTAATGCCAACCATTCCAAGAGTGTAATGGGTGCTTTTGCATGCCACCAGCATGAGTGCCATTTGTGTAACACTGGTATCTGTCACAACTGTGATTTTGCTTGGCTTGATGGGTCTTCATCTCAAGCACAACATACTGCCAAAGGTCTTGGTTATTGCCTGCATGAAGCCCAACACTTGAAAGAATCTCAGCCACTTTACCTCTGTGAAGTCCAACGCTAGAAAAGAGTGCAGCCACTTTGCCTCCATGAAGTCCAATGCTCAAAAGGTGTTTTTTTACATGCCACCAGCATGGGTACCAGTTACATGACACCATCATCAGCCATGATTATGATTTGACTTGACTTGACAAGTCTTATCAAGCACAGCATATTGCCAAATGTCTCAGTTGCTAGTCATTGCCTCTGTGAGGCTCAAAGTTTGAAGATCATGCTTCACTACCTTGTCCCATGTCTTCCTGGGTTTACCTCTACCACAGGTTCCCTCCACAGAATTTGGTACTTCTTTACATAGCTGTCTTTGTCTATACACATCACATTACCATACCAGCGCAGTTGTCTCTCTCACACACCACATCTGATGCTTCTTATGCCCAACTTTTCTCTCAAGATGCTTACACTCTGTTGAACATGCACACTGACATTGCACATTCAGCGAAGCATACTGGCTTCATTTCTTTCAAAGCCTACACATGTCCTTGGCTGTCACAGCCCATGTTTCACGGCCATGTAGCATAGCTGTTTGTACACAGGCATCATAAAATCTACCTTTCACTCTGAAGAAGCCTTTTGTTGCCAGCAGAAGTAGGGGCTCTCTGGACTTTGCCCAGCCTAATCTTATTCTCACAGGTACACTCTCAGAGCATCCTCCTCCGCTACTAACTTGGTCACCTAGAAAATGGAAGTTATCTACTACCTCTAGCTTATCCCCCTGGCAGTTGATGGAGTCTATTTTCTGTACATTTTTGGTGTTTACTGTACCTGTGCATCTTCCACATACAAAAGCACATGCACACACACACACACACACACACACACACACAACAGGCTTCTTTCAGTTTCTGTCTACCAGATCCACTCACAAGGCTTTGGTCAGCCTGAGGCAGTAGAAGATGACACTTGCCTAAGGTGCCAAACAGTGGAACTGAACCTGGAACCATATGGTTGAGAAGCAAGCTTCTTACCACACAGCCACACCTGTAAAACATGACAGAGCAAGCAACAAAATACAAATTCTGTTGATGACAAACCTATTGTATTAACTCTTCAGAGTTTAATAATAAGGACAGGATGACATATTAAATACGTGGGAAGGTGAGGGAAGAGAGAGATTGAGTGAGTGTGTGTGTGTATGCGTGTGCATATGTGTGTGTATTACAAACACACAGTTATCTGAGGATGATAACATTCACATAGCAATATGATGCCAGAGGCATATTTTAATCTTACAACATTGACACATCAGCCAATAATACTGCAGAACAGTGCTTGAAAACAGATTTGAATAGTCAATACCATTTAAGGAAAACAGTAACAGCCAATTCTGACAACTCTCAGCACCAGTCAATTCTGTCAGGTAACACACAACATTAACCAATTCTGCCCCACAACACTAGCCAACTCTGACCCACAACAAACAATGCCAGCCAATTCTGAATCATAACATGCAATACCAGCCAATTCTGTCCAGCAGCACACAGCATTAGCCAATTTTGCCCCACAATAAACAATGCTAGCTAATTCTGAATTACAACACCAAGTATTTCTGCTCCACAACACTAGCCAATTCTGTTCTACAATGCCAACTAATTCTACCCAACAACACACAACACCAGCCAATACTACCCCACAACATGAACCAATTCTGATGTACAACAAACAATACCAGCCAATTTTGAATCACAACACACTTTGCCAACCAATTCTGTCCCACAACGTGCACTAGCAACCAATTCTGTTCCACAGCAACAACTAATTCTGTCCCAAAACATACCAGCCAATTTTGTCCAACAGCACACATCACTAATCTATTTAGTCCCACAAAATCAGTGAATCCTATCAAACAACACAACAGCCAGTTCTACCCCACCATAACAGCCAATTCTGCCTCAAAACACAATGGCAGCCAATTCTGCCCCACAACAACAATCAATACTGCCCCACAACACACAAGGGCAGCCAATTTTTCCCCACAACAGCATCCAAATTCTGCTGACAAACCAGTAGCTAATTCTGTCACAAAAACCAATAGCTGCTAATTCTAAAAACATCTAAGCCTATCAAATAACAGTATCAATACAAGTTGCCTGAACCTATGTGAGAACATCTATGCAGTGTGTTGTCCGGCTAGAAACAGCAAGCAAATCACATATAAAAAGAAGGAAAGATACAGTAGATAATGTAGTCCTAGATATATACAAGAACAAGTTGGTTATTGTTGGGACCCCTTTGACCATTCATAGGCCTGCTAAATCAGCAGTGATTTACAGTAAAAATAACCCCAAAAACAAACTAACATACAAATTAGTTTTAAAAAATAATTAAATATCTTTTAAAAAAACTATTAAAAGAAAGCAATTTAAAATAATAGTAAGTCTTGCACTCAATTAAATGAAATAGTTTACAATAAAAGATCATAGATTTATATTGTTAATGAGATTTGTTGGTTATCAAAGAGATAATAGAAGTAGTTTTATCAGAGATAGCTATTAAATGAAAAAGAATCACTTTGTTTTATAAATAAAATAAAATCATTTGATCAAGTGTGTACAGGTAATTACCTGATCGTTTTAGCACAGTTAGACAATTATCAATAAAATAACATATATATGTGTGCGTGTATGAATGTATGTTTTATGTCAAGTGGTTGGTGATGAAGGTGGTGGTTCTTGTTGACTCAGTCTAGCTGAAGATTAAGCTTTAACATATGTGTATATGTGTGCGTATACACGTGTGAGTGCGTATATTTTATGTCAAGTGTTTTGCGTTGTTGCTACTCAGACTAGTAGAAGATTAAGCTATGACTATAGCAATTCACCAATCCTCAAATTGATTGGAGTGTTGGAGTTGGTACAGAAGGTGGGAAGGGTGTTCTATGAGGCTGATGCTTTTTCAGTTACCAAATTTGGTGTCTTGTATTTCTGAATTTAAATCATTGGCCTTCACGGGTCATACCTACAAGTGTTGGTAATTATGAACCTCCACACACTTCCGTCCTATGCACAACTTGATGCATTATTGGGCCTGTTATTCTGAAGCCAGCTGGTAAGGCCATCTAGTATCATCTCTCTAACTTCCCTACCTTTTTTTAGTTTTTAGTTTTCCTTAGCTGTCACAGCTCAAAGCTTGAGCTCAGAATTTAAAGAACTAAAATAGACACCACAAGACATCTCATCCGATTTTCTTATTTTTCATATAATTAATTATGACTTTCCAGCCCTGTCTGTGTATCTACCATTGGCACAAGGCCAGCAATTCAGTTAAGTGGGTTGGTCAATTACCTTGACTCCAGTGCTTGACTGGTACCTATTTAACTGGTCCCGCAAGGATGAAAGGCTCAGTCAACCTTGGTGGAATTTGAATTCATTTTATCTTGAGTACTAACAGTTCTGCCAGCTTGTCACCTTTGATTATTCTAATGTTACTGTTGTTACCTTTCTTGTTTCAGTCATTAGACTGCGGCCATGCCAAGGCACCAATTTGAAGAATATTTAGTCAAATGAATTGACCTCAGTACTTATTTTTTCTTTTTGTAAAGCCTGGTACTTATCTACCAGTTTCTTTTGCTGAACCACTAAGTTACAGGGATGTAAAACACACCGACATCAATCGTCAAACAGTGGTGGGGACAAACAAACACACAAAGACAGACACGCACATTATATATATGCACACACACACACACACACACACACACACAATGGGCTTCTTTCAGTTTCTTCCAACCAAATTCACTCACAAGGCTTTGACCAGCCCAAGGTTATTGAAGAAAACACTTGCCCAAAGTCCCACATGGTGGGACTGAACCCAGGACCATGTGGTTGGGAAGTAAACTTGATACCACACAGCCACAAATTTTCAGACCAACAAGCAAGCTTCATAAAAACAAAACAAGAGGTTAATTTCTTGATAAGTTAAAACTACAAACTGAATGAGTTGCTTTCAGCTCATTTACATTGCAAATATTTCCACTCTTTTTTAAAGATTTATGTCAGTCTCATTTCATTCTGTCATAAAATTTTGGTAGTGTGTCTCAATAAGAAATCCAATTTAGGAATGCTATTTAAATGATAACTATAAAAGATTTATGCCAAAACCTGATCCATTTTTTTCTGGAATTGCATAAACATCCATTCCACTGTGTTGTAGAGAAAGAAAAAAAAACTAATGATAAACTGCAAAGAAACACTTCGGTATGATCGTTTTAATATCCACTTTTCCATGCTTGCATGGGTCAGATGGAATTTACTGAGGCAGATTTTCTATGGCTGGATAGTCTTTGTCATCAACACCCTCATCAGTTTCCAAATAAGGTAAAATTTCCCCGTAACCAGACATGTTTTTGCAGAATATTGGAAATGAATGACACTGTTTGTATGACAGTGACACACATTTATAACATGTCAAAGCAAGGAGACAGGGTTCCACACTGTGGGATTGAACTCAAAACCATATGGTTGGAAAGGAAACTTCTCCACCACACAACCACGAGAAAACACTATCTTTTATGCTCTATTACAAGAATAAGTTTTCCATGTTAATTATAATAATGTATTGGCAGAATCATTAATACTTTGCGGGTTTGTTCCAGCTGTCTGTGCTTCAAGTTCAAATCCTATCAAGGTCAACTTACCTATTCATCCTTGCAGAGCAGATAAATAGAGTGCTAGTCCAGGGTTGAGGATTAATTGTATTGTTAGTATACCTTGTATTATCTCTACTGGCTCTTTGCATTCTGAGTTCAAACTGTGATCACAATTAATTATGAAAGCTACAATGGGTAGAGGAAGATTATGGTTGTAGGTTACTGGAGTTGAACAATAATAATGCTAATTATGTTAATTTATTTATTCTATAAACAGTTCTACTTTTCTATGCCCTCCAGTGTATACCCTTGTATGTTTACTTTGTGGCTCTCTCAACACTAGTTTGGCAAATATGAAGACCATGCTGCTCTTGTCTCTCATATATGCCAAAATCAAATCTTTATAGCAAAATTAGTCATCTACTAATATTGTTTTTTTTTTTCTCTTCCTTGTGAACATCATTTTAATGTCTGCTTTCTCCATGCTGGCACCAAATGGGCAAAACTTTATGAGGCAATATTCTATCAGTGAATGCCTTTACTTGAAAACAGTTAATATTTGATTATAGAAAAGTATTTGCATTTCACTGATCTTCTCATATCAAAATCAATGAAATCACCAAGCTACAAAATGTGTTTAAAAATGTAAAAGTCACTATCACCTACAACAGTGTCAATGTGAAAACAAGCAGAAATAGACTTACGTACACACAGATACTAGTCAGTCGATCCAGTAGGTGGAGCCTCACTTCAATGATGGGAGCTGATGTGCTGTAAAGTCATTGAGAGGAAGGCCACAAAACAGAGCCTGTTTTCTTCTGATAACTCCTGAAACTTACAGACATCTGGTATGCAAAGCTTTTGATTAGCATCAATTGCACAAGCAAGCTATATATGCATGAATGTGCACTAGCATAGCTAGAGTGTGTGCTGCTCGGGGCAGCCCTTTAGTTTGCTGCCTCCGGACCCTACAAAAAACATATTGCCTACAGCAGACCCCAAAGTGGAGCCCCTTTAAAAGTGCTGCCCAGGGCAAACTGCCCCCTACCCCCCTGCTATGCTAGTGTGCATGTGCACGCACACACACACATATATTCTTTTACATTTTTTTCCAGTCACTGGACTGCAGCTATGCTGAGGCACTTCTTAGTCAATGAAATTTACCCCACATTATATTTTCTAAATTTGACATTTATAATACCAGTCTCTTATCAGCTATTTTAAAATTATTTCAGTAGAAACAAATACACACACACACATTTGTTCATTTCTTATTACATCATTTTACAGCTACATGCCTTTCCTGTCACTCTAGTAACCCTTTTGTTACCAAAATCCTGTTGAAATACACTGCTTTTGTTTCAATTGATTTTGATGATAATGAAGAATTTGGTAAGATAATTATCATTATTAAGCTGATGTTTGGAACAAAAATTAACATGAGATTTTACTAGAAGGTTTTAATTTAGCTCACTTTAAAGCAAGAAGTTTGTATCACAGAATCAAGGGTGGCCTAAAGAGGGTCAGTATCAAAAGGGTTAAAATAAGAAATATCTCATTCTACATGTCTTTGAAGGAGAAAAACCTCCAGATCACCTGTTCACAGGAGGAAATGACAGCAACATCACCACCTGTAACAGTGCTTCTTGTAGAGTGTAAGCAAAGATTCACACACACACACAAAATAGTAGGCTTCTTTCAGTTTCTGTCCATCAGATCCACTCAAGGTGCTGTGTAGTGGGACTGGACCTGAAACCACATGTACCTATCAACATTTTTAATGAAGAGTACATTAACTAGTTAAAAATAAAAATGTATAGTGAAAAGAGCAGGGAATAACATCAGTCAATGACAAATGCTATTTTTAAATTTTCAGCAAATGTGGGCAACAATGTCATATGTTTCATATTTATTATGACTTCATTAAAAAGCAAAACATTCATTGAACTTAAGTAGTGATGAAAAAACTAGGGAACCAAATTACTCTTAACTCACACATTACTGCCTTCAGAAGACACTTTGGAGAATGTGTCTACCTCTAAAAAGAGGAGATGGCCATGGCTGAAATACCTTTGATCATAGACATGCTTGATCAGGGCTGACAACAATTGTAAATGTATGTATGATTGATCAGAAACTGTACATCACAAAGTAAAGGATGAAGATCCCCTTCAATTATAAATGATCACGAGATTGCACCTAGAAAGTTTCCCTCCAAAGCACATTCAGGCAAGGTTGTTTATGGAAAACCAACAGTTGTCTGTGCATACCAGCCTCCCGTCTCCATGCTACCAATGTATCCAAGGGAAAGGCAAAGGCTAATACAGCTTGGCACCAGTGACATCACAACTCATTTCCACAGTTGAGTGAACTGGAGCAATGTGAAATACAGCGTCTTGCTCAAGAACACAACACACACCCCAGTCCAGGAATTGAACTCACTACCTTATGATTGTGAGTGATGTTCTAAGCACTGAGTCCTGCACCACACATTAATAGGTTGTTTGTCATACTGAGAATTAGTTTCTTGGCTGTTTAACCCCTTTGATACCAACCCACCTGGGACCACCTTTGGTTCTAAGATGCTTAATTCCTGTTTAAAGATGATCCCAATTAAAACTTTCTGTTAAAATTTCAAGTAAATTTATGTTCCAAACAACAGCTTAATAATAACAAATTTATTTTACAAAATTCTTCATTATTTTCAAAATCAAATAAAACAAAGACAATATATTTCAACAGAAATATGATAACAAAATAGTTAAACAACAGGACGGAAGTGTGACAGAAACTGAAGTGGTAAGTAAATGATTTATGGTGTTTAAATAGATTTCTTTACATTCTGAACTGAAATTATAACTTTTCTGGTATCAAATAATTATGACAGCAAGTAAATACTGGGATTTATTCATTTTGCTAGATCTCACACCTAGAATGTTTGACCGTGTGCAGTGTTTCTCAACCACTTCCTGTCTGTGAACCTCTTTGATTCCTATTTTTACTCTGCTGGACCTTCAATAGCCATTTGCCATATATTTTAAGAAAAGGCCTACTCTATTTTCATAATTAAATACTATTAAGAATTATTTAAAAAAAATAAAGATATTGTGTGTGTAGAAGTATAACCAGTTTATTGCCCATAAATTTCATCAACAAAATCTTATGTGGTCTACCAAGGGCCATATGGACCCTGACCTAGTGAGAAAACATTGTTTAACCCATTACCTCCCATAATTCTATTAACTGGAATTTTTTTAATGAAATTTTGATTTCTAGCATAAAACAGCCTTAGAAACACGCTGGAATGATCAAAATAACATTTCAAAATAATATTTTAAATAGAAATAAGCGAGATATTGGGTGAAAAATTAGCAAACCTCATTTGAATATCAGAAATATACCTAGTAGATGTAGCAAAAAGGTTAGATATGTGTAAATATTGACAGATAATTACGAAATTTGTAATTTTTAAGTGATCTCATAATAAGATCACTGGTAGGTAATGGGTTAAGGTGAGCCAATGAATGAGCCATGATATAGTCAATTTAGTAGAAATAGTAGTTAAATCTCCCTCAAATCACATCCTACTGTCTTAAAAGCTCAACAGATACCTTGGATAATCTAGTCCTAGATGTATTATAACTGAAAAACAAAGATAGTATTATGACTAGAATAGTTTTGATTGTAGGTCTGTTTAATCAAGGTTAGCATAGAATAATTATTGCTTAAGAGGATGAATAATTGGAATAAAAGAAAGAATAAATTTCTTTTATTAAGTGAAATAATTAGGTAATATCATAATGGTTAGTCCACATTACTCTGTAAGGAACATAGGGCCAGTTTCCCAGGTGTATATATTTCTCCCTGGACGAGAGGCTAGTCTATTGCAAGATTACTCATTTTTACCAGTTGGGTGGACTGGAACAACGGGAAATGAAATGTTTTGCTCAAGATATCAAATCATCACTTTTTAAACTACCATAGCACTTAAAACATATTCACACCATATATACACCAGCGTTATTAATATGGCAACATGTGGCTTAGTGGTTCAAGTGCTGCACTAAAGATTATGATTTCAGTTCCTGGACCAGGCAATGTATTGTGTTGTTAAGCAAGATACTTCATTTCACATTGTTCCAGTCTGCTCAGCTGGCAAAAATGAGTAATTATGCAATGGACCAGTGTCCAATCAAGGAAAGGAGGGGTATATATGCCACAGAATCTGGGAAACCAGCTTTATGAACCTATGGCTCAAGGACCTTTGGTCCATTTAAAAAAAAAATTTTTTATCGTTATAATGAATGCAGTCATTAAAAAGTGATGAATTTAATGCATTCAAGATTTCACAGCTCTAGTTCACTCCTTGGTCGGCCTATGAATTTTTCAGCCCACCCTTGTATGTACCTGAGTAACAAATGAAATTTGTAATCAACTGTCCCCCTCTCACAAAGTTTCAGCTCTTGTGATGGAAGCTTTGATGGAAGGAGACAGTTGATTACATCTACCCCAGTGCTCAACTGATACTTATTTCATTGACCCCCAAAAGGATGACAGGCAAAGTCGACATCGGTGGAATTTGAACTCAAAACAGAGACAGATGAAATGCCGCTAAGCATTTTGTCAAGCATGCTACCCAGCTAGCTCAGTCAGTAAAGCACAATGTAAGATTCTCTTTCTTCCTTTTAATGACAATTAACTAACACCAATTCTATTGGCATAATGAAGGTTTCTGCTTGGTGGGCACCATATCTTCTGACACCAGATCAAAAGCACACCAGGTTGATCACATCACAGAAAAATTTGACATTTTTTGAGGCAGATCCAGCTGGTTTCCTTGAAAATTTTCTAAGACAAGATGAATGTTAGTTTCATCACTTTGAGCCAGAAACAAAGAGACAATCCATGCAGTGGAAACACCCATCTTTGCCTGCTGCAAAGAAGGTCAAGGTCGTTTCATGTGCAGGGAATGTGATGGCCTCAGCTTTTGGGATGCAAAAGGCAGTGTTTGACCATTTTCAAAAGGGCTGGCCATCAATGGAGAGTACTGTACCAACTCAGGCATTTACGAAAGGCTATCAAGACCAAATGCCCAGGAAAACTGATGAATGGAGTCTTGTCTCATCAGCACAATGTTCCAGTACACAAGTCTTTGGTTTCAAAGGCTGCTGTGCAAGACTGTGGATTTAAACTGGTTGATCATTATCTCTATTCTCTTGATTTGATCCCATCTGACTTATCTGCTCCCCAACATGCAAAAACACTTGGCTGCATCAATATCACAGTCATGATAATGTCATGTCTACTGTTGATGACTATTTTGACCAACATGATAAAGGCTTCTTCAGCAATGGAATCCAAACACTGCAACACCGATGGAAGAAGTGTGTGGGCTGCAAGGATACTATATTGAAAAATAAACCTCATTTAGTCATATTCCATGAAAGTATCTTGGTCAACCTATGAACTTTTCATATTTATCGATTACTTTCATCACCTCTATTGTATCCACCAATTCCTCACTCCTTCCTCACTAGCCACAATATCCAGGCCTTTGTTCCCAGAATGTTGACTGTCCTGAAATTCCCTTTCTGCATATCCTGCAGTTGTCTATTTGCAACAGTTTAGGTGGAACATTAACATCTGTCTTGTATGAGTCCATGCAAAGGTCATGGGCACAGCCTTTTCTCTTAACCAAACATAGGAAAAAAATGGGGTATGGTTTGAGGGAAATTTTATTGATATTTCTAGCAGGTCAAGTGACCACAGGGTAGTGGTCATAAACTTTCTTCCACCAAGTATCTATTTTTATTTAAATTTTTCTACAGACTTCACCAAGCTTTTGAAAGGTCTACCAACTCAATAAGCCAATTCTTAACAATAAGTTTGGTTTCTGCTTCATCTCTCAAATACAAAGATATATGCAACTGAATGTAACAGTAATTATATGTAACAGTAATTATAAAGCAGTCTTTTAAAATTTTGAACACATCTTATGGACCCCAAGTAGAGAACCACTGATTTAGGGGTTCTATTTTTGACTTGTAATCCCCACTACTGCAACATGTTCATAAGTGTTTTGTTAAAGATGACTGTTTCATTATACAAGGGAAACAATCCAACCCTTTCAGTTTCATTTACAGTATTATATTACACCTTGATTATTAAAGAAAATGTAAACTGACTATCCTTGTCAAATAAAGATACTAATGGGTAAGTTTCACAATGGACTTTGCTGATAACCAGTTATATGCTGTATGTCATAACAGGAATTTGGCATAACCCTTTAGCATTCAGATTTCTTTGTCAATGTATTGCTTATTTTCATTCAAATTGTTTTGAATTAATCATGCATTGTCTTCTAGCTTCAAGATTTCAATGACATGTTTGTATATTTTCAGAATGACTTTGTACGGTAGGTGTGATTCATGGGTTTGACAAATGTCTCAATACATTTGTTTAACCCATGTTTAACCTGATAAAAAAAAAAACTGATGTAAAAATTCATGGACTTAACTATAATTGTAATAAACTTAACAGATTTCTGTCAAGAAGACATCTAAAACTAACATGATGCCAATAAGTTGCCATTGTTTCCAGTCTTTAAAAGTAGTTTAAGTTTTCTAAGTCTAGAAACAGTTGAACAGGTAGCCTTGTGTAAACTGAATTGGTTATAAAATACTTAACCCTCCTACTACTACCAAAAGTCCACAGGAAAGACTCTTCATAAGCCAACATGGAAGCATCTTTGTAGTCACTCAACCTGCAGTCTTCATAATCAAGACAACAACTAATGCATGGAATTACTCACCAAAATATTCCAAACCTCTAACCCCTGGGTGTACTGTCTTCTTACTCTACTTTAGAGCTATGACATTAATCTCTGCTTCTCAGATCTGGTTGATCTTATACCACTTCCACTCAGGTACTTCCAATTCATTTACCTCTGCCTTTCTCATCCTCCATATTCTGACCTCTTCACAAATGTCACTAGCCATTTTGCCTAGTTCTTTTTATTCCCAGAACATCAACCTTTTGAAATATCTTCCCAACATTTGTTTTTCTTTTCTTTTTCATTTTTTTTTTTTAAATTTTTTTTCTCTGCTGTTACCTACATGCAACTGTTCAAGAGGAACATAAACTAGATTTATCTCGCTGGTCTCAGAAGGCCTATGAAGTTTGTGAAAACTGCTCCTTCTTCCAGACAAACCAATTAATTACAAAAAATTTGAAAGAAAGAGAAATAATGAGGAAAATATTGACAGAAATGGTTGAGTGTTAAACCAAATATCTTAGCATTGCGATATAAGTGTAATCCATAGCCCAGCTTGACATCACCATCTGGTACGACGGGTGCCTTTAGTGGAGTGTGTTCTGTTGCAAACTTTCAGGTCAGGTTTCTGGTTTGGTACTTTCCTCTTTCCCACCCACCAGTCTCAAAGGACCTTCCCTCCTGACTAAAAGAGTTAAGAAAAAAAAAATGAAATATTGTCATTTCATTCCTTTGTAGTCTGAATTCAAAATCTTACCAATCTTTTGCATGTAGCCTACCAAATGGTCAATAGACTCAGCATCAGAAATATACTGAGGTTGATTCTGTTGACCACATCTCATGCCTAAGGAAAATAAGTCAATATCCTCCCCCACCCCCACCACACACAGAGTTTCTGGTGGTTGTTGTTTAACCTCAGGTCTGCCATCATCAAGCAGGTCTATGATCAAAGGCATTCCATCCATGGCCACTTTAGAATTATGTAGGACTACGTTCATCACTGTCTTATTCTAAAGACAAAAGTGTGTGTTTTAAGGGAAATTTGGTTGCTAGTTCTAGCAGGTTAGCAATTACATATCTTTTAGTTTGTTACCTCAGTTCATCCAACCTTAAATTGTTTCTCTTTGAAACAACAGTTTCTTATTTATGAAATGCTTTGGAAATTTGACCCAACATAACATTAGTATAAACAACTTTTCCCAAAGACTAATAAGTATTCTTTAACTAGGTAAACTGAGACATATACAATCTGTTTTGTCTATGGAGAGGAAAAAATACTTTGGCGAGATTAACTCAAGATCCACAAGTTAACAGTATGCTGCCTCATCCTCTAAGCCATATCTAATTGTTATCAAATGGATACTAGTATGGCAGTGTGTCTTATATGTTCACTTTGCGACTACATGGTTCCATGTTAGAACTCGGTGGGTGACACATTCTCTAAGTGTCTTTTACTATAGCCGTAAGTTGACTAGTACTTTCTTGGTGGAATTTAGTAGTCGGAAACTGAGAAAGTTGAGTCATATGTGAGTGTCTGTCAGTCTGTTCTGAAATGCATCTGTTCAATCAGATGCTGGACATGAGACTAAACAACAACTGCAGATATGTGGGGACATGGAAGTACATGCATGGATACTTATTTTCTTTAGGTGTGAGCTGTAGTCAACAGCATCAATCTAAGTATAATACAGATGCTAGAAAACTAATGACATTCCTCTGTCAGTCTCACCATCAGAAGTTTTGTGAACTAGTGATTGACCCATCGGAAACCAATGATGTGATTTTACACAAATTGTTATGTAAATATAATAAAATTAGAATAAACTAATGTGTCATTCATCACTTAGAATAATAAAACAAATGACTTTTTACATAAGCATAAGATTGAAAGTTATGTAAGAGGAAGAGGGGACAATAACTTAATCAACTGAATCTGCTACTTATCAGCCTACATGTGTGACTACAAAAAAATAGGTGTTGATCATCATCATCATGTTGATGGCAGTGGTATTTGAACTTAGAACAAGACTAAATGCTACACAGCATTTGATGATACTATAGTTTCTGTGTTAAATTAGGAAATAAATACTCAAGTATATTATGATTAGATGGGAAGGATCAACAAGACAAATGACTAATTGTCATCATTTGAGGAAAATGTATTCAGAGACAAAGAGGAACAAACCATACAAAACATATTTAACTATAAAAGGGAAATTTCGAAAGCAAATCTCAAAACTATGAAATTTATGTAAGGAATTGTTCAACAGTGAAATTTATGCAAGAAATGGCTTAGCAGTGAAATTTATGGAAGAAACAGTTTAACAATGAAATTTATGTAAGGAGTGGACTTAAGTAAGGAATAGCTTACCAACAAAGAAGATATCAGCAGGAAGCTTACCCAACCATGATTTCTTTGGATGAAGATTTAAATGCTGCAGACATTCTATTGATACAGAGGGCAGTTCTTCAGTTGAATTCATAAGTTATTGTTCCTTCTTTTTGTAGTGTTATTTTTGTTGTTTTATTTTGGTAGTTACTGTTGTTTTATTTTGGTACTGTTACTGTTGTTTAGTAGTAGATGTTGTCGAAGGAGGGGGGATAAAGTTAGATTATTTAAAAAAAACAAAACAAAAAAAAAAACAGAGTTTTGAGAGATATAGATGGTGTCGGGATTAACAGGATGATTGAATGATAGTTATCATTTTAGAAAGCATTTTCCTGGCAGGAGCCAATCACATTTTCAGAACACAGTCAAATACTGATAACCTACTACATATTAACTGAAGTTAACCAATCATTTAAATAAAAATAACACAGCTGAAAAAAGCATCTTTCTTCTGTTAGTACTTCAACTCCATCAAACTGGAAATGATATTTTCTTATATTTTCCTCCATTTAAAGAAAGAAAGCAGAAATGATTAAATTATCCATAACAACATATTTCTACTTAAAGGAAGAAACATCAAGCCTGATGTATAAACATATACTGTCAGGTGTTTTGCTTAAATTAACAGAGTATCTTAAGGTTCAATGATCATTGTTGATTATAAAGCTGATAGGAACAGTTTATTAAGAGGAAAGGTTATAGCTTTCAAACATTAATTTCTTGTGTTTTACATATATTGATTTCTTACATTGCCATAAGGGCATAAATATTTAAAAGAGAATCAATCAAGAGTCAATCAAATTGACTCTTCAGTATATTTTACTGGTATAGTAAGACAACAGGGTAAGGTTGTTAGTAGGAGAGGTTAGGAAGTGAAAGGAATAGGGTGAGATACAGTAACCGAATAAGTTAAAAGAAGTTAAAAACAAGAAAAGGTGAAATTTATTTTTGTTATATAGAAAAAATTAGAAACTCAAAAAAAATTACATAAAGGAAAGTTTAAGAAGCCCAACAAAACTTTCTCTAGGACAATTCACAAACTCACAAAACATCTCAAAAGTTTTGAAGTCATGACATTTTAAAGTGTCAAAAGTTTCAGAGGCTTCAAAAAGGTAATGGATGCTTATATGAGAGAGAGAGAGAGAGATAGAGAGAGAGAGAGAGATAGAGAGAGAAATAGACAGACAAGTAGGTAGGTAGATTGATAGATGGATAGCTAGAAAGAAAGAAAGAAAGACAGACAGAAAGGAAGAAAGAAAAAGAGAAAGAAAGAGAGAAAGAAAAAAGAAAGAACCTACATTTGGCGTGTAATCTGTGGATAACCTTATTGCTGGTTGTTAGGTTTAATCACATGTGCTTTCAGATCAAAGATCCTTTATCAGATGTTCGTTTTGCCTTTTTGTTCCAATGGTGGTCATTTCTGTTGTCAGTTAAAAGCTCTGGAAGAAGTAGATGTACTTCTAGCTATCAAGCTCACTCTGGCAGTTAAGATGCTGGGCACTTTCTTCCTAATGAAGTATACTTCCATGATCCCAAGGTTGACTGCATCTGTCCCCTTCACCAGTATATGGGTGGAGAAATCCCCACCACATTGTCAGTGGTGTTGGAACATGATGCTGAGATTTTTTTGGAGATTTTATGAATTATTCCAGAGAAATTTTTTTTAGGATTTTTTAAACTTTAAAATATTTTCTTTAAGTGATTTTTTGAAATTCTTTAAAATTTTATATATATATATATATATATATATATATATATATATATATATATATAAATAAAATAGAGATGTGTGTGTAATCGCTTATCACGTGAAAATGGCTTCACTATTTACTTCCATACTTGTGATGCAGGAATAATTTGACCTTGGATAATATATATATAAAATTCACCTTTTGACTTGTTTTTAACTTTTAACCTGAAATTCCTAGTTGTACCTTACAATTTCCATAAGAGTGAAATCCCTTAACCTGAGGTAGCTGTAATGTCAAAGATACCTGTATATATGAAATCTATATTCTAAAAGGTATTTGTTTCAGAATTTTAATTGGCTATCATCATAACAGTTCTTGCATAGTGAGCAACAAAAAGATCATAGGCTTTGTACAATAGAGGACTCAAAATACTTCTAGCAAAAAAAAGATAACATAATTGGAGAGGTAAACGTGTTATATACTGGAGGGATAAACATTTCAAATCATTCTACTTTTATTGTAATAACATCAGGTAAATTGATAGATTGCAATTAGCTAGACAGGAATAATTTATCAATGAAATGAAAGCATTTCCTATATTAACATCTCAATTACTGGAATGTAAATAATTGGATAATAAGATTTTGCTTTTTAGATCTAAGTATAAACAATCACACGTTTTGTTTAATTTTCTACATGAACTCTGCAAATCACAAAACCTGGGATTCATAACACATGACACAAATACAACGACACAAATGGCAATTCACACCAACTTCTAAACACAAATACAGATTTATTTATATGGCAATCAGTTGGGACACCTTGCATAACTTTTACAAATCATAATATTTATTGCTTATTTACAGTTCATACAACATTTTCATGAAACTAATTGAGCCATCGTATTTAGAAATATTTTACAGGTTTCATTGTTTATGTTTGATTACTTTGAATATTGATCTTTTGTGTGTCCAATTTCTAATTTTTGCAGACAATATCACTTTTATACTTTTTTTGGTATGTGAGTAGAACTCATGTCTAGAAACCTTGTGGCATACTTAGATTGTTGAAAAAAATTCAGTAATAGGGCCCATCCAATGGATCCTCCTATCTACCACATATTACTAATATTTTATTTAAACAATCCAAGGGAAATAACCCATACCACCTTCAGTTTTTAGCGAAGCAATCAATATTTGATTCTCACAATCAGCCGACCTAATTCTGCATTTCACTACTCAGTTTTGAACTGCTAAACATTATTATTGCATATCCTTGATTTGAATCTTAAACCTTAAAGACTTCATTCATACATTTCTATACATACTTTTTTGAATGCCCCTTACTCTAATAATTCTGCATTTTTACAGTTACACTTTTTCCATGACAGTAAATAAATGTTTTATTCCACAATATACTTCTAGTGGCTTCATGCAGGCGTAGCATGGATTCGATCCTCGATTGCCAAATTTCACTTAACACTTCAACAGTGTTTTTCTCATGGTAAAACAATAGTTTTTCTGTGAATGACAACAGTTATACATTTCCCAGATGCCTTCACTAAGCAGAATAATGTCTTTGTCACTTGACCCTTGTAACCTCTTCTCGGCCACCAGGGGTTGGAATGGAGGTAACAGACCTCCAACGAAATCAATTGTTCTCAACAATATGTCTATCCTTCTGGCTGCTTTTCCATACTTATAAAAACAAGAACTTCATAAGCTAAAGGCAGTTACTGAGAGCGACCATCAGTGAGTGTGAACGTTATTATTGCACTTTCTTCATTTCATTCTTAAACATTAAACACTTCATTCATATATTTATATACATATATACTACATTTATATATTACCTTTAATAAATTAGCTTTCATAAAGTTCACCTTTAAAATGCCATGATAAGTCAGAGTACTTTCTCGTCAACCTCCAACAATCTCTCCCTCCTCCAGCTGACAGTTTTTTGTACTTTTTCACAATGGAAAATACACCTTTTGTGGCAGTTATAATGAAATTGCTTTCTTATATCGGAGTAATAAGGTGT
This sequence comes from Octopus bimaculoides, assembly GCF_046866305.1. Classification (NCBI taxonomy): domain Eukaryota; kingdom Metazoa; phylum Mollusca; class Cephalopoda; order Octopoda; family Octopodidae; genus Octopus; species Octopus bimaculoides. The sequence continues at coordinate 131,482,017 of NC_142928.1, forward strand.
TTCAATAGAACATCTTTACCACCAGGAATTACCAGGTACACCAGCAAGTATATATATATATAACAGAATACAGGGTTTAGTTCACTGGTGATCTAAATGAATAGATACACTGGGTAAGTGCTGAAATGGATTATCAGGGTTCTAAGCTCATAACTGAGATGGGCACTGTAGATCCATTTTAGGTTTCTGATTTATACACACACACACACACACACACATACATACACACACACATTAAGATAAAACTTACTTGGAAAAGGCGTTCGATCATATAATAATATAAATATATAGATATATGCATATATCCATACATATATGTACATACCTACATCTATAAGTATACATACATGCATATATGGGTACAGGACATAAAAAAAAAGTTTAACACAATGAGAAATGAAAACATAAAAACGAAAACAGAAAACAAACTTTTTTCTAACAACGAAAAGAACAAACAGAGAAATGAGACATATATTGTTCTAACGTCCTGTACCCTGATATGGATTTATATACACATGTAGATGAAAGTATATACATATATGTGTGTATACATGCATATATATTTTTTGTATTATTACATCATTGAACGCACACGTCCATTTTGCAAGTAAGACTGTACTTTATTCTGACGTGACTATCTATCCATCTATCTATCTGTCTTCCTCTATCTTTCTATCTATCCCTCTATCTACCTATCTATCTTTCTTCTTACCCATCTCCCCGTCTCGCTCTGCTTCTTTCTGTTATTCTAACTTCTACTTCACTGCTATACACTCCTGTTTCTTCCTCCTTGTTCCACTTCCTCCCTCCACCATCCTCTCTGCTCTCGTGTGACCTGTGGTCAACTTTCTTTTCACTCCAGCCGCTGTGAAGGCAAGACGAACTACTAGCGTTCTACATCAGATTCGCATTTGGCCGTATGGCTTTTTTATGTTGTTTTCACTGACCAATTTTTCCTGTCTTGGTTTACGTTTGCCACCTTGGAATCCTCTGTTTAGTTGGTTGATCCACTACTCAGGAAGAGACTATTCTAGAGTACGTCCTGCCTTATCTTCGAAACGTCGAGTTGGAATTATTCATCAGCTGCCTCTATTCTAAGTGGCTTTCTGTTTTCCTATGTGTTCGTTCCGTTGTCTGTAGTTCATTGTTCTAACGTCCTGTACCCTGATATGCATTTATATACACATGTAGATGAAAGTATATACATATATGTGTGTATACATGCATATATATTTTTTGTATTATATATATATATATATATATATATATATATATATATTTATATATATATATGTGTGTGTGATTTCTTTTAGTGTAAGGCAGGAAATAAGGAAATATATGAAAATACCTTCAATTTGAACATTAGTTATTTTATGAGAAATTCATATTGCTTTAAGTCTAAGACAACAAACCTGACTGGAGGAGTTTCTGCCTGGCACTCAATTTACTAGAAATATCAATTATATCTTTATATCGTATCCTAGGAGAGACACATAGCATAGTTTAATTCTAGATATACTATTCCAGGAAAAAAAGGAAAAAAAAATAATAATAATATGATCACAGCTGGAATGTCTTTCCTCAGAAGTCTGCTAGACTAAATATATTATATGATTATTATGAAACTGATGCACTGCCTGTTGTACTAAGCTGTAAATAGTAACCTAGAGAAGCCTACAAGAAATGTGACAAAGGTTTTAATTGCTTAATAGAGGTTTATCAAAAGGTTAGAAATTAGAACTAAGAGGCAACAACACCATTGTATCCTGTGTTGAAGAACAAATATGAGGATGAAAAATTTTCAGTGCAATCTTAATAATTGAATGAACCATGAGATATTAATTCTATTCTTGATCGGTGGAATAAGGGTTGATATATATATTTTTTTCAAAGCCAATCTAAAATATTGGGTCATCCCATAAATGATGTGGTTTTTTTATACTTCTTTTTTTTTTCAAAATTAAGATAAAGTTCTTTTTTTAATCTAAAATATACTCTCCTTCATTTTCTTCAATGCTCTTCCATCTATCTGGCAGACTTGCAAGGCTCCTCATCCAAAATTCACTTGTCCATGATGAAAAATACTCCTCCAGTACTCTTCTGACCTTGTCTGCAGAATTCATACTTTTTCTGTCGAAATGATTTTGAAGACTAAATGATAATCAGACGGGGCAATGTCTGGCAAATATGGTGGATGGAATATCATTTCCCATTCAAACTGCTCCAGCCTTTGGAATATCATCCTTGCTGTATGTGGCCAGACATTATCCTGATGGAAGAACGCCTTTCGTCTTGAAACTAAAGATGGTCGTTTTTCTTCTAGTGCTGACTGGAATGACTGGTTGAATGACCAAATCCAAGCTTCTCTGCTAGTTTCTCAACAGTTACAATGGGATTTTGTTCCACCAGTGCTTGCAGGACATCCTCGTTGAGGTAGTTCCATATTCCTCAAAACACGGGAACTCCCAAACCAGGGCCCCACTGCCAGATGCCATTTAGAGTCATACCCATGTATAAGAAAGGAAAATCTATATAGAGCCAACACAGAGACGAAAGGACACTGGCACTGGTGGAAAAAATTGAAAGGAGTCAAATGTAGGGTACAGAAAACTCTTTTAGTCTTGTTCGCAACAAGACAACCACTCTAGTGTTGGTGTTGCAATAAAATGTACTTGCTGTGAAGTGGTTGGCGATTAGAAAGGACATCCAGTCATAGAAACCTTACAAAAAAAAAAGGGAAGTATGAAAGGGACATGGTCCCTAACCTGTCTAGGATGGCAGTAACACTGAATAAGAACCATCTCCGACTCAGACCATAGTGACCTGTCCAATCTATGCCAGTATGAAAATAAGCTGATGATGATATACAAGTCAATTGCTGTCATAATTTGATAAAAGGGGGAGAGGGAGGGAGAGGGAGGGAGAGAGAGAGAGAAATAAATAAAGATAGAAAGGAAGAAAGAAAGGCATAATTATCACATTAAAAGTAAATATGTGCTATACTGAATATTTAAGTTAGTTTGGGGGGTGTCTCTGGCAATCGTGTGTGACATTAGATAGAAAGTAGAATAGCAAACACTTAAGATAAAATACTGATATCTGAACAGTTTATCCACCTCATCAAAAGTTTCATTGTACTGGTAATGAGAAAATATAATTACCAAAGTCTACAATCACAGATAATGGAAATTAATAATGTTGATAAGTAAAATTAATAATGTTGATAACAGGTATTTTGCATACAAAATATCAGGTCTAAACATATAAATTCTACAAGTAATTTTGCAAAATATATCTTGTTTGTTGTTTATCTTTTTTTTTTAAATTTTTTTTTTTTTTACCCATTTCACATTTCTTTCAATAAATCGAGTCCCATAACATGTTGAGCTGTAGGGGGTGCTAATTGGAGACTTACAGCTTTATGTGATGTTATCTAGAGGAGTGGTCCCCAACCTTTTTGTCACCATGGACTGGTTTCATGCAAGAAAATTTTTCCACAGACCAGGGTACCATGCACATAACAAAATATAATAAAGACCATAATCATCATCAACATTTAATGTCCATTTCCCATGCTAGCATAGGTTGCATGGCTTGACAGGAACTGGCAATGCCAGGGGCTACATCAGATTCCATCAGATTTCTATGGCTGGATGCCCTTCCTAAGGGCAGCTGTATATAATTTAATTATTACATATGTAATACATGTACAATGAAAAAACACTCCCACAGACTGTGACAGTCAATGAAATAGAAATAAAATTTTAAAATTTATTTTTTCTGTGTGGTCTGGTACCAAATATTCCATGGCCCAGTACTTGTCTGTGGCACAGTGGTTAGGGATCCTGATCTAAGAAATGTCAGCCTGACAGAAGCCATCTTACCAAATAAACATTTAGTCATCTTTTGAGTTCAAATTCTTCTATGGATGAATGGATAAGGTAGTCAACTAGTTTGTTCTTACCTCAGTTCAACTCCTTTATTGTTGTTGTTTAATCTCAGATCAACCCTGATTGAGTAAATCTAAGGAGAAGGGGTTTCCAGTTGTCATCATTGTCACTTTTCCATGCTTGCACAGGTTGGATGGAATTTGAAGAGGTAGAGTTTCTATGGTTGGATGCACTTCCTGTCACCAACCCTCACCTACTTCTGAGAGAGGTAATAATTCCCTATGACCAGTCATGTTTTTATGGAAGATTGGAAATGAAGAACACCACTTGCATGTAAGTGACACTTATTTATAACTATCATGCAATATCGAGGCAAGAAGACAGTACTGGCAGTCCATTAGTTACAACAAGGTGTTCCAGTTGATCCATTCAACAGAAGGGCCTACTAGTGAAATTAACATGCAAGTGGCCAAGCACTCCATGGACATACATACACTTAATGTAGCTCTCAGGGAGATTCAACATGATACCGAATGTGACAAGGCTGGCTCTTTGAAATACAGGTACTACTCATTTTTGCTAGATGAGTGGACTGGAACAACATGAAATAAGATGTCTTGCTCAAGAGCAAAACGCATTGCCAGGAATCAAACTTACAACCTTACGATCCTGAGCTGAATGCCCTAACCACTAAGTTGCATGCCTTTAATAGGAGACAGTAAGACACACAAGATGAGCTTTTAGTTTCTGCCTACCAAACACACACACAAGGCTTTGGTCAGCCTGGGGCTATAGAAGACACTTGCCATAGGTGCCATGTAGTGGAACACATATACACACATCTTTAATAAAAGGCAAGAGATATATCCACTAGTGGTGAGGAGAAATATATACACACGTCATGTAATTCACCACTGCGTGTATGTGTGTGCGTGTGTGATAGTTATTAGTGACAGAAGGTGTATTAAAACCTAAAGGTCTTTATATCCAACTTAATGTGGATGTTTTATTAGAATGCTAAATATTGCAGTATTCATCTTGAGAGATCTTCTCATATAGACACATGGTGCATAAAAGCATATATTTATCACATTATTTGGCATTCTGACAAAATAACCATGTTAGGATTGCCTTTTCATATGTTCTTTCATATATATATATATATATATACACATACATACATATCAAAAGTGGGGACAGCCGGTTTATGAGATTCCTCTTGGTTTCCTGTCAGCCCAGGGTAATCCCATAAACCAGCCTTCCCCACTTTTAATATATACTGTTCTACATCTTAGAGTGTGCTTCTCCGGATTTATGTTTACTCTAATTCAGAAAAATAGGCAGTTATATACTTGTCAAGAGAACAGGTACATTAATCAAAGTATACAGTATTATAGACCCATTACAGCTAATTGATAAGATCAGCTGAAAAATGGGTCTATAATATACTGTATATTTTAATACACACACACACAGAGTGGTGAATATGTAGTACATCTATAAAGAAGTGAATACATAGTACATGTTTATAGTTAGCTTGACTGAGTGATTTGAAAGTTAACCATGGACACAACTCTGAGACAAGTTAAGGACAAAAAAATATGGTTATAGCTACAATTTTTATTTCAGTAGAAAAAAGTCTGTTTTTTATTATTTTTCTTTTGCTCGTTCCAACCATTGGACTGCAGTCATACTGGGACACTGTCTTCAAAGTTACAAGTTCTTTTTATCAACACCTGTACTTTGGTCCTTATTTTAAGGTAAAACAGTAAAATTAACAGCTGACCTGAGTATAAAGAGGCATAACTTGAATGGAACTAAATAACTAAATACCACAAAGTATCTTTTCATTTGTTTCATTTGGTGAGCCAACATACATGCGTGCGTGCATGCATGCATGCATACATACATACATTCATTAAGAGAAGATAAATAAATAATTCTGAGCTGGTTCCTCAGCACCTTTGTGAAAACTGTCTAATGGAATATATATAAACACAATTTACCTTAAAGTAAACTATCTATACTCTGAAATTCCACGGTTAATAAATTAGTCAGAGTATAATACATTAAGTTGAATATAGGAATTTATGGCATAAATTCTTTAAGTTATGATCATTTTAACACAACATAGAATATATACATTTCATGGATATAAATATTGATTTCAAATTTTGGCATAGGGCTAGCAAGTTTGGGGAGTGGTGGGATAAGTTGATTCCATCGACCCCAGTGTTCAACTGGTACTTTATTGGCTCCAAAAGGATGAAAGGCAAAGCTGACCTCGGCAGAAACTGTACTCAGAATCTAATGATGGATGAAATATCACTAAAGCATTCTATTCAGCACACTAACATCTCTGCCAGCTTACCACCATGAATATAAATATTATAAAGGGTAAAGATTCCATTTGGTCATAAATGACCATGGGATTGCACCTAGAAAGTTACCCTCTGAAGCACAAGTTCATGCAAGGTTGTTTATGGAAGACCAGCCCGGTTCAGGAATTGAACTCACTACCTCATGATTATAAGCCAGATGCTCTCACCACTGAGCCATGTGCCTTCACTGACTATAAATATTAATGATGAAATATAAATGAATTTATAAAATTTATAGAATGACAATATATTGATGTAAACCAGAAGCATTTCTTCAAATAAAGTTTCAAAAATAATATACTCTTGAAACTGTGTTTGAGGAATATTTATATTCAGGAAATGTATTTTCCATGTAGTGTTGAAACGAACATAACTAAAGAATTTAATGACATATAAATTCCAGTTTTTGACAATATACACACTCACATATCCAAAAGGCTTTTGCAAAGTTTTTGCTTAACACTTGTCCAAAGTGAACTCATAACCACATGTTGCAAAGCAAATTCCTTAACCACATAAATATTGAAAACTAGTCTTGGCTGTGTGGTAAAGTGGTTAGCTTCTCAACTACAAGGCTTTGAGTTCAGTCCAACTGCATGGCACCTTGGGCAAATGTCTACTACAGCCCTGGGCCAGCCAAAGCCTCGAGAGTGGATTTGGTAAATGGAAACTGAAAGAAGCCCGTTATCAAGTATAATAAATGCAAAAACTAATTTCTGTGGGTCAGTGTGTTACACTTAGACCCTCCCTTTCACTATTCAATGACACTCCTACTATTCCTCATGACAGAATGCGAGTAATAGTAGGCATAGAGATGGTGAGGACGGTGGCAAAGACAGACAGACAGAGAGAGAGAAAGAAAAAGAGAGGGAGAGAAAGAGAGACAAAGAAATTTAGGGACCCACAATCCTGAAATTTTGGGTTCCTAAGTTTTCATTACTGTGATTGTTTGTGGTGATTTTTTTACATGACATTTTGCGACAAATTTTTTTGTACGATAACAGTTTTTATAATCTAAAGGCTAACTCTGTGAGTAAATTAAAAACATTCTGGGCTGAATTTGGACCTGCAATCCTGAAATTGTGGACTCCTATGTTTTCATTACTGCTATTGTTTTTGGTGACTTTTTTTTACATGATTTTTTGCAACAAATATGCTTATCATTGGGATATGACTCTGGAGGAAGCAATTACAACAAATTCTCCAAGTCAGTGATCTGTTTGTAGATCTTCCCATTCAGGGTCAGTTGCTTAAAAGCTATATACTAGCTTAAAAGTACTAGGTTTGAAAGAATAACACTGGGATCAATTTGTTTGACTAAACCCGGCCAGGTGGTGCTCCAGCATGGCCACAGTCTAATGACTGGAACAAATAAAGATAAAAATTGTTTTTTGAGAATAACTATAGAAAACAAAAGAATTAGTTTTTCGAGAAGATTTACTTTAAAACTCCTAATTCTTCTTGCATATTTATGTACATACAAATTATCTTGTAGCGTATCTGTCACACTAACCTTTCATCATCTGATACAAAAATCGCCTTCCCCCAACGTGCCCCCGCCTCAAAGGTTTTTTTGTCTTGCAAGTTATTTGGTGACCCTGCCAGTGTTCGTGCCACGTAAAAAGCATCCAGTCCACACTGTAGAGTGGTTAGCATTTAGAAGGGCATCCAGCTGTAAAAACCACACTGACAAAGAAGTCTAGTGCAGTCTTGTCTGGCCAGCTCCTGTCAAACCATCCAACCCATGCCAGCATGAAAGGCAGATGTTGAATAATGATGATAATGATATATAATGTGTAATGAAGTAATAATATTTTGTAAATCTTAGGATTGTTGCAACATCACAGAAAACAATTTTCAAGAAGTGACTAAAGAGAATATACAAGAGTGGTTTTTATTCTGCAAGTTAGTGAATCCTGCACAGCAAGATAGTAAAACATTCAGTGACACAGTGATATACAATGAACTGTGTCTTTCTATTGAAACTACATATTAATGAGAAGTTGACCACTGAATGAGCTTTTTTTCTTTTTTTTTTTTTTTTTTCTTTTTCTTAGCCCTTTTATATTTCTGTTGAAACACACAACCCCTGCTTCATTTAATTCTGAAAATGACTAATTTGATGAAATAATTATTAATAACCCTTTTACTGCAGAAATCAGATATATTCACTCAAAATTTCAGTATTCTTAACTGCAGAAAGCAGTTTTATATATCAATTTATCTTTGTTGAGGAATGTCATGTTCAAATCTATAAGTCAATTTTATTGAGGCAATGTGACTCACAGAAAAATATCAATTCCATTTTTTGGTAGATGCTTAACATATTCACTGGAATAACCATGAAATTTAATTTCACAGTTAAAGGGTGAATCTAGTATTTGAAACATAAATTAACATGAAATTTTGATGGAATGTTTTAATATAGATCACTTTAAAAGATAAAGACCCCCTTCGGTCATGAATGACCATGGGATTGTAACTAGAAAGTTTCCCTATGAGGCACAAATCCAGGCAAGGTTGTGTATGGAAGACCAGCAGTCGCCCATGCATACCAGCCTCCCCTCTCCATATCACCAACATTATCCAAGGGAAAGATGATACAGCGTGGCACCAGTGACATTGCAACTCATTTCTATAACTAAGTGAATTGGAGCAATGTGAAATAAAGTGTCTTCCTCAAGAATACAACACAGCCTGGTCCAGGAATCAAACTCACTACTTCATGATTGTGAGCTCTAACTACTGAGCCATAAAGCATTATACTATAGAATTAGGGACTTTCTTGAGTGAACTGGTATCAAAAAGGGTTAACGGACACTAAGCAACTGTAGTGACTGTATAGAATTTGATTGATTGCTTTGCATTTTATCAGTTTGGTAGGCTGAAAAATTCATTGTATACATGATGCTATTGCAGTTAAAACATAGAAGTCAGTGGTTCTCAAATAGAGAAATACCATCCTCACCACCACTACTAAAACTAATAATTATATATTTTAGTGAAATTTTTTTTATTCCACCTCATTAGTGAGAAATGTGAAATTGTGAGAAATGTAAAATAGTTTATATGCATGCATAATATGTAATACGTTTGTGTATTTGCAAATGTGGAAGAACTTATTTGTGGAAATAATCACAGCAGTAATTTCTCTGCACAGTCTACATGTGTGAAAACACATTGGGCAATGAATGACATTGTCGAATTGTAAGATGCATGTGTTTCTATGTTGTGCATCATCAACCACAAATACTGAATTTGTTCTTCACAACCCTTTCAGAATAAGAGTTCTAATATGTAAGAACAGTAAATTTACTGGCATATGTAAAGCTTTGTCAAGCTAGAATTAAATAGAGTCATATGAAGCAGTATTGAGTAAAATATCATCATCATCATCATCATCATCGTTTAACGTCCGCTTTCCATGCTAGCATGGGTTGGACGATTTGACTGAGGACTGGTGAAACCGGATGGCAACACCAGAACATGTTTGTGTACATTCAAATCTGGGAAGACCTTTCACTACATAGATAGCCGTGGAGGAAATTTCTCCATACAGATGTGTGAAAACACACTGGGCTATGAATGAAAGCTTGACCAAGCATTATGCATTCCAGCAAATTTATTACTTGCTGTTCTAATATACCAAAAGTATCATTCTGATAAGGATGTGAAGGGCAAATTCAGAATTCATGGCTGACATGCAACAACACGGAAACGCACACATCCCAAGCTCAGAACAACAAACACATTTCCAGAAACACATGCTTCCTATAATCTAATGACATTTTTCACAGCCCTTTATATTTTCACACATATCGTCTAGGAGGAGAATTTTTTTCCTGAGACTCTTTTTTGCACAGTAAAAAGTCTTTCCATGTCCAAATATACTCAAACATTTTAAATATAACTTCACATTAATATATTTTATTCAACACTACTTCAGTTAATTCTAGTTTGACCGAGTTTTGCATACATCAGTGAATGAACTGTTTACTGTTCCAATATAAGAGTGAATCATTCTTTTGGACTGTGAAAAAGCAGATTTGAAACAGCACAGAAACATGTACACACTACAATCCAGTGATGTAATTCACTCATGTCTAGAAGGAGAATTTCTCCCAAGACTGTTTCCACAATGAAAGGTCTTTCATGTCTGAATGTATCCGAATGTATTAAATATCACCTTTCATTAATACATTTTATTTAATGCTGATTTGTGTGACCTCTGTTATGTATATATATATATATATATATATATATATATAGGGATTAGCATTGAGTTGCTTCTCCAACATACTGAAAATTTAGAAATAGCAGTCAAAGAACTACTGATTCTAAACTACAAAATTTTTCTCTAAATGGATGGCGATATTTATGGCAGAACTCACTAGCCGATAAATTCGTAAGTGCCTTTCTTGTCGTTGATTTTTGGTGTCGCATGGCCAAAAATTACCGTGAATTTTTTAGAGACACTTTCAAATTTATCAGAATATCTGACTGATGATTTGGAATAGGGATTTTTCATTCTCTTAACCATGAAACGATTGTATCCGATTAACTAAAGACTTGTTTTGTTTATGCTTTCCCCTCCGGTTTTTTGTTCTATGTGTGCCATAAATATCGCCATCCATTTAGAGAAAAATTTGTAGTTTAGAATCAGTAGTTCTTTGACTGCTATTTCTAAATTTTCAGTATGTTGGAGAAGCAACTCAATGCTAATCCCTGTATATTTATGATGATAAATGGGTTTACCGATAAAGGTTTTTTCATACTGAACTACTTGGCAAAATTGTTAATTATTAATTCTATTATTAATTGACGATTCCCTGCCCTTGTTCTTGTATATATATATATATATATATAATACTAATATCAAGAGAGGATAGAGTTGGTATGAAAAACAAATATTCTTAATTGGCTCCATTCTAGTTCATTCATTGCAAATAAAATATGTACTTGACAAAGTACTGGGATCAATGCAGTCAGCAAAACCACTTTCAAGATGGTCAAAACAGCACAGCTATAACCAGCAAAATATTAATTATATGGCTATAACCAGTAAAATAGATAACCCTATCCTAGTTGCTTTTCAGCACCTATGCTTCCTATCCTCTAACTGTAAGTAGACTGTTTCTTCACAGTCCTACTGAAAATAATAGTACAGGTGATTACAAAAGGAATAACAATGAAAATAACACTTAGCATCCTCATAAAATGCTCTCTATTATTATTCCTGGTTTTATAATTAAACCTTTAATTTTAAATCAAAAACTTTCAAAATTTTAACTGAGAACATTTTGTTATGCTTTTGTTTTTATCTGTCAGGAGAAAAGGTAACACACATGACCATTACAGGGACTTTCAGATCAGTCCCACTGCATGGTACCCTGGACATGGATCCTTTATATTAGTCACAGGCTGTACAAAGCCTTGAATGGATTTGGTAAGCAGAAACTAAAAGAATCCTGTCGTCTATATAGATCATCACCATCATTTAATGTCTGTTTTCCATGCTGACATGGGTTGGATGGTTTGACAGGAGCTGGCAAGACAGAGAGCTGCACCAGGCTCCAATTTGTCTGTTTGGGCATGGTTGTTTCAGTTGGATGCCCTTCCTAATGCCAACCACTTTACAGAGTGCACTGGGTGCTTTTCACATGGCACTGGCATGGGTGCTTTATGTGATGTTGGCACAGATGCTCTATACGTAGTGCTGGCACACTATAACTGTGTGTGTGTGTGTCTGTGTGTGTTTATATTTGGGGTTTATGAAAGCCACTTGCTGCAAATGATGAGGTTGCTTTCGTGAACAAATTGCCCACTTGATTTGCACTTTCAAAGATGTCAGAAATAAGAGATCCCCTACTTGAAAATCAGGTAAAAGTTAGTAACAGGAAGAAAATCTGGCTACAAAACAATACCCAAATACATTCATCTAACTAATGCTAGCACAGGAAAAATGGACATACATTGAATGAAATATGAGTGAAAAAGGGCAGTATGCTAGCATGGTCACAGTCAAATAGCTGAAACCAGTAACATAATCCTTTATTCTACAGGTACAAGGCCTGAAATTTTAGAGGAATGATGTAATCAACTACATCAACCCCAATACTCAACGGGTATTATTTTATTGATAATAAGCAAAGTCTATCTAAGTGGAATTTGAACTCAGAATGTTAAGATCCAGAAGAAATGCTGCTAAGCATTTTATCCAACGTGATAAAGATTCTGCCAAGTCAAAGTTTTAATAATCATTTCTACTACAAGTACAAAACCAGAAATCTTGAGAGAGAGAGACAGCTAGTTTTTTATGTTGGCCCAAGTGCTTAACTGGTCTTATTTTATTGGCCCTCAAAAGGATGAAAGCAAAGTTGACCTTAGCAGCATATGAACCAGAATGTAACACTGGGAGAAATGTCACTAAGCATTTTATTGTCTGCTAAGGATTCTGCTAGCTGAACACCTTAATAATGATTTCAAATTTTGGCACAAGGCCAGCAATTTTGGGGGAGTGGGTAAGTCAATTATATTGACCCTAATACTTAACTGGTACTTATCACTTCAAAAGGATGAAAAGCAAAGTCAAACTTGGCAGAATTTGTCAACACCTTAATTCCTTTTACTATAGACACAATGCCTGAAATTTTGGGAGAAGGGGCTAGTCAAGTACTTAACAGGTACTTATTTTACTGACCCCAAAAGGATGACAGGTAAAGTTTATCTCTACAAAATTGGAACTCAAAATGAAATGAGCTGGAAGAAATGCTGATAAACGTGTCCAACATGTTAATGATTCTGCCAGCTCACCACCTTAATAATAATAATAATCTTTTCTACTATAGGCACAAGGGGAGGGGTTAAGTCGATTATATCAACCCCACAATCCATAGGATAAGGGTTTTCATCATCATCATCATCGTTTAACGTCCGCTTTCCATGCTAGCATGGGTTGGACAATTTGACTGAGGACTGGTGGACCAGGTGGTTACACCAGGCTCCAATCTGATTTGGCAGAGTTTCTACAGCTGGATGCCCTTCCTAACGCCAACCACTCCAAGAGTGTAGTGGGTGCTTTTACATACCACCGGCACGAAGGCCAGGTGGTTCAATACCTATTAGGAAAAGAAAGAATTGATTATATCAATCTCAGCACTTGACTGGTATTTTATTTTACTCACTCTGGAAGGATGAAATGCAATGTTGATCTTAGCAGTATTTGATCTCAGAACTTGAACTGGAACAAATAAATACTGCAAAGTATTTTATCCCATAGTCTAATGATTCAGCTAAATGATTTCTTACTTAGAAAGTGGAGGGAAGTTGTAGAAGAGGGAGACCCAAGAAGACATGGGATGAAGTAGTGAAGACCAACCTCAAAATTCTGAACCTTGTAAAGGAGATGACAGAGGACTAGGATATGTAGTGTATTGCTATACTCCAGAAGACCCACCCGCCACAACAGAATTGAGATCCTAAAACCAAGGTGCTATGTAAAAAGCACTGGTCACAGTGTAACATATAAAGCACCCAAACTGTGTGGAGTGTTTGGCATTATGAAAGGCATCCAGCCACAAAATCTAAGTCAAAAGATATTATGGAACCTGGGCTTACCAGTTTCTGTCATGCCATCCAACCCATGCCAGCATGGAAAATGGACATTAAATGATGATATTGGTGATGGTATTGATGAAAGCCACAAAACCACAGAAACAAAAGTTCTTTCATTTAAAAAACCCACAGATTTAGAAAATGTATCCCAAATATTCGTCTCTTAAAAATGCAAACGTTCATATGTATTTTGTTTGTAATAAAGAAAACAGTGTTCAGTATAGACCTAGCTAGTTTATGAAGCAAATAATTAAAAGAATGAAGAATTAATATATATCAAAATTATACCAAACACCTCTGTTGAGAAGTTTCATCAAAATTCAACACTAGATAATGTCTTTTATTTATATATATATATATATATATATATATATATATACACACACACACACACACACACACACACACACACACACACACACACACACACACACACACACACACACACACACACACACACACCTCTATCATTTTTAATCAGCACATAGTTACAGAAGTGATTCAAGGGCCAAGAATCTCAGAAACAGCCTTCAAGTAAAAAGAGAGAGAGAGGGGGAGAGGGGGAGAGGGAGAGAAAGAGGCAGACAGACAGACAGACAGACAGACAGAGTGAGAGAGAGAGAGATAGAGAGACAGACAGACACAGAGAGACAGAGAGAGAGAGAGACAGACAGAGACAGACAGAGACAGACAGAGACAGACAGAGAGACAGAGACAGACAGAGACAGAGAGAGAGATAGAAAGAGTGTGTGTACGTACGTGCAGAAATAAATACATTTTTCTTTTGTATTTGTAAATTGAGAGTTTCAAGGAAAACCTCATTGGCATTGAAATGTTCAGTTAACCTTTTTGGTTTTTTTTACCATATTTCTGTTGTTATACACTACCCTTATTTCAATTAATTTTGAAAAATAAAGAATTTATTAAAATAACTGTCATTCTCAGGTTAGTAATTGGAACATAAATTACCATGAAATTTCAATGGAATGTTTTAAATTAGATTACTTTAAAGTATGAAGTTTGCACCATAAAACTAAAAGCAGACTCAGGTAGGTTGGTATCAAAAGAGTTAACACTTCAGCATTTAAACTGACCAAAATATTCCAGCTGTTTTATGTTCAAACTAGCCAGATCTGACCTCTCACACCAACCCTACAATATCATTCTAAAAATTAACAGTTACCTCATCAAAATCTCAAAGCTACAAGATAATGTATGATTAATTCAAAACAATGTGAATAAAAAAGCATTATTCTTAACTGAATAATGTGAATGCTAAGGAGTTAAATTACATATCGATAGTTATTTTAGAAATTTCAGCATGCGCTATACTTACCGTCCTGATTATAGTTCCAGTGAAGCATACGAGGCGTAGACAAAGGATCTATATATTCCTGGCAGTCCATTAAGAGAGACGACATTATAATGCTGGCATTAGATTTTACACATACATTTTATATATATATATATATATATATATATATATATATATATATATATATATATATATATATATATATTTATATATATGTAGTTCTCTTTCTCTATTAGATATATATGTATATATAAACAGTCAGTCAAATGACTGAGCCATTGTTTAAGCTAGAGTTCTATATGGCAAACTGACCAATCAGAACAAAAGAATATTTTGAGTGACATTTCAGGGCCTCCAGTTGTTGCGCTTGACTTAAAGTCATATATGAGGTTTGATGATTTCATTGTAGCAAGATAATGTAAACATTTGAAAGCTTTATAGGATGGTCAGCTGGTGGATGATGTTGAAGACAACAGTAATTCAGAGTAGCAGAGGTGGTTAGAGGGTGAAAGAGAAAGAATGAAAGAAAGAAGAAACACAGAGGAAGTGAAGTAACCTTTAGCCTTCTGACAGATGACAACTTTTGGCTGCTCAACCCCTTACCCAAGCTGCTATAACCTAGCTTCTGTGTATGTGGTCGGTCATTCCTGTAGTGGATTTGTTTGAAGGGAGGTTGGTAATTTATTTAAAATAGAAAAAAAGAAAAGAAAATTTAATCAAATATATAATTTATATCTGAATAACTTAATGTTCAACCTTTGAACTCCCAAACAACAAGAGACCATTGTTTCTCTAACCATCTTGAAGAACACACTCTTGTAGCATGACAATACATAGTTAGTATAAGAACCCATATATGGTTGTTTGCCCTGCTAGAAATAGTAGCCAAAACTCCCTCATAGCATCTTATTATTAAAATAAGAAAGGGACACATGGGTAATCTGTTTCCAAATGCACTCTACCTTGGATAAAGAGGGATTGTCATGACTAGAATATCTTATCATAGATTGGCTAAAGCAGGGTTAAGAAGCTTGCTTCCCAACCCTGTGATCTTGGGTTCAGTCCCACTGCATAGCACCTTGGGAAAGCATCTACAATATCCATATTCCCAGGCTGACCAAAGCCTTGTGAGTAGGTTTGGTACATGGAAAACTGAAAGAATCCTGTCATTGTGTGTGTTGCCCACTACCACTTGGTGCACACAACCACTGTTAGCTTGTTCATGTCTCTGTAACTTAGTGGTTTGACAAAAGTGACCGATAAAGTAAGTTCCAGATTTAAAAAAATAAGTACCAAGTTCAATTTCTTTGACTAAACCTCTCAAGACGATGGCCCAATGACTGAAACAAGTAAAAAAAAAGCTGTATATTTCTATTTGTCACAGTACATATGGTCCTAGAAAAAACAATGTTAAGTCTATTGAAATAGCATTATTAAAATATTATATGAAATAGCATTATTAAAACATTATTGCAAGGGCAGCAGATGGCAGAATTAGAAAAGCATTAGATTTGTGCCTTATGTTATTTGGTTATGTCACTTTGCATTCCATGTTTGATACCCAGCAGGTGTTGGTTGCCTTTCCTTTCAATCCTGGGATTGATAAGATCAGAACCAGCTAAATACTGAGCTAAATTCAATCAACAACATCCCACCCCACAATATTGTGATTTGGTGGATGTGCTCAAAATCATTATTAAAAACATTTGTCTATTTATTTTCTTTAAAAAAAAATGGGAATGGCTGTGAAGTAAGAAGCTTGCTTCTCAACCAGATGGTTCTAGGTCCGTGGCATCTTATACAAGTGGCCTCTACTACAGCCTTGGGCCAGTCAATGCCTTGTGAGTGGATTTGGTAGATGGAAACTGAAAGAAGTGCGTGTCTCCCACCACTGCTTGACAACTGATGTTGGTGCATTTACTTCCCTGTAACTGAGTGGTTCAACAAAAGAGACTGGTGAAATAAGTATCAAGTATAACAAAATTAAGTACTGGGGTCAATTCATTTGACTAAAAATTCTTCAAGGTGGTGCCCCAGCATGGCCAAAAGATGGAAAACTAAAATTAACAGGTTTCATATATTATTTTTGTGTATTACATTTAGTATTTAATAAAGTAATTTAATATAAATAAACATTTTACTGGTTGCTTGGGAAGTAAATACAATTCAGTTTTAATACCTTGATTTGGAAGAAATACTCTTTATTCTTTTACTTGTTTCAGTCATTTGACTGTGGCCATGCTGGGGCACCACCTTTAGTCGAGCAAATCGACCCCAGGATATGCTTTGGACGCCTAGTACTTATTCTATCGGTCTCTTTTGCCGAACCGCTAAGTTATGGGGATGTAAACACACTACCATCGTTTGTCAAGCGATGTTGGGGTGACAAACACAGACATACAAACATACACACACACACACACACACACACACACACACATATATACATATATACAATGGGCTTCTTTCAGTTTCCATCTACCAAATCCACTCACGAGGCTTTGGTTGGCCCAAGACTATAGTAGAAGACACTTGCCCAAGGTGCCATGCAGTAGGAATGAACCCGGAATCTTGTAGTTGGTAAGTAAGCTACTTACCACACAGCCACTCCTGTGCCTATGGTAATATTTTGAATTAAATGAATTGAAAAAATGATATTTTGAATTAAATAAGGTAATTGTTTTTAAATAGCAACCTGTGCATCATACTAAAAGCAGATACATCATGGTAAGCATAATTAACTGCAGTATTTATCCTGTGACAATATCTCTGATAGATAATACAGTTCATTAGGTTTTCCATAATGTATCTAACTTAGACATGATGAACAGAGCTTTTCCAAAGACATTGACAGTAAAACAATTAATGGCAAAATATTCCCAGTCAGAAACTGATATTTTTCTAAGTTTACAAAGAATTTAACATAAAACAATGATATCTATCATTAGATTTGTAATAAGAGATCAGTAAAAGGCACATGAACAGTTGTCAATAAAGTAACAAAGACCCCCTAAAGTTACCCTCCAAGGTACAAGTCCAGGCAAAGTTGTTTATGGAAAGCTAGCAGTCACCCATGCATACCAGCCTCCCTTCTCCTAACCACCAATGTTGTCCAAGGGAAAGGCAAAGGCCGATACAGCTTGGCACAAGTGACGTTGCAACTCATTTCTACATATGAGTGAACTGGAGTAACATGAAATAAAGTGTCTTGCTCAAGAGTACAACATACAGCCCAGTTTAGGAACTGAACTCACTACCTCATGGTTGTGAGGCCAACACTAACCACTGAGCCATGTGCCTTTACCAATAAAGTAATATTATGGATATAAACATAATTACCAAATTACCAAAGTAAGAAAAATACCATGTAACATTCGCATCCAATTTCTTGTAGAAATCAGCAAAATTTTCAAACATACCTTTGCAACATGCATGTAACAGAGGGTAAAATTCAGAATATGAAGAAAATATTGGTGGTAGTTTGTGTTAGCAACAATTAATTCAAAGTGTTTGCTAAGTTTAACCACTGTTATCGTGAAGAATCTAATGGTGTGAGGTTTTGTTCTTCATCTGAGAGAAGTATTGTTGTCATAAGCAACAACAATACTTCCTTTTTTTTTTTACCTTAATACTCTGACAAAAAGCAACAACCTGAATCATTTGACTTTTTCATCCTCATCACAACCATTTCATGGGTATCCTTCCTTGGGTCCTTAACTCTTGATGTAGTCATAAGGTTACCTTCATTTTATACAGTGTGTTTTGGGCATTTAAAAGCTGGTAGAGCACATAATGTCTAAATCTGATGTGAGTGAGTGAGTGAGTGAGTGAGTGAGTGAGTGACAAAGACAAACAGAGAGTAAGGAAGATCATGGGCCATGTGATTTCAAACATCATATGAGGACCTGAAGACTCAACAGAGAACCATACAACTGATCAAGAACTTGGGAAAAGAAATGCTGCCCAATGTGCAAACATGCACAGGATAGACTAAAACACAGCTATTGAATTTAAACTCTTCTATGAACACTTATATGCAACAGGGATCATCTACAAAATACCATTCTCATATAACCAATCAATAATTTAAAAAGTCTGACAGGACTGAAGCATGACATATCTCCATGCACAAAATTTAGGAATTATTCCTAGATATATTAGCTAGTTCAGTGACTCAGTGTCATAAGTAGTTTTTGAAATTGCAGACAGGGCCTTCAGTACAACAATAATAACAACTGATGTTACTAAAAGGAAATTCTATTTTATTGTTAAAGCAAACAATACTGTATCATTCTTTTAACAATGGAAAAAGAGGAGTTTATATTTTTATTATTTACTCACATGAAGCAAACAGAGCACTTGACATTTGAAAAACCACTTCCAAACTGATGTAATTTGATACTGATAATCAATATGAATTTCTGCTGGTCAATGAGTTAAAAAAGGCATTCACTGAAGTGTTTGGTCTGTGAGACAAAATAGGAATATCAAAACAATAAGCAGGTGTATTGGATAGACCAATATAGAAGTGAACAACACCTTCTTCGTTCATATAAAGCAAAGTGTATGGTAGCAGCAGTAGAAGACACAACACCTCTGCAGTCTTGTAGTTGTAACATAATAGTTAAATAAATCTTGGCTGAATCAGCTAGAAAGCCTTGAGAAAAGGATTGATTAAATGTTTGAGCATACACTAATGTTAATTTCTAATATTAACCACAACTGAGTTTTGTGAGATGTAAACATGATCAATTAAGTCAAACAGAATACTTTTTATCAATCTCAGAGTGATGAAAAAGCAAGAGTGAGCCACAAAATTTTAGGAATAAAAACTTGACCGTTCCAACAAAGAACCTCTATATAGTTGTTCACTAACAGAAATAGTAACCAAATCCTTCTCAAATCACACCCTACTGTCTTAAAGGGTATTATATAATATTGTTCCAGATACACACTGCTTTAAACAACTAAAAAGAAACATACCAAATATGCATAACTGGAATACTTTTGATCACCAACAGTTGAGCTGAGACTAAACAATGACAGTAATATTTCAAAAGTTTTTCCATATCTTTGGATCATCTTGTAAGTGTTAACCAAAACAGAGGCATTAACAATACAGAACTAACCTAGTGTTCTGTTGTTACAAGGAATGGACCAAACAAAATAGTGAATGAACTAACAAAATATATGTCAGCAATTTTTACCAGGGTGCCACTACTTACAGTGGTGAGTAATTTTTATACTACTGTACTTGCAACTAGGTTGATTATATCCTGTAACATTAAGTGCCTTAATGAATGATACAGTGCAGTGCCAAAATGTCAAACCACAGACACTTCGGTTGCAAGTTCAATATTCTCAGTCAAAAAGGAAAATGATGGTTCCAAAAGAGAATCAAAATTAATTTGAAGGCACAGATTACCAGGAACTTACAAACTTTCTGTGGTGCATGCACACATGCATACACATACATGTTCAATTTCCAGTTGAGGGATGGATGGCATAATTCACTGAATTTGATACAAATATTTAGTCTTCACTATAAATTTGTGATAAGACCACAAATTTGGGAAAAGGTTTAGTTGAATGAATCAACCCCAGAATATTGTATTTGAGGGTGGGCTGAAAAGTTCTTGGGCTGACTATGAAGGATTGATACTAGAGATGTGAAATCTTGCATGCATTGATTTCAGTGCTTCTTTTTAAATAATTTCACTGTTTCTCTCCAGGTTAACTCACATCTGATTGTTCAAAGAACAGGGTTAACTAAAAGTCTGAAAACAAATACGGGCATTTAGAATATTTGAAAATGCTTTGGACAAGTAAAGGGTAAATATTTGAAATGTTACAAAGATACAATATGGTCAAATAGGTAGTGAGAGAGAAGTAATAATCTAGCTGCCTTCAACATCAATCATTTAACTTTTCTACTGATTTTACAGAAGTGGATAATTGTCAGAACATTCTAATAACTGATAATTCTGAAATAAAACTAAAAATAAGCCAACAGAGAAAGCAACAACCTCAACTCCTGGTCAAAAACTAGGTCATGCATATTGCTTAAGTCCAAAACTCTTGGTCAGCTAAATCTGTCTCATATGCTTCAGATCTGTCTGATAAGAAAACCAACTGAATGAAGCAAGTTCTACCAGCAGAAAAAAAATATAGGATACAACTTTACTAGAAAGAAAGAAGCAGTTATGCTCATCTGGATGTGTAATATTGTGTATATGAAGAGACTTGGAAACATAATATAGATTGTTATGGTTTAAGTAATTTCGTATTTGTAGTTAATTGCTCTCTTGGATAGATTGCAGGACCATATTTTGATTGTGCATTTCATTATTCACTTGGTTTCTACAGCTGGATGCCCTTCCTATTCACCAACCATTTGGTATTGTTTTGAGTACATTTTATTGTAGCACCAACACCAGGGAGGTTGCCTTTCACTCTGCAACACTAAAGAAGCCTCACTATTCTTTGACATATTCATTTAGTAAAGAAAATATGGCAAAAAAAATAAATAGCAGAGAAAAAGAATGAGAACAGAAAAGCCAGGATGGTTGGGTCAAAAGAGCAAGAGTATAGTAGCCGAAACAAAGTGATTTGGACTAGAAAGTGACAGAGGGGGTAGGAGAAAGAGTGATGGATAATAATTGAAACAGACAATGGTAAGAATAAGCCACAGATGTCAATAACAAGTAGCTCTGAGCATGTGAGTGACGACTGGTAATACAGAAACAGTGATGGTAGAGTGTACAGGCACAAACAGATTTGATGCAATCTCTTATAGATAGGTCTCATGATGGGTGAGAACGGATTGAATATGAGTAGGTTCAATACCATCCCTTGTTACAGAGGCAGCAAAGTACAGATATATAGAAGGGATCTACTGCCATCTTTAGTTACATGAGTTAACATAGCACATTGAATGAAAGTGAATGATGAAAGAATGAGTGATAGAGGTGAGCACACATCAAACAAGTGAAAGAAGCAGTAAATATAAACTTAACAGGGATATAATGGGTAAGACACACATGATGATAGAGAGAGAAACAGACAATGCCTCTCTGACTCCATCACTGTCACCATTTTACATTCGGATTTTGTAATCATTGTGGTTCTTTTCCATGAGGCCAAGTATCCTATACCTGATTCCTCTTATAACTCAGTTTTTCTTTCAGTTCATTTGCACTCCATCTTTCGACCTGTATCAGGTTAACTATAAACAGAAGCAATCAAGCTATGTCCAAACCATCTATTTTAAATGGGTGATGAAAGATTGCACTAACTAAAAATTGTAGTGTTATTTCCAATACAAGGATCAGTACTTGTTGCAGTGTGGTGTTTTGTATGTCTCAATAATCCTGAGAGCTATACCAGTGGACCACAAGCTCCTGGTCAGGTTTCTTATGCTGGACAGGTCGAAGGATAGAGACCAGACTAATATGGACTACGTCTTCTCAGAAGTAAAAATGGAATTGTGTCAGAGTCAACACCCCTAGCTAGATAAAAGCAAAGTTACAGAAGCAACAATGACAATTCAAAACCAACAAGACCTGGAGAGACCCAGGGAAAGCATAATCCCACAAAAAAGTAGATGTGAGGACATGCTAAAATCAGTAAGAGGAAGAATGTTGAGACAGAGCTGAAAAATCAAGGACCCTACTAGACAGAAACAAAAAAGACAGCCCAGAATCAAGAACAGTGGAAAAAAGTTGTTGATAGCCTATGCTCCTTAAGGAGTGAAGAGATTAAAGAAAGAAGAAAAGGGTTGTCTAATGAAGGTAGATGGTAGAGTGGTTAGGATGTTGGATTTGTGATTATTGAACTGTATGAGGGTGGGGGTGCTGAAAAGTTCCTGGCTTTAAGGCTACTGTAAAAGGCCTGGTTGGAGACCCAACCTTCCAAGTTCTTTTACAGGGCTCAGAAGAACTGAAGGAGCACTGCAATAAGTGTGTGAACATGAGAGGGGAATATGTTGAATAAAATCATAATTAACTGATCCTCCTGCATTTTCTTTAACCCAAAGCCAGGAACTTTTCAACACCCCCTCACAGGTTTGATACTTGAACCAGGTAATACAATGTGCACTGGAGTAAGGCATTGCATTTTACATTAACCCAGTCCATCGATCTGAAAATGATCACCAGTGACAGCTAAGAGTAACTCTGCAATGGTCTAGCACCCCATTCAAACAAGGGTGGGTCAGGGAAACTTGTACACTCAATCATCTAAGTGCTTTGAAAACTGTAGAACAGGCCTAACCAGTAGATTCAAAGCAGACAAAGAGAGGATATTACTTATGGGAGATTTGGTTGGTATTTGTAGCAGGTCCAGCTACTGTAAAGAATTTATTCGTGAATTTCAAAGAAAATTAAAAGGAGAATTCAGATACAGGCACAGGCATGGCTGTGTGATAAAATGTTTGCTTCCCAACTTTATGGATCCGGGTTCAGTCCTGCTGCATGGGACCTTGAGCAAGTCTCTTCTGCTATAGCCTCAGTTTGAGCAAAGCCTTGTGAGTGGATTTGGTAGACAAAAACTGAAAGAAGCCTATTGTGTGTGTGTGTGTGTGTGTGTGTGTGTGTGAGACCACCACTTGACAACTGGTGTTGGTTTGCTTACATCTCTGTAACTTAGCAGTTCAGCAAAGGAGACTAATAGAATAAGTACTAGGCTTTTAAAAAAAATGAAGTATTGGGGTTGACTCATTCAACTAAAAATTCTTGAAGTCGGTGCTCCAGCATGGTGACAATCTAATAACTGAAGCCAGTAAAAGACATTTTACATTGAACAGATCTAGTTGTCAAATCAACTGCTAATTAACAGATTTGACAAACCATTCTGATATATTGGAAGAGCTCATTACAAACAAGTCTTTACTTACAGGTGTAGAATAGTCAATAGAATGCTTAGGCCTTTAGCATTTAAACCAACCATATCAGGCCCAAATATTCTACATTTTATCTTCAAACTAACCAGAGCTGGTCTCTCACATCTGTTGAACTTCATATTTTAAGAATGGGTCTACTGTTTCTAAAAGAATAGGTCTACTGTTTCTAAAATGATGATTTCTAATACATGCACAAGGCTTCAAATTTGTAGGAGGAATATATTGGTTTATACTGAGTCTCAGTGCTTAACTGATACTTTATCAGCACTGGAAGGATGAAAGGTAAACTTAAACAGAAATTGAACTCAGAACATGAAGGGCATTTTGTTGGATGCTTTAACAATTTTGCCAATCCACATTAAACTTATTACTTAGAATAAACAAACATGAATAATAAAACAAAAAATGTTATGAAATAATAATAAGAAGAAAAAAGCATTCTATTTTTGTCTTCACTATCATACTATCAACATCTGTCCTGTATTATATTGGCAGCAGGATATAGAAGGATCTGTGGAGACACCTTCAGACAGCTTATTCTTTCTTTAGGTGTGATGGCAGAGGCGGTGGTAATGGGGGGGGGGGGTGTAGAATGTATACATGTGTGCCTATGTGCATGAGCCTGTCAGTCAATGTTAGCACAATCATCTTTTGACAATGTTAACTAGGTGGGGATCAAAATATTAATCTTTTTTTTAAATACAAACATTGTGACCAAACAAACCTGTAAAAAAAAATTACATAAATAAATAAACTGGCACAATAATTCAGCTTGGTGACCTATTAAAGCTAACCAACCCCTGATAAAACAGCCCTGAGTCAACAATAGCTCTAACCTTTAATGAATGTTAACCAAAATGTTTTGACAGGTTTGCTGGTTTCTGCCATTTCTAAAATCCAGTTTCTTTGTCAATAAAGGTGTGGTTCTGCTGGGAAAGAATCTGGAGTTGATTTTTTTCTTTTTTCTTTCTTTTTTTTTTTTTGTCTTTAAAAATCAACAACCCGAATTCTGAGCTAACAAGGGAACTTCTATACAATCGTTTGGCTTGCTAGAAATAGCAGCCAAATCTTCCTCAAATCACACCCAATTGTTTAAAAAAAAAAAAAAACAGGGTACATCAGATAATGTAGTACAGGATGAATATTATCATTGTTTTAACATCCACTTTTCCATGCTTGCATAGGTTGAATAGAGTTTATTGTGGCAGATTTTCAACTGTTGGATGCATTCCCATCACCAACCCTCACCTGTCTCCAAGTAAGGTAATATTTCCCCACACCAACACCAGCTGTCAAACGGTGTCAGGGACAAATACAAACACACATATCTATACATATAAGATGGGTTTCTTTCAGTTTCTCTCTACTAAATCCACTCACAAGGCTTTGGTCAGCCCAAGGCTATAGTAGACACTTACCCAAAGTGCCATGCAGTAGGGATGAACCTTGAACCATGTGGTTGGGAAGTAAGCTTCTTATGTCACAGCCATGCCTGCACCTTAATCAGTTTTATATGCGATGTTAGGATGACCTACAGAGAGAAGCCCAATACTTTGTATTAATGGCTTATAGTCTCATTAAATATGTAGCTGATGTAATTCTTTGAATAATTTAATGAGGTTGACTGAACACAAGAGGGTTAACAAATGGTCAGAATTTAAATATTTTCTAGAAATGAACAGAAAATGTTTTGGGGACACAGGTCTTATGTGTATGAGATCTCCAGGAATGACCATTAATGATTACAAGACCTAGCATTTGTAGTTAGTTTGTGGGTTTTAATTGCTTGTTATTTAAGATTGGAGTGGATCAACTGCAAGCTTGTTTCTTTACTATAAACAGTGATTTACTTGGTGCTGTTGAAAGAGACAAGAATATCATTCCCCTCATTGATGAATGTTTTCAGTAAGGTAGTGAAGTCTTGATATAAGGTATTGAGGTTGCATGAAGATGATGCCTGTGTGCAGAAGGTTGGAAAAGAATTACAGGTGGTATCATGTGCTTTGGAGTGGATATAATTAGAGGTGACAGCAAACAGGTTAATGTACAGAAAGAAGAACGTGGAAGACAATTGAAATTTGGAGCACACAAGCTATGATAGAATGTGGGTAAGAGATAGCCACACCATTACATGCTGTGATTGTGTGATTGGACAGGAAGATATCAGTACAAGAAGTTCTCATTGCCAAATGCAGTTAAAAGCTTTGATTTAAAGTGAAATGTCTCTGCTGTGAATTTCTTTTCATTTGCCGCCTACAAGGACAACTTTATCTCACTGCCATATAATTTTTATTTTCACACGAAACATTTTACCCAAACTAACTTTGTTATTTCTCTTTTAAGCTTTTAGTATTTAAACAGGCCATATCCAGCCACAAATATTCTACCCATTTTATATTCTGACTGTCTCTCACAACTACCCTACAATGTCATAAAAATAAATAATCACATAACCAAAATCTTGAAGTTTCAAGAAAATGTTTGATTAATTCAAAACAATGAATGAAGAAGTGTTACATTTGACAGAATAATCTGAATGTTAAAGGGCTAAATAGGCTTTCCAAATGTTCAATGAGTAACAATAGGAAGCAAGGGCACCATAATTTTCATTTCTGACTCTTACCACAAGTACATGAAATGTTGTATACATGCAGTATATGAAAATATATGTAAATAGCATTAAAAAGACAATTGACAGATATTTGTAGAACGTATGTGTCTTCATAGTAAATAATATAAAGGTATATGCCTTATTGACTATGCTGTTAAACTCATGATAACAGAGTTGTGGGTTTGATTAGCAAATGAAGTCATATACTGTGTCCTTGAGCAAGGTACTTTTACACTAAATGCCAATCAACTGAAAATTATGTCTGTTGCATTGTAGCATTTTACAGATTAACTCTTCTAACTACAAGATGTCAATGGCTTTTGATGGCTACAGAATATTTGATGATGATAATAGTTGGTGATAGTAAAAGCCATGGTGGCAATAAAAAATTTGAAAGTTCAGTCCCTGCCTAAAACTCACATCTGGAACCTGACAGAAAAAAGTCTTCAAAACATTCTGTCAGCAAAATGAAGTTAACAGACCGAAAAACATTTTAGCACAAAACTTAAATTGCTTGAAAGAATTTTGTCCAACATTCTACTGTTTCTGTCAGTAATAACAATAACAAGCATAACTAAAACAACAAAACAAAAACAAAAAAAAAAGGAAGAATAGAGCTAAAATACACTTTGATCTCAAACACTTGGAGATAACAAGATGACATTGTCATCTGCACTGTATCATATAACCAAAGAAAAAATAATAGAAAAATCAATCTACTGTTAGTAAAACTTTCACTTCAAAATTGATGTTATTGTTTAACCCAGGTCAGCTCTGACTGAGCAATCAACCACTGTTGTAACTGTGATCATTCCCTATTTTTGTATATCAACAAATACTATAAGTTGTCCAGTCTATACTCCAGGTATTATCTTTTATCTTTTAACTGTTTCAGTCATTAGACTGACCATGCTGGGGCACTGCTTTGAAGAATTTTTAGCTGAATGCATTGACCCTGGCACTTATTTTATTGGTCTCTTGCCAAACTTAAGTTACAGGGATGTAAACACACCAGCACTGGTTGTCAAGTATTGGGATGGGATGGGGGACAAACACACACCAGACTTCTTTCATTTTCCATCTTCCAAATCCAATCACAAGACTTTGGTTGATCCAAGGCTATAGTAGAAGACACTTGCCCAAGGCACCATGCAGTGGGGTTGAACCCTGAACCATGTGGTTGGGAAGCAAGCTTCTTACCACTCAGCCATGCCTTTGCCTATAGTAGTGTATAACTTAAGATAGATTTGGCTGTTATTTATAGTAGGTCAAGTGAGCAAGCTATAGACTCAGGAATAAAGAAACAAGAAACTAAATGTATTTTTAGTTTTAGCCTTTTTCAAACCTTCTCTTCCTTTACCAAAGCTGTCACAGTCTCTTATCCCTCATTGTTTTAATGTCCACTTTTCCATTGGTCAAATGGAAATTGTCCATAGGCAGAGACATGGTTGTGTGGTTAAGAAGCTTGTTTCACAACCATCTTGTCTTGGGTTCAGTCTCATTGTGTGGTACCTTGGGCAAGTGTCTTCTACTATAACCCCCAAGTTGATCAAAGCCTTGTGAGTGGATTTAGCAGATAGAAACTGAAAGAAACCTGTCATGTGTGTTATGTTTGTTCCCTACCACTACTTGACAACTGATGTTGGTTTGCTTATGTCCTTGTAACTTAATTGTTCAACAGAAGAGACTGACAGACTAAGTAGCAGCCTTAAAAAAAGTATACACTCTGGGTTTGATTTGTTTCACTAAACCTTTCAAGCATGGTCATAATTCAATGACTGGAACACATAAAAGAGAGAAGATAAACAGTTCATAAATAAGTACCAGTTAATACATTGTGGTTTCTTCAAACAACTGCACCCACCTTGCACAACAAAAACGAGATAAAAATGGTTAGCATTATGCCTAAAAGAGAATTTAAGTCTTCAGCGTTCAAACTGGCCATAACTGTTTTATGCCTATAACCAGCCAGATGCAGCCTCTCACACCTACCTTACAATGTCCTTCTAAAAATAAGCAATATCATCATGAAAATCTCAAAGCCACAAAATAATGCAGGATTAATTCAAAACAATGTGAATAAATAAGCATTACTTTTGATAGAATAATCTTAATGCTAAAGGGTTAATATATTCATTTCAAGCTTTATAACAGGGTAAAAAATTTATAAGAAAAACAGTTCAATATATTGGCCTCAGTATATTACTGATACCTATTTCATCAACGTTTCCAACAATGGAAATTGGTGAATCAACAAAGGAGCTTCTACAGGGGTTGCTTGACCTAATCTGCAAGAAAAAGTTGCCAAATTACACCTAATCATCTCAGAAATGAAAGGATACTTTGGGGTAATGTAGTACATGATAAATCATATCTTGTGCTGATCTCAGGCTAAACAAAAACAACAGCAACCCGTGAAATAGATAAAAAGCAATGTCAACCCAGGTAAGATTTAAGCTTACAATATAAAGTGATAATTGCACTGTATTTCATCTGACAAGCTACTGTATAAGGGTCAAACTGGTTAATATATATTAATTACAAATTATCAATTTATATTAATATTGTAGCAAACTCATAAGAGGCAGAGAGAGAACGTAAGTTCATTTGCCCGAACATGAGAAATTATTGATTTCTCATTGGTTAAAAATTACAGCCCATATACGAATTATGAACTTTGTTGAAGAAATCTTTCACGGGGTTATGGTTCTATGATTCGTGTATGAGTAGTTATAAAAACCCTGATTTTCGGCAAACTCTCCAGTGATCATTGGATGCTACTAAAATCCACGACACTCACCCTTTTGAGCATCGGCTAATATATATGCCATGTTCAATACTCAAATCCAACAATATTGAATTGTGAAACCTTATAGTTAGAATGAGAAATTAGTTAATATAAAATTTAAGTCGTAAATTCTCTACGACGAAATGATTTATTTCTAAATTTCTATAAATGTAAAAAAATGTATATAATAAATTAATGTAGAAATTTAATTCCTTTTACTTCTCGTTTCTTTCAACTTGTTGAATTTATTTCTGTATATTAATGAAACTATTTTTTTATGTGTAACGGTCAAAAAAATATAATCTATATCTTCAACATACATGTACGTATGAACGCACGTTCAGCGTCTTGGTATGATACATCATAACAATATATATTAATTACAAATTAATTTCAAAATATCTCAACTAGTTCTTCAGTACCACAGAATATCTAGAACTGAAGATAAAAAGAAAAAAAATTTTTTAAACCCATTCCTTAAATCTCAGAAATCCATATTTATTGTGCCTCATCTTCATCATCAACAAAATTTAACATCCATTTCCTATGCTGGTATGGGTTGGACGGTTTGACATGAACTGGCAAGGCCAAGGACTGCATCAGGTTCCATAGTGTGTTTTGGTATGATTTCTATGACTGGATGTCCTTCCTAACACCAACCATTTTACAGAATGTATGGGGTACTTTTTACATGGCACTAGCACCCATGCTAATGATTTTTATATGGTACCTTGGTTTTAGGATCTCAATTCTGTTGTGGTGGACAGGTTTTCATAGGTACAGTAAAGCAGTTACATATCTTAGTCTTCTGTCATCTCTTTCATAAAACTCAACGTTTTGAGATCAGCCTTCAATACTTCATTCTATGCTGTCACTCAACATGCAAGAACCATAAATCATATTTCTATCAACTCATACACTACCATCTTCAAAAAGGAAGGACTCAAATGGTCCTTATACAATATCATCATCATCATTTGATGTCCTCCTTCCATGTTGGCACGAGTTGGATGGCTCAACATGATCCATTGAGTCAGATGGCTGTGCTCAGCTCAAATGTCTTCTCTGATACGGTTTTTTTATGAATGGATGCCTATCCTAACACTAACCACTTCACAGAGTACAACTTACTTTTAACTCGTTTCAGTAATTAGGCTGTGGCCATGCTGGTGCACCAACTTAAAGAACTTTAGTCAAACAAATCAATCCCAGTAAATTATGTTTTTTAAGCATGGTACTTATTCTATCAGTCTCTAAGTTACGGGGGTGTAAATATACCAACATTGGTTGTCAAGTGGTGTGGAGGGGAAAGGGAGACTGACACAAGTACACACACATCTTTTTTTTTTACTGTTTTACTTGTTTCTTTACTGTTTTTTTTATATGTGCACATGTTATATATTATTATTTTAATGTCCACTTCTTCATACTCAAATGGTTTGGATGGCATTTATTAAGGCAGATACACACATACACACTCTCTCTCTCTCTCAAAGAGGAGAGAGAAAAAGAGAGAGAACAGTTGGTCTTGACTTCATTTTACCATTGAGAACAATAATAGAAATGTCAAACAAAGTTATTGAACAAAGAGATGAGATTAAGTTATCACAAGATAAAAATGCATATTGAGTGCATGTGTAAATGCATGTATATGTACACATGAAAACGTGAGGGAGAGGTGTACACATGAAAATGTGAGGGATGGATGTGTGTGTAGGAGTGTATATAATTAGATAACAAATAGATAACATAATCAAATCATATATTAAATGGTTATTTATGTGCTTGCATGTGAACACATAAAATTTGCTTGCAAAGGAAGAAGTACTCAATACATATTGTGGAGCATATTCATTTATCCAGAGGTTCACAACTGAAAGTTTACTCAGTTTACAGCGCGATGTGCGTCTCAGTCTCTGGCATGTTCTTCAATCAACTTGATGATAATGAACATACAAAAGATGGACTTAATAATCATACAAGAGATGGAAGACTCAGATTAGTGGTCTACAAGAGGTGTAGGGTCCACACACCATGGGCAACCTTCATCTTTTTCCATTCAAAAGGGTTTTGCAACTCAATATTTACATGTTATTATTTATAGTTTTATATGTGTGCCCAAGATATTACAAAAATATATATATATATATATATATATATATATATATATATATATATATATATATATATATATATATTCAAATATGAATTAGAAGCAGCTTGAGGTATATAAACAGAATTGAACACACATACACAAAGTATGTGTGTTATTGGTTCATGGGTCAGCTACAATTTTTAGGCATAAGAGAATATATTTTCTATGCACCTGGTAAAAAAAATCACCTGAAAGTAAGTTATAGTCAAGTGAGATAACTCCCATAAATCCCTTCTCAAAGCAACAGATATCGATGCCAAAATGCAAAAAAAAACTGAGAAGGTAGCATGTAGAAATTTTCAGTTGTTGCATGCATATGTATAAATATATTTTGAAGAATTAGAAAATTCCGCCTATTCCTGACTGACTTGATATCTTTCCACCCTTATCATTCAAGGTCTAAGGAGGATAGCTCCATTACCTTTTTACTTTTTACATTTTAGTTTTTGTGTTTTCGTTTTCAGCTTTTCCTTTTCTGTTGTATACTTTCTGCATCTCTATATGCTGCCTTCTCAGTTTTTTTTTTTTTGCTTTTCTTCTATTATTCAGTTTTTTTTAGTTTGTTATGATATGTGGTTTATGCCTGAAAAATATGTGAGTTTTCTCAACATATGAAACTATTAGTAGTGCTTTAATACATGTATTGTGACCTTTAAATAATTAATATTTACCACTCACCAGATAGAATAGTTTTTTTGCTGGATTTTCTATCACAGAACAACAGTAGTGTGTGTGTGTGTGTGTGTGTGTGTGTGTGTGTGTGTGTGTGTGGTGCGTGCGTGCGTGCGTGCGTGCGTGCGTGCGTGCGTGCGTGCGTGCGTGCGTGCGTGCGTGCGTGCGTGCGTGCGTGCGTGCGTGCGTGCGTGCGTGCGTGCGTGCGTGCGTGCGTGCGTGCGTGCGTGCGTGCGTGCGTGCGTGCGTGCGTGCGTGCGTGCGTGCGTGCGTGTGTGTGTGTGATGATTTTTAACCAGTATTGAGTTTTACAATTCTGTAAATAATATTTTTTTGTAAGTTTAAAGCTTATAAATGATCACCTGTGCATTGACTAAATAAAATAGTCTAATATTGGGGCATTTAAGCCCTCAGTGGCAAAATGTGGGTTTTCCATACATGTGGGACTCCAACCCACACATCTGTTTTCATGACAAGTTTGCTACCATTACACCAACGTACCCACTTGGTTATATATATATAAGTCCAGCTTCCACACAGTTTCCATGTACCATATCCACTCACAAAGTATTAGTTGACCCGGGACTATACCAGAAAAACCCATGCCAAAAGTGCCACACTGTGGGACTGAACGGCAAACCACATGATTGCAACGCAAGCTTCTTAACCACATACCCAAGACATCTCATTTCATCTTTGCCCACTTATTTCAGGGAGAGTCATGGGGGCAAAGTCCTCAAGCATGCTTTCCATTGACCCCTAACCAACTGACTTGGGTGGAATTTGAACTCTCAAGGTAAACTAAACATATCAAGGCATTCTGCCAGGTTTCAAATGATATCACCAATCTACAAAGTAAATATTAGCAGTCTCTGGGCCTCGATAAAACTCAGTGGTTGCAAGATTAAGGGACTGGGAAACTACCTTACATAGCTAACAGGAGACAATAAATAGCAGAATTTATTTATTTCCTACACCTGACCATGGGTTTTTTTTGTAACAGAATCCATTCTATTGTAAACATTTAAACCAAGTTTACCAAAGCTTGGCCAACCAAGCTCATGAATGTTTTTCAACCGACTTGTTCATAGCCTACCCACTGGTTCTCCTACCAATTGGTTTTTGCACATAGAACTTAAGTGATTCTTTCCTGAGACATTCTCACCACATATTTATAGTATCAGAACTATGATTTCTCAATTCAGAGAAGTAATGGCTCAATCTGGAGTACCTCTCTGATCATCGATCTATGTACTCGATTGAGTAACATTATTCCAAAGACTCTTGAACACATATAACCAGGGTTTATTTCATAAGAAATATGAACATCGAATTGTTTCCATGGAAATTCTTGTAAATAACTAATGTGGTTGATTAGCTCTGAACTAACTATGAAGAAGCAGACCTATGATCAAAGATTTTATACTCATGACCACCTAATCTCTTTTTCCAAATGCAGTGTAGTCAGAGTCACATTATCCGATGTGTCACTTTTTTTTTTCTTAAATGGTAGGTTGTGTTTAGGGGGAGATTTAGCTGCTATTTCTAGCAAGTTCCATAAAAACATTATGTGAATGAAAGAGAGAACAAGAAAAATGGTTAAGACAAAGAGTGAGAAGTGGGGAAATGGAAAAACAGAACAATTGGGAAAATGAGTGAGAAATAATTAAGAAGTGAGAAAGTGGGTGAGAAGGAGAGTGGCAGAATATAGAAAAGTAGAAGCATGTGTGTGGATGAGGGGATGAAACAGAGAGGGAATGGGGAAGAGAGTGGTAAAGAGAAGGAGAGAAACTGCAATCGTCAAGTCAGAGAAAGTGTTAGACAGGGTCACATGGTTTGTCATCTAATAATGAGGTAATTTTGTGTCATTGACTGGTTCTTGAAAGTATAGATAAGAGTTCAAAATTTAAAAGAAAACTAGATTTTAATCTAATATTAATGATGTTATGTATTGATACATGTATATATGCATCAAAAAGACCCTCCCCTTCTATCACCCTCCCTAATAAGTCATAACTCACTCCAACTCTAAAAGGTAACCATATGAACTAAGTAGCCTGTTACTTCAATTACCTAATCTGAAGATATGGAAATGAAAATGTATAACAGAGGGAAGGGAGGGAGAAAGGGAATTGTTTGGCAAAAGGGACTGATAAAGTAAGTATGAGACTTTAAAAAAAAACAAGTCTTGGGGTCGATATGTTCAACTAAACCCTTCGAAGCAGTGCCCCAGCTTGGCTGCAGTCCAATGACAGTTACAAATAAAAGATAAGAGACAATCCATCCAAAAAGCTTCCACAATCCAATTTTACTTACAAGGTCTAGATTGACACAAGGCTATGTTAACCCTTTAGCACTTAAGCCATATCTGGCTTAAATATTCTGTTTCATGATCAAACTGACCAGATCTGGCCTCTCACACCTGCCCTACAATGTTATTCTAAAAAAACACTTTTATCAAAATCAGATAATGCTTGATTAACTCAAAATGATGTGAATAAACAAGCATTACATTTGACAAACTAATCTGAATACTAAAGGTTTACAAGACATTTGTCCAGGAAGTCATGCACTGAGATTAAACCAAGGAACTCATGGTTGTGAAGAACACTTGCCAACTGTGATACTTAGCAATGCCTTCATCCTGGATATACTATCAATGATTGTGATGGTGTGGTGAACTCTTATCACTTCAATAAATAAGGGTTTGACAAGACACAGCTGTGCAGATTGGTGAGCTGGTGTCTTGGTCTGCAGAACAACCTCCACAATAAATATTATTACAGGGGGCATAGTTTATGCAGAACCAGCCCTACTATCTCTCTCTCCTTCAAACTTGTATTGGTCTAGTGCAGTGGTTCCCAAAGTGAGCAATACAGCCCCCCCCCCCTCCTCGGTGGTTATGGAAAGATCCAGTGGAGGTGGCCTTGAAGAAAAGTGAGGCAATAAAGGGGTTCGATGGTGGAGCAGCCAAAAGGGGGGCAATAATAGGGTGACCAAAAGGGGGCAAAGGATTTAAAAACAACCAAATAATGGGTTAATTAGTTCTATATTTAAGAGATGAGGAATTTTGTACATTATTTACATTCAACGGATATTTGTCCTCATCTTGTTTGTTGTTAACACAACATTTCGGCTGATATACTCTCCAGCCTTCATCTGGTGTCTTCATATGCCCACGGGCATATGGCATAGTGGTTAAGAGCACGGGCTACTAATCCCAAGATTCCGAGTTCGATTCCAAGCAGTGACCTGAACACTAATAATAATAATAATATCGAAAAAATACCTTAGGAATGAGAACCCAGGAAATTTCCCCAAAACACCTGAAGAAGGCTGGAGGGTATATCAGCCAAAACGTTGTGTTAACAACAAACCAGATGAGGACAAATATCTGTCGAATATAAATAATGTAATGGGTTAATTAGGTTGTGAATTTGCTGTAGAAAGTGGTCTGTATTTGTAGCGGTGAGTGGGGGGAGGGGCATTAGGAATGTAGCCTGAGTACCAAGTGGGTAGCAGCCCAAAATTTTTGGGAACCAATGCAACAAGTGCCACAAGCCCATCAGTTATGAGGATGCAGGATTTATATAGAGTTACAGTCTCTTTGATGAGCAGCTAAAGAGTTGAAAGGCCTCATCTGCCCTGGGTCAGTAGGATGTCTGTGGGGGACCTCCTTTCAAAAGATTAATTCCATGACATGCTAACCAATAACTGGGATCCCAGGGCCACATAATACCCTCAGCGCCCCCACCCCTACTTCTATGTATAAATAACTATTTTATATTTTACTAATTTATATATTCTATGAATCATTTGATATTTAATATATTATATATAATTTATATACAATACTATAATAATATTATAATAAATTCATAGCATCCCCCAATTCACTGCCTTCCTCCCAACGCATCCTTTTTCTCTACTGCTCTCCCACCACCACCGCCCCCATAGGCACCAGCTCAATACCTACTGGTGGGGGGGGGGAGTAACGCCCACTTTGATAAACCTATGGTGTAGAGTCATGGAAGAATGACACAGAATTGATAGCAAGCAGAGACAGATATGAATGAGTTTGAATGGAGATTGTGTGCAACTAACTAGCTCTGAGAAAAAGATACTGTGGAAGTAGCTCTAGAAGAGATCAGACAGAGTGAGAAGACAGTGTATTTGTAGAATAGGTTTTGAATTCATGAGTTGAAACAGATTTTGTTGGGTCTCAAGAGGGTCATTATGTCCGTAACAAACACGTGTACTGGTTCTATTTCACTTTCATTATTACTAGTCAATTAGTTAACCATTTAAGTAATCAATTAATTGATTGGATAATTGTTTGGTCAATCAGTCAGTTTGCTAGGTTCATCAGAGTCCCTTTTTTACCATTCGTGACCTCATCAATTACATGACCTCTTAGTCTCAGGTCTACTTTAGGATCTGTCTGTCTCCTAGTTTACAGATTCTATATTTATAGTGATGTCAGAGACACTCTCTCACATGCATTCTCACTCATGTCCCTATAAATATAAACAAAGAGTCTGTAAGCTAGGAGACAGACAGACCTGGAGTAGAGAGGGTATGTCATTGATGAGATTGCGAATGTCAACAAAAGAACTGATGAACCTAGCTAATTAATATACTGATCAAACAATCAGGAAATTTATTAGTTAAATAATTAACTAATTGACTAATAGAACTAGTAAAATAGGCGGCGAGCTGGCAGAAACGTTAGTACGCCGGGCGAAATGCTTAGCGGTATTTCGTCTGCCGTTACATTCTGAGTTCAAATTTCGCCGAGGTCAAT
Source organism: Octopus bimaculoides (assembly GCF_046866305.1). Lineage (NCBI taxonomy): Eukaryota > Metazoa > Mollusca > Cephalopoda > Octopoda > Octopodidae > Octopus > Octopus bimaculoides. The sequence continues at coordinate 131,519,146 of NC_142928.1, forward strand.
TTTGCTTTTCATCCTTTCAGGGTCGATAAATTAAGTACCAGTTACGCACTGGGGTCGATCTAATCGACTTGATCCCTTTGTCTGTCCTTGTTTGTCCCCTCTATGTTTAGCCCCTTGTGGGCAATAAAGAAATAAGAACTAGTAAAATAGAACTAGTGCATGTGTTTTTTTGGGGCATAATGACCCTCCAGAGATTCAACAAAAAGTAAAAAGCACCATTTAAGCATGGCCAGTACCCCCTGACTGGCCCTCGTGCTGGTGGCACATAAAAAGCACCCACTACACTCTCAGAGTGGTTGGTGTCAGTAAGAACATCCAGCTGTAGAAACTTTGCCCGATCGGATTGGAATCTGATACAGCCTTCTGGCTTGCCAGCCCTCAGTCAAACCGTCCATTGACGATGATGATGATGAATTTACTGAACTCACGTAACAGAAAAAGCATTGAGCTTACTGATTCATCTGTTTCATTACAATTCAAAGAATGGACAATATAAAAATATAAATATTTTAGATCATATTTAATATTGTGTGCTTTCATTTTAAATGCAAATTTAATTTAATACAGAAGTAAAACATTTTTTTAAACATGATCATGATTTTAAAAATAAAGAAATCATACAAGTTTGTCAAATCAGAAGGAGGGGGTACAACAAAGTTATATCCTGTCATTGTTTTCATGCTTTACTGTTAACCAGTACAAAATTCAACACTCCTGCCATTTTACAACTATATTATGACAGAAGCTTCCTATAAATGATTCATTAATTTCATTACACATAAATCTAGCAAATTGTTCATGAAGTATGCTTCTGAATTTAATGATTAGAATTTATTGAACCCAAGGAACGTAAAACAGAAACAGTAACAAGCTTACTGATTTATCTGTTTCATTGCAATTCAGTGAGTTGACCATTTAACACACAAGCACACTTGAAATATGGTTATTAATTTTGTGCATGTACATCTGTTGGTTAATATAAACAAGTTTGTACTATCCTCAGTGACATTCCACATCATTTAATTCTTCACAATCACACACACACACTAAAAATAGATATTTTTCACTCTGAATAAATGTACTAAGACTTCAAATTTCTGAATACAAAACATTTAAAACGTCACAGAATGCTTGAGACACCTTGTAGGTCAAACAGTAATATATTCTGAATAAAATGGTAAGATTTATCTTACCTGTGTTACAAACAAAGATCTCTATTTATATAAAAGTTAACAAAATGATACATATCTAGAGGATGTAGATCAACTGTGCCTGGAATAGAAGGGATTGAGGATAATCTGTTGGAAGTATAATATTGGTTTCAAATTCTGGCATAAGGCCAGCAATTTTAAGGGAGGGGTAAATCAGTTACATCAACCCTAGCGTTCAACTAGCCCTTATTTTATTGACCCTGAAAGGATGACAGTTGACCTTGGTAGAATTTGAACTCAGAATGTAAAGATGGATGAAATGCCACTAAGCATTTTGCCCAATGTGCTTATGATTTTATCAGCTCATCGCTTTACATCGTCAATATCGAAGGATCTTTAATGCAGCAGTTATAATTTTGTTTGTTTTTACTATTCGAGTTCAAATTCTACCCAGGTCAACTTTACCTTTCATCCTTTCGGGGTCAATAAAATAAGGACCAATTGAACACTAAGATTGATATAATTGACTTATCCCTCTCCTATAATTGTTGGCCTTGTGCCAAAATTTCCTTTTGAACATTTGCACAAAGCAACAAATTTCATGGGGGAAGGGTTATAGTCAGTTAATATTGGTTTAAAATTTTCGCACACAGCCAGCAAACTCAGGGAAGGGGTAAGTCAATTACATTGACCTCAGTGTTTAACTAGTTCTTACTTTATTGACCCCTACAGGATGAAAGGCAAAGTCAGCCTTGGCAGAATTTGAACTCGGAACATAAAGATGGATAAAATGCTATGCATTTTGCCTGGTGTGCTAACAGTTCTGCTAGCTTACTACCTTAATAGTTAATATCAGAAAGATGAAAACCAAGTTGATCTGAGTGAGATTTGAACTCAGAATGCAAAGGTGATAAATAGCATAATGTATTTTGTCCAACATGATGAGCTGGTAGAATCTTTAGCACATTGGACAAGAATGCTCAGTGGCATTTCTTTTAGTTCTGAGTTCAAATATCACCAAGCTCAACTTTGCCTTTCATCCTTTCGGGGTCAATAAAATAAGTACTTGTCAAGTACTGGGGTCATTGTCATCAACTTGTCTCCTTGTCCAAAAAATTGCTAACCTTGAATCCAGCAACAGACCAGCATCCCATTCACGGGAATGTTATGATCTCTTATATACCTCAGAAACTAGTTACAGCCTTATGAGTCTTGGGGGTGAAGGAAAATAATTTTAAAAAAATTTATTCAACATTTTTGCCACTCTATTGTACCTTTTTAAAAATATCGACAGCAGCAGTATTAATACAGAGAAGTGATATATATCTCCACTTAAACATGGATGTTCTGTTAGAACAAACTATACTGTGGTAGTTACCATAAAAGAAACTCTCATACTGGCTTTTGGTGCAAAATGCACTCAAGAGTTTCTCTCATGGTAACTACCACAGTATAGTTTGTTCTAACAGAACATCCATGTTTAAATGGGGATAAATATTACCTATTGTACTTTGTCCAGCATTCCATCACTTCTGCCAATCTGTTCTTATAATAAAAATTTCTAACCTTAATCAGTAAGTTTTGAGCAAAGAAGAATTCAATTGACTCCAGTACTCAACTGGTATTTACTTTATTGATACGGGGGGGGGGGGGTAAAAGTGAAGTCAACTCAGAAGAATTTGAATCCAGAATAGCTAAATACAGTGGGGACTTTTTATCTTCTAGTAATCTACCAATTCTAATAATAATTTCCTCTATTTCTCCTTCCCCAAAAAGAAAACAATGTAAAAATGCACTAGTGAAGGCAAATGTTAAAACGAATGTTAAATAATGAGGATATATGTATGTGTGAGTAAAAGAGAAAATATAAACAATCTAAAATTATACATAATACAATCCTACTCATGTATATGTGTATACACACACAGTATATACATGATTGAATATACAAATGGTAAATAGATATACACAAAATATAACAGGCAAATTTATGAAATGAAATTATTCATTGTAACTAGATACAATGGGTATACATGTGTAAGTGAATAAAAGAAGAGATTATCACAGTCAGAATCTGCTCTGTGAGGGATAACTTGTGGTTACTCTTTTACTTGTTTCAGTCATTTGACTGTGGCTATGCTGGAGCACCACCTTTAGTCGAGCAAATTAACCCCAGGACTTATTCTTTGGAAGCCTAGTACTTATTCTATCGGTCTCTTTTGTCGAACCACTAAGTTACGGGGATGTAAACACACCACCATCGGTTGTCAAGCGCTGTTGGGGGGACAAGCACAGACACACAAACATACACACACACACACACATATATATATATATATATATATATATATATATATATATATATATATATATATATATATATATATATATATATATATATACGACGGGCTTCTTTCAGTTTCTGTCTACCAAATCCACTCACTAGGCTTTGGTCGGCCCGAGGCTATAGTAGAAGACACTTGCCCAAGGTGCCATGCAGTGGGAATGAACCCGGAACCATGTGGTTGGTAAGCAAGCTACTTACCACAACACTTTTAACAGCAATAATACATCATCAACAAATCATTAACACTTGAGCCAAGCAAGTGAATCTCTGTAAGTGGTTGCTAGAAATAACAGCCAAATCAACCTTCAATTACTTTTACAACATCTTTGAACAAGGCATATTGGATAATGTGGTCTTTGGTTTCCTGCATATAGAAAAAAGATTAGGTGGTCATGGCTGGAATAACTAAGTTTGCTTGAGAGATGACCTAGAACACCAACAACAATGATGTCTAACATAAGTACGATGCACAAATCACAAGGGAGAAATACAGTTACTCACATTGATCCCAGTACTTGGTTGATACTTATTTTATTGACCCTTGAAAAGTTGAAAAGAGAAGTTGACCTAGCACAGTGGTTTTCAACCAAGGTCCATATGACATGTGGGCGGGGGGGGGGGGGTGTCAATGTAAGATTTTGTTGATAAAGATTATGTGCAATAAATTGGTTATACTTCTACAATTTTAAGGCATCAAGCTGGCAGAATTGTTTGCATGCATAGAAGTGGCTGTGTGGTAAGTAGCTTGCTTACCAACCACATGGTTCCAGGTTCAGTCCCACTGTGTGTCACCTTGGGCAAGTGTCTTCTACTATAGCTTCGGGCCGACCAAAGCCTTGTGAGTGGATTTGGTAGACGGAAACTGAAAGAAACACGTCGTATATATGTATATATATATGTCTATGTATGTGTGTGTATATGTTTGTGTGTCTGTGTTTGTCCCCCCCAACATCGCTTGACAACCAATGCTGGTGTGTTTACATCCCCGTAACTTAGCAGTTCGGCAAAGGAGACCGATAGAATAAGTACTAGGTTTCCAAAGAATAAGTCCTGGGGTCGATTTGCTTGACTAAAGGCAGTGCTCCAGCATGGCCACAGTCAAATGACTGAAACAAGTAAAAGAGAGAGTATGCCGGGCGAAATGATTAGTGGTATTACGTCTACCATTACATTCTGAGTTCAAATTCTGCTGAGGTCGATTTTGCTTTTCATCCTTTTGGGGTCAATTAAATAAGTGCCAGTTACACATTGGGTCGATGTAATCGACTTAATCCCTTTGTCTGTCCTTGTTTACCCCTCTACATTTAACCCCCTGTGGGCAATAAAGAAATATATACTTCTATGATACACACAAAATATTTTAATTTCTTTATGCAATTCCCAACCACATGGTTCTGGGTTCGGTCTCACTGCATGGTACCTGGGGCAAGTGTCTTCTATCGCCTTGGGCCAACAAAGCCTTGAGTGGATTTGGTAGACCGAAACTTAAAAGAAACCAGTTGTGTGTATAAGTATGTATGTATGTATGCATGTGTATGTGTTCCCTGCCACTGCTTGACAACCAGTGTTGGAGTGTTTATGGCCCTATAGCTTAGCAGTTTGGCAAAAGATCGATAGAATAAGTATCAGATTTGAAAAACAAAAAAAGTACTGTGGGGTGGTTGATACATTCGACTAAGAATTTTACAAGGCAGTACCCCAGCATGGCTGCAGTCTAATGACAAACAAGTAAAAGGTGAAAGAATTCCTAGAATATTTAATCATAAAAATATGGATTTTTAAAAAATCAAATAAATATAGGGGTCCATTTGAGTAAAATAGGAATCAAAGGGGTCCATAGGCAAAAAAGGTAGAGAACTACAGACCTAGGTAGAACTTAGCCATAGGACTTTAAAAATAATTACTGTAAGATATTTTGTTTAAGTTCTACTTTTTTTTTTTCTGCCATCTTTAATAAGTTAACCACCAACATCAATAAGATTGCCTATTGTTGTTCAGTCTTGGGCCAGCCCTGATACTGAAGACCTATGATCAAAAGCATTCCAACTGTGACCATCCAGTCTTTCACCTATATGCAGAGAATCCACGATCACATAAGCCAGTGGAGGGGGGGGGGGTTAAGCCATGCAAATGGTTTGACGGTATCTGGCTGCTATTTCTAGCAGGTTAGGTGACACTCCTTCCCTGTAGAGAAACCTCACCACTCGGCTAGGCTCAACATGATTGTTTATTGAAAGGGTACGCTTCCCACCTCCATACCATGGTCCCCCAGTCTCATTCTTTTTTCCACTCCAGCTGACCCAGTTCAAGGTAGATAATTTTAGTTCTCTTATAAACATGACCAGTGTTTAGCTTTCAACAACAAAATTGTTTGTCTACTAAATAAACAATATATCATATTCTAACCCAACTTACATTTCTTCTCAGCTGTTTTATTCATCACAAAAATAATCACAATCACACACACAGTCATTAACAAAATATTAAACAAACATACATAAAATAAAACAGAGGGAAGAGAGTGTCCAAAGGTCGAATTGTGTTGGTGATGGAAGCATGATACAGAAATTATACTAAATGAGGAGTTAAAGATGGTATTAGTTTTTAGCCTTGTGCCTTGTCAAAAGAAACCACCTCAATCAAAAGCCTTCATTAGGGTTGACAATCTGTATTTAGTGGCTGTTCTAAAAGCAGCTAGTTTCAGCAACATAAACATCTTGTTTTTGACTAAGCTGTCACCTATCAGAATCAAATGGATATCGCGTTTGGCTGGTCAAGGGTACTTTCTTTCATTGCCTCAAAGTTTTTCGTTTTAGAGCTTGTTTGAATGGAAATGTAGGACCTTAGGGACTGCATATACAGACAAGATCACAATAACATTAAACATCTCAGAAACTGACGTGTTTCTCATCAAGGAGCAATGACTGGGACAAGGTGTCAAATATTATCATTCAGAAATTTGCTGAGAGCAAACTGTCCCTGAAAACCAAGTAGAGATCACCAATGTTTATATTACTTTTTTTTTATCTCTTAGTAAAAAAAAAAAAAAAAAAAAAAAGGTAGGCAGTGTTCATGGGCCTTTTCAGGGCATCCAAAACAGGTGAAAAGGAGGAAGGAAGTTATCCGCAAACCAGGGATTTTCTATAAAAATTCTATAAAAATTATTGCTAGCCCCGAACGTTATGACGTTTTCTACACAAATTGTTAGCACTCCGTCGCTTACGACGTCGAGGGTTCCAGTTCAACGGAACAGCCTGCTCGTGAAATTAACGTGCAAGTGGCTGAGCACTCCACAAACGTGTACCCTTAACGTAGTTCTCGGGGATATTCAGCGTGACACAGTGTGACAAGGCTGACCCTTTGAATTACAGGCACAACAGAAACAGGAAGTAAGAGTGAGAGAAAGTTGTGGTGAAAGAGTACAGCAGGGTTCGCCACCATCCCCTGCCGGAGCCTCGTGGGGCTTTAGGTGTTTTTGCTCAATAAACACTCACAACGCCCGGTCTGGGAATCGAAACTGCGATCCTATGACCGCGAGTCCGCTGCCCTAACCACTGGGCCATTGCGCCTCCACTGTACACAAATACATCTATGTAAACAATGCAATCGAAGATAGAAAAATAGGTAACGAGTGTATATGCAGATTTTAGGAGTTCTTGACCTCTATTAAAGCAATGTGTTTGTGGATGGTTAATGGGTTGGACGTGATGCTGAAGAAGGAACAAGAGCTCCTGAAATATGCATATACACCTCTTGCCTATTTTTCTATCTTCGGTCGCAAGTCTATAATAATATACTAAGGATATTTATTTTAATCCATTAATGTATTTGGTAGTATGTTATGGTTGCATAACGAAGTTAATCAACCCAGAGAATGCTTGCAGCTGACTGAACTCTACCTCTTGGGACATTTGCTGCTTTTAGTGATGCCGTCAAACTAAGTTGTTGTTGTTGGCACTCCGTCGCTTACGACGTCGAGGGTTCCAGTTCAACGGAACAGCTTGCTCGTGAAATTAACGTGCAAGTGGTTGAGCAATCCACAGACACGTGTACCCTTAACGTAGTTCTCGGGGATATTCAGCGTGACACAGTGTGACAAGGCTGACCCTTTGAATTACAGGCACAACAGAAACAGGAAGTAAGAGTGAGAGAAAGTTGTGGTGGAAGAATACAGCAGGGTTCGCCACCATCCCCTGCCGGAGCCTCGTGGGGCTTTAGGTGTTTTTGCTCAATAAACACTCACAGCGCCCGGTCTGGGAATCGAAACCGCGATCCTATGACCGCGAGTCCGCTGTCCTAACCACTGGGCCATTGCGCCTCCACCAAACTAAGTACTATACTAAATCTATCTGCCAAGGATTTGAACCCAGAACACACACAGCTAGGACAAATACTGCAATGCATCTGGGCCAACGTTCTTACAGTTCTAGTTCCCCTAATCTCCTGCACGGAATGAATCCCAAAAGGAAAGGTAAAGCTAATCTTTGTAGAATTTGATCGCTGAGCATAGAGTATTTTCTGCTTTAGATCTCAAAGTCGTGTAGTGGTTGAGTGTAGTGGTCTAAATTCATGTTTTGATTTAAAGATACGGGGTGGGATTAGTAATTATCAAGGATTAACTTTTCTAAAAATTTTAAGGGTGTACGTAAGAGGAAAATAAATCTAGATCATGGTTGACTTGGATTTTTGTGGGAATCAAAATTGTTATAATTTTCATCCAGCTTCCAGATCTAGGAATTTGACAATATCAGTTTGTGCTGCAAGAAAAAATTGGTTGGTTGGTGAGTACAGTGATTCGTTCAGTTTCTATCCCTATTTCTGTGAGGTTTTTGAATTTTTGAAATTATCTAATGCTTCTGAGGTGTCTGATGAAAGAAGGGTTCTAGAATCATGATCCAGGTGCAAAGTGCATAATTTTTATTTCATGTTCCTGTCCGTGTGTAGTTTTTGATAGCTGATTTCAAGATATGTCTGACACCGTCATTTGCTTAGTGTTGCCGTGTAGTTATGTCAAGACTTATTGTTAATGGTGTGTAGTGTGACTGCTGTTGCTGAAGAATAATCCTATAGAGGGTTTTACTGATTTTATAGCTTATATTGGATAAGACTGTTTTTACTGGTTGATTTCTTTACTTATATATTTAACAGTTTGATGCTGCATTTTATTTCAGCTGCAAGTTGTTATGGTAATTTTTTAGATAAGGTTGGTAATTTTTCAGATGAGGTTGGTTATTGTTACGTTTATATTTTTTTACTTGTTAGCGGTTTTAGTTTTTTTAAGGATATTACTGTCTTAGATCTTAGGACTAATAAAGCTGGTTACTCAGTTTCCATGGCATATAAGTGACTGAGATCACAATATTCCCTTGGATGAAACAGCAGTCCATTGCAGGGTTACTCATTTACAGTTGAGTGGACTTGAACATGAAAAGTGCTTTGCTCAAGAACACAATGCACTGCCTGGTCTGGCAATAGAAACCATGATCTTGCAATTATGAGTACAACACCCTAACCACTTGGCCATGCACCTTCACTTTTTTTTTTTTTTTTTTTTGTTAAGATGTGTTTATGATTATTTTATTGAATAACTGTACTGGGCTGTCTATATTGGTGATTGTGACACTGTTGAATCTGAAAACCATAATTTTGCTCTCTGGCAGAATTCTCTCCATTGCACTTTTTTTAAAGTTTAATAAAAATTTCTTTACTTTTTTCAGTGTGTGAAAGTGTGTTGTGATGGTAATTGGTAGGTTGTCTGGGGAAAGTTGGGAAATTGTCAGAATTTCATCATTCAACCACTTTCACTCAGTGACTACCCTGATTTCTTCTCTGACAGATTTAGAATTGATTTATCCTGTACATTCATCTACTTTCTTAAAAGTAGATGAAGGATGCTTGGCTGCTACTTCTAGCATAGAAACTCCTTCACTGACTCATCAAAATCAACAGCTACTGGTTGTTTCTTTTTTTTGTCCTATACAAATCCATCTGTACATCTCTAAAAAAGGTTTTTTTTTTTTTGATGGTGGTTGTGGAGGTGAAAATATTGCACTGAGGTGATGATGACATGTTATGTTGCTACTATATACTAACTAAAAAAAATCTTGGTCTAACTGCTTTTAATCACAAATCAGTTCCTCCTGACTTAGTGCTAAACAGCAACAACAACCTCAAAAACTTACACGTGAAACTATCTGAACATTGAAGAAGTGTAGCGTTTGCTGTGATAAGCTGCAACACACTCAGTCTCAGCTATTAACTATTCTATTACACAAGGTACAGGCAAGCCTGTGTAGTATCAAAATTTGTTTCACAATCACATGATTTTGGGCTCATTCTCACTCAGTAGCACCTAGGGCAAGCATCTCTTATGATGGAAACTGATAAAACCATTGTATCACTGTGCATGCATGTGCATGAATGTTGTGTCTGAGCAAACTGAGTCTATTTTTACATTCTCTGGTATCCAAAGATCTCATACTTTCAGTGGTTTGTCTGCTTTCAATATGTGAAAGACCAGCAGGATGAAAATGTCTTATTTGGAAAAGAGATAAAGATTTTCGAACAGGAAGATAATCAGGCCATAGAACAACTCTCATTGAATTTTATAAAACTATTGACTCTCGTTGTAGATGCTGAAGTGATCGCTATTAGTAATTGTAGGTGGGGGGCAACCTGTCCAGACAGCCACATCAGAAAGCTCCAATGGGGTTGCTTAACTTTCAAGAAAAAGCAGTCAGATCTCTCAAATTGTGTCATACCACTATTAAGGAAAGGATACATTGGGTAAGGTAGTCTTTAGATATAATCCTAAGACAAATGGTCACAGATATAATCCTAAGACACAGTTAAAAGACAGATGATCACAGATATGCTTGACCCAGTTTGATCTGGGGTTATACATCAACAAAAACAACCACTGCCTGTCAAGAACACAATGCACTGCCTGGTCTGGTAATAGAAACCATGATCTTGCAATTATGAGTGCTAAGCAAGATTGCTGTCTTCCACACATACAGGCTGGTTCTTTCAGGTGCCAGTACCACATAAAAAGCACCCGTGCTGGTGCTGTATAAATGCGCCTGTGCCAGAGGCATGTAAAAAGCACCCAACACACTTAAGTGGTCAGTGGGATCTGAACCATATATTGTGAAGGTGCATCGCCTAGTATTAGGGAGTTGGGCTCATGATCTTCAGATAGTAGGTTCAAATTCTGACCTAGACAGTGTGCTGTGCCCATGAAGAAAGTACTTCATTTCATGATGCTCCAATTAATTCAGATGAAAATTAGCCCCGACCAAAGACTGGTTCCACCCCACTCTCTTAAGTAGTTACATCCTGGAGTTGCCACTGGATCACAGGGTGTTTGTTTGTGACTATACAGGCACCTGAAACAATTAGCAAAAGTATGGTACAGAGTACCAAGTCTTGCTTGCTTCTGAGTAATGATTAACGTTTATTGGAAGCTAACAAAACATTGATTATACAGTTGCTCTGATTTCCTACAGTAGTAAGCTTTAATCACTCATGCCTGTTATCCACATCTAAGCACATATTGGATAAATTAGTCCTAGATACACTCTGGTTAGATAAAATCTGGTAATGCCACAGCTACAATGTTTTTTTAGCATTGACTGTAGATATATCTGCATACCAGAAACTGAATATGAACTCAACTTTCTGGTTAATATCCACATATCCTTTCAGTTTTGCAATGTGTGATGAGAGAGAAGTAGGAGTGTTTTTATGGTTATGGTTGTGTGTGTGTGTGCGCACGCGTACCGACGTGTACACATGTGAAGTATGTTTAAATGTGTGTGTCCATATAAGGTATACTTAACTATGCCTAGAGATATGCTTAAATGTGTAATTGTTGTAGCTGTCAAGAAATGGGAAACTACTCTATAGATAAGCTGCAAAGTGTATCGTCCCCTGATTCTGCTGTCATACTGCTATAACTTTGGAAAGAATATGGCCAACACACTACCCCTATCTAGATTATCAGGAATAGTCATAGTTTTTTAAATGTGACCTTCCCCATAATAATCTTTAGACATGAGTCAAAATAAAATAAGAATAAATATCCAAATGTTCAAACCAATAAAAATATTTAAAGGAAATTGTACTCTCCATTACTTGTTTATTTAACACACATGAGACATCACCCTACTACAACTAATAGGCATATAAATCCAGTTTCTTTGGACACTGTTATCATCTGGCTACTCAAATGTCTGTCCAACCCCAAATACAAGATCAAACACTGTCACAAATACCTTATGACATGCAGTATGTTAATAGTAAGGTTGAATTTACAAAAGACATGCAACTCTAGGTTCATAAAGACATTTGTTTTATCAATCTGCATTTGATACCTCTAACTTGGGCAGACCTACTGTGTGAAAATCATTTCCATTCCTGTTTGTTTAAGTGCCTTATTTCTGTATAGGAGTTGAAAATTCTGAAAACATCAGATTTATTGTATACCTCTAAAGTGGAAGAACATGGCTTAGTGGTTGGGGTATTCAGCTCAAAATCGTAAGATTGTGAGTTCAATACTCAACAGTTAATTGTGTCCTTGAACAATACACTTTATTTCACATTGCTCCAGTCCACTCTGCTGGCAAAAATGAGTAGTACTTGTAGTTCAAAGTACTAGTGTTGTCACATTATGTGTCATACTGAATCTCCCTGAGAACTATTTGGAATGTTATTACCAGTACAAATATTGCGCTCCCACCCTGAGAACTATGTTAAGGGCATGCATGTCTGTGGAGTACTCAGCCACTTGCACATTAATTTTACTAGCAGGCTGTTTTATTGATCAGATCAACCTGAGCCTTCTTCATCAGAGTTAGTGCCTCTTAAAATACTCAACTTTATGTAGTCTAAGAAAAAGGACCCATGCTTCACCACACTATGCATTATTATATAATCCACAGATTTGCAAGTGAAACATGTCAGTTCTACCCAAGCATAGAAATTTAGTTCTGCAAATAAACAGAAAAAAATTTTGATTTAGGAATGAAGCAAGAAATTTTTGAATGGTTAATTTATATTAACCTCAGTATTTGACTGGTATCTTATTTTATCAACCCTAGAAGGCTGAAAGGTAAAATTGACCTCATCAGTATTTGAACTTACACCATAAAGAGCCAGAACAAATACAGCAGAGCATTTTCGCTGACAATGATTCTGCTAATCTACTAATGTATATAATTATATCTTAGCCACAAAGACATTGGATGAAGAAGACATTACAAAGAAAAATTACAATTTATGTGAAGATTTACATAAAGTTGGTTGAGTATGTATAGCATGCAAAATATGAACACAAGTGAAACAGGTATCCTCATACAAGGGAGCTTTCAATTAAGGCCAATCTAGGAACCCAATAGATTCAAAATTGCCCTGGTCACCAAGGGCACATGCCCTTTCCCAACTGTTGCTCTCTGATCTGTGCTTCTACTCAAAACCATTTTTGTCCTTTCACTTTACTTTCCAAGCAGAACTTGAAAAAAAAATCAACTGAAGAGAATGTCTGTCTAGAATCCTTGAGCCTCATCTACCACACAATGAAAAACTACTTTCCCAGTCCTATTAATGAAGGGCAATTGGATGATTTTCTAGATGGACTTAGCCTATAGTTGGGTTGTCTCACATGCAAGAACAAGTCAGCAAAACTTGACCATGTACAAATGTATTTAGTACTGTTTCATTGCTGTGAATATCTTAGTCAACAGTTTTTTCATTTGATGGCTATTCTTTAATTTTTCAGGGTAAAAAAGAAGAAAAAAAATCTGGTGGACTGAATAATCCTAGAAGTAACTAGGATATATTAAACTATAGGGAAGTAAAATAGAAAATTTATTGTTAGGATATCCAAGTTGACATTCACCTCTTTGATAAAAGTACTAGTAATATTTTGAATGCAAAGGCGGTGAGCTAGCAGAAATGTTGGCATGTTGAGTGAAATGCTTAGCATTTCTGTTCTGAGTTCAAATTCGCCGAGGTCGACTTTGCCTTTCATCCTTTCGGGGTTGATAAATTAAGTACTAGTTGTGTACTGGGGACGATCTAATCGACTGGCCCCCTCCCCAAAAATTTCGGACCTTGTGCCAAGAGAATACATTGAATGCAAGAGGAATTCAAAATAGCTGTCCCATTACTATTAGTAAAAATTACAAATCAGTTTTATAGTTTGATGCATTAATGTTTAATGCAGTGACAATTTAGATACTAATAAGGAATTTTTTTAAAAAAGCTACCATTAGAAGAAACCATAAACAACAGTGACTATAGTGACCAATGCCATAAACTTTGGAGAATATTCCTAGAAAACTATAACTACAACATTACACTTCATCCATACCTTTAATAACACAGGAAAAAACATAAATGCTATAAAATCATCAAAACTGGAATTGAGTGGCAGAAATGATAAGGAACATGTACTGAAACTATGTTGCAGTCATAGTTTTCTTGGAATACTCCCCATTGTGTATGGCACTGGTCACTACACTCACTGTCACAATTGCAAGGAATGAAATATAGAGTTGGTGATGATTTCTTCTGATGAAAGCTTTTTTAAAAAATTCCTTATAAATATCTTAATTTTCATTGCATTAAGTGTTGATTTATCAAACTATAAAACTGATAAGTATTTTTTTCTTTCTAATAGTAACGGGATAGCTATTTTGAATTTCTCTCATGTTCTCTAATTTTTTTCTTATTTTACAATCTGCAGTCAAATCCTGCTGATGTCAGCTTCACACCTCTCTTCCCACAAATTGGTCATTGGCTGGCCGGCAACGTATTTTTCTGCATTATATGGATAATTTATCTTGATCACGCTATTTATAGCATTATCACACGTTTGAGAAATAAATTTATTTCTGTATCTTACAATACATCTCAACACTTCTAAAAAAGAACAAACTTTGTTTGTTTACTTTCATCGTAAAGTTGAATTTAACGTTAGCGTCTTATGAAGCTAAATTTATAAGTTCTAAAATTGCAGAAGAATGTGTTGCTGGGCAGTTTGGCTTAATGGTAAAACACTTGACATGTAATCACAGAGATGTGAGTTCGTGTCTCATGGCTGGCCGGCAACGTATTTTTCTGCATTATATGGATAATTTATCCTGATCACGCTATTTATAGCATTATCACGCGTTTGAGAAATAAATTTATTTCTGTATATTAGAATAATAGGCCAAGAAGCCATTGTTACATTCTGCCAATTTGCTCTAAAACCTCCCATTACACTATTTATAAAGAAACATAGACACAGAAAATGGAATCCTAGATAACTAGAAATAAAAAAGGGAGAAAAATGGGGACAGGATGATCATAGTTGGAATATCTTTCTTAACATCTTAGCATTCAAATTGGCCATATCTGGCCAAAATATTGTACTTGCTTTATGTTCAAACTAACCAGACCCAGGCTCTCTCACCTCCCCTACAATGGCATTGCAAAAATAAACTATCACATCACCGAAATTTCAAAGCTATAAAAGAACGCATACTTAATGGAAAACAATTTGACTAAATAACCATTACACTTGACAGATGAATCTGAATGCTCAAGAATTAAGCATATGTATGTTTGATTAGAGTTGAAATGGAGCTAAACAATGACAGACTATGGAGGAGGCACTAAGCTGACAGAAATGTTAAAGTACGAGATTAAAAGTTACACAATATATGGCGTCCTTGCTTTATGGTCTACACTTAAGTCATGTCATGTTAGATTTTTGTCTTGGCTCCTTCCAAGAACTGGAATCACTAGACATTTTCAACATCTATCAGGATTTTGTTATCTCATAGGCTACAAATGTACACAGTTGGATGGAATTAATTTATTAAACATTAAATATGATTAGGTTAGTATTATATTTAATGTGACAAGAATTAGAAAACTAATAATGAATTTTTTTTAGAAAGCTTCTATCAGAAGAGATCATCACCAAGAACGATGCATTCCATAATTTGGAACTGTGACAGTGATTATAAAGGGGAGACAAGTCACATCCTAAAAGAAAGATTAGAAGAATATCAAGTGGTAATCTTGGCTGATCATATATATATATATATATATATATATATATATAGATAAACACACATTCATATATATACACATATATACATACATATATATATATATATATATCTCCATATATGCACACATACACATTCATATACATATATATATATATATGTATATAGATAGATAGATAGATACACACACATCACACACATTCATATATATACACATACATACATTCATATATATATATATATATATATATATATATATATATATATATATATATAATATATCTCCATATATGCACACATACATATTCATATATATATATATACATATATATATATATCCATATATGCACACATATACATTCATATATATATATACATATGTATATATATATCCATATATGCACACATATACATTCATATATATATATACATATGTATATATATATATCCATATATGCACACAAAAGACCCAGAGCATGTTTAAGTGCTACAGAAGTATCCTCGTACTTCTGGCACTTTAAAGTGACTCTTACAGTTGATGGAAAACTTATCCCTCCAAATATCCAACTTTTGAACATAAGTATAAAAAATATCATTGTTCAAAGTAACCCCAAATCAGGGGTTACTTTGAACAGGGACAATTGTATAAAAAAAAAAGTAATCAAATATTGACTGCAACTTATTTTTATTTTATATATCAGAGTACCTATTTAGTCCCTCTAACATAGTCAACTTTGGTTAAGATTGGAAAAAAGAGGTTATGAAATTATTGCTATAAGAAGTCTAAAACTGTTTGAAGTAACCCCGTTTCATGGTATATACACACATACACACGCACATACACACATACACACACTCATTTACACACACACGTTCATATATTTACACACAGACACACATACTCATATTCATATATTTATACATATACACATACATATAAGCACACTCATACATATACACATACATATATATTCAATACACACACACATATATAAACATGTACACAAACACGGATAAATAAATACATATCTAAACACTCCAAGACAAAGAGAAACCTGTGCACATAAAACACATGTAAAACAAACAAAAATAAACAAGATTTTGCTGATTACATACATTGCTTGTATTACTACACATGACACAGCAAGGATGGGCTGAGCACTTTAGGATAGGTAGTCCAGGGAAAGATTTAAATACCTCCTTATTCACAGGGTGAACCACATGAAATGCCTTGATTTCTTATCAACCATCGGAAAGTGAAGACACTTTTCTAATAAGGAACATTGATATCAGACTCAAAGGTGAGCCTCAAAGAACAATTAACGCCACAGTGTTGTTAGAAAATGGACTTTCACAAGGGGTTTGAAAGTTCAGAAAACCTAATACGACAACAAAAACAGGAAAATAAATAAATGAATATATATAAGTATTTGAAGTGAAAATAAATGTATATGAATTAATATAATTTATATACGAACATTATGACTGAATATCTGAATATTATATCTTATATACACATACCTTAGAGCTCTCTCATTATACACACACATATATATAGTGAGAGAGGAGAGAGAGCTATAGTGTGTGTGTATAAGATATATTCAGTTACTAAGTGTGTATATATAAAATAAATGTAATTACAAAGTGTGTGTGTGTGTGTGTATATATATATATATATATAATCATCATTTAATATCTGGTTGGATGGTTTGGCCAGAGCTGCAAGCTGCACCAGACTCCAGTCTGATTTGGCAAGGTTTCTACAGCTGGATGCCCCTCTTAACGCCAACCACTTTACAGAGTATGCTGGGTGCATTATATATATATATATATATATACCACCTTTATCTTATGATATTTACTTTGTTTTATATTATACTCATTTATTGTGCTTTTAATTATTAATTTTTCTATATGTGATAGTGGATTTTCATGAGTTCTTGAAACTTGGTTATTTTACCAAAAACTAAATGAATGAATATGTGTGCGTGTGTGCGTGTGCGTGTACATACGTACACACACACAATGTTACTTTGCTCTTTCCTATGCCATTCCAGAACCACTTCCATTCCTCATTTTCCTCCAGCCATGGTCCCTTCTCCAATTTGAATGTCCTTGTATCTGTTCTACAGTAAGACATCTATCCCACTTCTTTTAACTTCTCAACTGGCACAAAGCCACCTCCCTCAATACTACTTATCCCAGTCAAGGAGACATTGCCTTGTCATTCAAGTTATTTGGTGACCCTGCTGGTGGTGGTGCTACAAAGAAAAAGAAAGGTATCTGTAAATTGGTTGGTGCTGGGAAGTGCATCCACCTGTAGAAATCATGCCAAAGAAGTCAGAACATAGTGCCATCTTCTGGCTTGTCAGCTTTTGTCAAACCATCCAACCCATGCCAGCATAGAAAACAGATGTTAAATAATGATGATGATGAGGTATGTATCATCATTTAAAGTCCATTTTCCATGTTGGCAGGGGGTTGGACAAAAGCTGACAAGCCAGCTAGCAGGCTGATATGCCCTTGAACTGAATGCTAGTCTGGCACAGGGACAGCCATTTACAGCTTAGTGGACTGGAGGTACATGAAAGGTAAGGGTTTGCTAAAGAACACAACACAACACTGTTCTGGGAATCAAAACCACGATCTTGCAATTGTGTCTACAACACCCTAACCACAAGACCATGCACCTCCACACACACACTCGTGTGCATGGTGTATACACATACACACCCATGGTAAAAATGGAAGTTACTATAGCTTCGGATTGAACCAGTTCATGGATTGCCCCTCATTCAAAAAGTGCAGCCTTATCACAAACTGTGTTACACAGATTCTGCCTAAGAATTAAATTAAGAATACATTTGTATGGATGCTCAGTCACATGTTATTTCAGGAACAGATTACTCAACTGATCCTTGTTGTCAAACAATGATGTTCCATGCATCCATCCATATAGACTTTTAATATAGTTTTGCATGCTGATGCTGAATATCACAGTAATTATTTTGAAAAATCTATAATGAAGTTAGAAGCATTTAGAGTTATGTATTTTTATCCAATGAAATTTAGACCATTGTCCTCACAGTGGAAGTCAAAACTTTGTTCTTGTGGCAACTCTGCTTCATTAATTCTTCATTTGAACACGAACCTGTGAGTTGCCATTCTTTTGAAAAAATTTTGTTTCTTTTCTGTTTGGCTGCACTTTTTGAAATTTTAAAGTTAAATGAAAATTTTGTAATTTGGTGTATTAATATAATTTTTCATGCTGAATCTCAGGACCTAATTCACTTGTTTCTGAAAATGTTTTAAAAAAGTACAGAGGTTTAAAGTTTGATCATTTTTACAGAGTCAAAACAAGATTTGAAAGCTGCCAAATTGTGCATGACTGCACGTTTTAATATCAAGCTGTAAGCAAATGAAATATTGGTGGAATTTTGCTTTATGCACGCCATATAACTCTTCATAACTTTGTTTGGGAATTTTCAGAAAATTTTTGCTAATTTGTATTTTACTCATGGAAATTCATATGATTGATTATGTGAAAACTGAAAAATAAAATTTGGTGCGTGACTCAAGGCCTATCTAGCTGCTATTTTTAGGTGCAGGCATGGCTTTGTGGTAAGAAGCTTGCTTCCCAACCACATGGTTCCAGGTTCAGTTCCATTGTTTGGCACCTTGGGCAACTGTCTTCTAATAAAGCCTTGGACTGACCAAAGCCTTGTGAGTGGATTTGGTAGACAGAAACTGAAAGAAGTCTGTCATATATATATATATGCGCGCGCGCGCGCGCGTGCGTGCGTGCGTGTGTGTCCCTGCCACTATCACTTGACAACCGATGTTGGTGTGTTTATGTCCCTGTAACTTAGCGGTTCAGCTAAAGAGACCGATAAAATAAGTACTAGGCTTGCAAAGAATAAGTGCTGGCATCGATTTACTCAAATAAAGGTGGTGCTCCAGCATGGCCACAGTCAAATGACAAGTAAATGAATGAAAAATATCACTACCTCTTCATTCCTTGTGTTTTAAGCATTTAATAAGTGTAAAACGACCAAGTGGCTTGACAGGACAGCAACATAAGAGTAAGCATATTGGCTTGTTACAATGGAAACAGGCACCTATATGTCTGTGGCTTTCGATTGAC
This sequence comes from Octopus bimaculoides, assembly GCF_046866305.1. Lineage (NCBI taxonomy): Eukaryota > Metazoa > Mollusca > Cephalopoda > Octopoda > Octopodidae > Octopus > Octopus bimaculoides. The sequence goes on from NC_142928.1 coordinate 131,538,850, forward strand.
TAAAATCACCTAAAATTTGCTGACTTTAATGGCTATTAACTTTTTATTCATGGCAGAAATGAATTTTAAGTTAATAATTACCATACAAAACTACTTCAATACACCAAATATGAACTCAATTGGATAAAATTGAAGAAATTGAAAAGTGGAAGCCAAACAGAAAAGATTCATTCCCTTGACAATGAGCTTTTTAAGAAAAAGACCCCTTATGACATTCAGGTGAATAGCAAAGCAGCACTCCATACAAGGTTCTCACTAGCAGATTGCATGGGTAAAGAAATCTAAAATTATTTACTGAATCCAGAAAATATTCCATACAATTTGTAGATCCTGCAAAAAGTACCGATTATGAGTTTCGTAAATTTGTCATAGAGTACGAAAGTAAACAAATGTAGGTGATGGTATTACATTTTTTTAAATAGTAACAATCGTTTCAATAATCAGTAGAACTTTGTGCATCAATTAACATTTTTAGCTACACATACAAATTATTTAAATCCATATGATATAAATGAAAATTCCACTCATTTCTTCTGACTAGTTTACAAAAGATAGTACCAAAGTAGGTACTGGATTTCATAGAAGAAATTAATCTATTAAATATAATAAAGAGGGAAGGATAGAGAAAACCAGGTAATGAATCATAGATAGTAGGTTATTACACTATCAGAAATTTACTCTAGAAGGAGACAGGCTGGTGGCATGGCATAATATATGTTTTTGTAGTCACTCTTTGTTCCAAGTTAACCTTTACTGAGGTTCAATGTAAAATATGGAATGAAAATCAAATTCATTTAAAGTAAATGTTCTATAAATGATCTTTCATATTATCTACAAATACATTTTCACATATCCATCACATCATTAAATCCTGAAGGATAATGTTCCTTAATAGGGAAGTTAAGACAGCCCTAACCAAATTAGAGAGACTGTTTTATTAGTTTCCCAACAGTAAGTCTATTGTAAAGAGCCAAAACCATAAGACAATGGCAGGCCAAGAACAAATTAGCTTTTGCCATAATAGTACTGGGCGCCCTTCCATGCTATGCTGCCTTTAAAGAAATCATAAGGCATCACCTAGACGCCACAGGCTTCCCTCCCCAGCTCAAGCCAGTGGGACTAGACTGAGGGGACAGTAAAAAGCATGACAGTAGAACAATTTTCCCTGTTTCATGACGGTAGGCTCCTCATCTGGGATATCACACCTTCTCCAGCAGAAACATGGTGCGTTCAGTCACCAACTCAGGTTCTGCTGCTCGTCAAGCTGAGAAAGGCAAACTGTCAAAGAATTGGTCGCTCTGACAAGTTTGTGGTCAAGCCTGTGGCATTAGAGACCACCGGTGTTCTTGGTTCCTGAACCATATCTCTGCTCACCGCTATCAGGGCATAGACGGTTATCTGCAAGTGTGAGCCCTTGAGTCAGAGTGGCTGTTGCAGCCTATCTCACTTGACCTCCTCCAGTGCAATGCCTTTTCCATTTTATCTGCTGCAGCTATGAGGCAGTCTGAATTACAGGAAATCTAGAGAATGTATCACAACAGAAAATAAATTGCAACTATCACACTCCTTTTATACAGAAGAGTATGGCTAATATTTATTTTAAGGTTCCATATAAATTAAGCAAACAAGGTACCAAAAGCATTTTTTTCTTAAAGGAATGTACATAATTATGTAATTAAATTATATAATAGTGCAGTGGGACCTATATATTTTACAAGGTATTGCAACACACACAATATATATACATATACAATATATACATACACAAACACTAAGTTAGACCTAAGGTTTTAGAATGCAGTTAGGAGGGTCCCTTCAATTATATATGCTATTAACGATATTATCTAAAAATTCATTATTCATTGAATTAGTATTATTTCAATACACACAAAAATACATGCATATCAACTTTATACACAAATTTGAGAACAGACGCTTATTATTGGTATTAAACTAATGGTTATCAAGATGACAAATACCAATCTCTCTACACACTGCCCTCACTAAATAGATTAGTGAAAATGTTTTGCACATGTCATGCTATATAGGTGCAGGAGTGGCTGTGTGGTAAGTAGCTTGCTCACCAACCACATGGTTCCGGGTTCATTCCCACTGCATGGCACTTTGGGCAAGTGTCTTCTACTATAGCCTCGGGCCGACCAATGCCTTGTGAGTGGATTTGGTAGACGGAAACTGAAAGAAGCCCATCGTATATATGTGTGTGTGTGTATATGTTTGTGTTTGTCCCCCCAGCATCGCTTGACAACCGATGGTGGTGTGTTTACGTCCCCATAACTTAGCGGTTCAGCAAAAGAGACCGATATAATAAGTACTAGGCTTCCAAAGACTAAGTCCTGGGGTCGATTTGCTCGACTAAAAGGCGGTGCTCCAGCATGGCTGCAGTCAAATGACTGAAACAAGTAAAAGAGTAAAAGAGAGTAGGTGTAATTACCAATGTCATGAGGGTAATAGGTGCGAGATGCTGGTGGCTGAGTTGGGTTCTGGCTGCATATAATGAATGCATAACACCCATGAACAATTAATTTTATTTCACTGCACAAATATTTTCCACATCGGTCTTGAATTAAAAATGCTACCAAGTTTACACACAGGAAGGACAATTCTGTAGTTATTACAAATAGTTAATTAAAAAACTCTATAAAGAAACTGTTACTATAAGATAAGTCACATTGGGTTCAAGATTGCAAACTAGGTTGAGTAAAGAGTCACTAAAACGACTGTTGAGAGCAGCAAAATGAGAATGTAGTAAGCTTAGCTGCGGGCGCCCAAGGCATGCCTATTTATAAGCCTTGTTGGGGAATGTTCTTGAGACTTCTAGAAAGATTCATCACATGAGGTCTTGATGCTGATTGGTCTATAACTTGGCCAATCACAAGATAAAGCTGTTACTAAGCCATGGTTTTAACTTGGCAATTTGTTGATCCAGTTTCGAATTTGGTACATACACCAATCCCACTTTTTTAACCAAAAGATGAGAGTTTGCATTCATATTCTTCAGTGTTTTGCAAGTTAAAGTTTGAAAAAGAATCTTAATTTTATTAAAAACATAATTTGTCCACCCCTTTTCAGTCTTCTCAACTTGAGGTAGAGGCTGGCCCCATCCTTATGGGTACTGTGTTAATGCAAAGTTTCTCAAATCAGGTTAATGATACCAAATGCATTTACAGCACTACTGATTTGATTGCTTGGCTATGAAATTCAAAATGGTAACTTGAAACCTGACCCTGACCAGGTAAAACCCTTACTAGAGCTACCTATTCCTAATACCCACAAAGCATTGAGTTGAATTGTTGGTCTATTTGCATATTATTCTAAATGGATTCCAAAATTCTGACAAGATAAAACCGTTGGTTGATACTAAATATTTTCCTTTGAGTAAACTAGCCTTGTCAAGTTTAAAAACTTTACGAGACGATTTAGCAAACGCTACCTTAAAAGTGATTGACGAAAGCCTTCCTTTCTCAATAGAAACAGACGCATCGGAGGTAGCTATATCTGGCATTTTACACCAAAATGGAAAGCCAGTTGCATTTTTTTCAAGAAGACTCAACCCAAATGAGTGTTGTTATTCTTGTATTGAAAAAGAGGCAACAGCAATTGTGGAATCTGTGAGAAAATGGTTTCATTTTCTTCTTGGACGTAACTTCACACTAATAACTGATCAAAACAGTGTGGCTTTTATGTTTGTCAAAAGTGCAGTAAACTTAAAAACAAAAAGATAATGCGTTGGCGAATCGAACTAGCGTAGTATAAATTTGATATCATTTACCGCCAAAGCAAGTTTACTGCTGCATCTGATGCTTTATCATGTATTTATTGCACAGCTATGACTGATAATGAACTGTATTGTATTCATGCAGCGCTGTGTCATCCTGGGATCACACGATTGTTTCATTATATCAAAGTTAAGAATTTACCTTACTCTGTAGATGTAAAGCGTATAACTAACAATTGTGTAATACGTTGTTGTGAGGTGAAACCTCACTTTACTAAAAGTGCTATTTCATCAGTAATTAAATCTATTCAAGCTTTTGAAAGATTGAGTGTTGATTTTAAAGGACCCCTACCTTCAGTGTCAAAGAACCATTATTTTTTTAACTGTTGTGGATGAGTATTCACATTTTTTGTTCATTTTTCCATGTACTGATACTAATGCTCATTCCGTTATTAGTAATTTGAAGGTTTTGTTTAATCTTTTCGGATTTCCTGCTGTTATTCATAGTGATAATGCTAAATGTTTTGTATCTAAAGAACTTAATTTCTGTATGATAGGGGTATAGCGATTACTCATTCTACTGTATACAATCCTCATGGAAATGTTCAGTGTGAAAGGTATAATGGACTAATATGGAATTCCATTAAATTGGCCTTACGTAACAGAATTTACCAGTTTCTCAATGAGAAGTCGTGCTTCCAGAAGTTTTACATTCACAATGTTCATTATTATGCACGGCAACTAATGAGACCCCGCATGAGAGATTCTTCAAATTTCCTAGATATTCTATGTGTGGTGTTTCCGTTCCTACTTGGTTAATGCAAGGACCTGACAAAGTGTTTGTTAAACAACGTGTATGCAATAAGTATGATCCGTTAGTAGATTAAGCCCAATTGGTACAAATTAACCCTAACTACAGGAGGGTGCAGTACCCAAATGGACGTGAAAGTACTGTGTCCATTAGAGATTTAGCTCCTACTGGCAAAGCGACTGAGGAGTATCAGTTAAGTAAGGATCAAACTGATGTTGCTGACACTGATCCTACTCAAGTGCATGAACAGATACCATGATTGATTCTGTCCCATCTCCACCAGCTCAAAAACCAGAATCTCAAACTACTTTGCACTGGTGTTCATCCAGAACAAAAAAGTTCCTGATAGGTTAAATTTATGATTGATGATATGTTACACTTATGAAATGCCTCATTATTACGTTGTTGTGATTGGCTAATGGTTACGTTTGTATTTTGCATTTTGATGGTTAATTGTTCTTTTTTTTAGGGGGAAAATGTTGTGATTTTAGTTTTGATCACGTGATTTTGATTGTCTCAATTGCTGTTATATGCCTGTAGTGCAACTGCGCAGAGCTCTGTTCTGTTTGCAGCACAACGTGTTCAGTGTTAGTTTTTAGTTAGTCGAGACTGTAGCAACTCATTTCATAAAACTTATTGCGTTGGAGTTTGGTTTCACTTACAATTTAGCAATCTTTGTTTGTATTGTAGATTGCTAAATTTTTAGTCGATTAAAACCTTTTAAACTTTGATATTCCCGTTTGGGTTTATAACAGTGAGAAAAAGAGATTTTTCAGGCTACTTTCTCACACAATCCGCTTATTTCGAAAAATTTGAGATCATTTGCTGGTACCAGTGAAAACGAAAGTATTTACCGTTCAGAAACAAGTTTTCTCCAGGTCAAAAACGTGTTTCTCTGTAGGCAACAATCGAAAGCTTTATGAAATTCAATATAAATTGTAAATACATTTAAATAATTGTTCAATGCAACCAACAAATTCAACGATGTCACCACTATTCCAAACTAAGCTAGACTTTTAATACAACTGTAGCAGAAGTGATTTACGCTGTCATGAGTGAGATGTTTTAGTTTTGAGTTGTCTACGCTTAAATACCTGGATATCGGCTCCACAAGCCTTTTCGTTCCAACAGGTCACAGGAACTTGTGATTAGACGAGCTTGTTGTTTGTATTGGTCGGTTTCCAGACGTCCAATCGTGTTGGCGGAACAGTTTGTTTTTCCTGACATGGGAAATTAATCACCAGCTGCAGGAGTCTACTGATCTTTATAAGAACGGCAGTTCTCGACTACCCTTTGCCTTTGGCACACGCAACTAGTCTCTTTTAACGATGTATCTGACACCAGCCAGTCTACGCTTTCATCTACACCAGACACCTGCCTACGCCGTTGCTGTATGAACATCACACAACAGACCATAAACAATTCGTCGACAGTCCAGTCGAACCACGAAGTCTCTCACACACTTCGTAGTAACCTGTTATAGTCATTTTATTTCATGTATGGCAATCATTGTATTTTATAAAGGAGAATAAATCGTCGCTTACCAGTTCATTTTCACATTCTTATTACCCATCTTCATTATACAACATTGTGCATAATTCGCGGCAGCAGTTCTTGTCATCACCCGAATATTATTACTTACACGCTATGTCATACGGCAAATACTACACGAGATCGATGACATACACAAAAGAATAAATGTAACTGTTTGTCACTTAATAGTTTTATATGGTAGGAGAAACATTATTTGGCCTGGAAAACGCTTGTTTTTCACTAAGTAAATAACTTTCACGTTTATGCTGCTCGGGAAACAAAGAAGTGCTCAATTTGGGTGTGGGGTTTTTTGGGGAGTGGGGAATATTACGAAATTGATCCAGCAATCTTGTCTGACATGGTTTCAGTTTTTGCAGGAGATAATGTTGTAGCAAGTGTACTGGAGAGAATATTTAAAATGGGTGTTGTTATTAAACGATATATTCTGAGTGTTGCTGCTCTGGCAAAATGTCAGTAATGCTAAAACAAAATAAACAAAACTACAAAAGCAACAACAGGGACAATCAAATAATCAGGCAGTCCTAGCTTCCTGCTATTCATTCTTTCCAATCGTATCAGCAATATCTTCAAATTGTATGTCAACAGTTTTCTTTGATAACCACCACAAAAGCTAATACAGACAACATTGTTCAACCAAAGTAGAGAGGGGGAGAGAGAAAAAAAAACCCACTTACACAGTATAGAAAATATCTGAAGATTTTTAAACTTACGTCCCAATAACAGCTTTACGTTTGTCTACACTGAATTGAAGAGAGAAAAAAACAGAACAGTTGTGTCTAAATATATCTTAGGTTCAATGCCTCGATGATATTCTAGAAATTGCTACGCTAACAGCATAAAATCGTACATTCTAGTTTCTCTCTCACACATAAACACACACAAATGTGCTTGCTAGAATAACAAAATTGATATAGATTTGTGGTGCAATTGTGTAGTTTAGTCCTTGGTCAGCTCTTATCAAGCACATTTATAATCAAAAGGCATTCCAGTTGCGACCATCCTATCTTTGTTTTTCAGTATCTGCGAAACCTCATTATCCCATGTGTGAAATCACCCGTTATCTAAAGACGTTAAGGGCGTAATTTGAAAGCGTCTCTGCCTATTGCTATTCCAGCATCACTAACTATACCTGCTTAAAGGCTCCCTCGATGACTCGTTTAGAGTCAGTTGGGCAATCTTACGGTACGAGTCCAAAATATCGGCCTTTTCCGTAAGGAGTGTCTTCGGCGATCTTTACCAAAGATCGGCTTTTTCCGTAACACCCAATGGGCCGATATTTTGGACTCGTACCGTAAGATCGCCGTCAGTTGTTCTTGTTCAGCCCCAGAGCAGCCCAGATCGAGCAGACTAAAGGCCAAAGACGCTCCATCCATACAAACCCGTTTTATATTCAGATACAATATATTTGAAACTCGATTTATCGAATATGTCTTCTTTTGTAAAGCTGCTCTTTCCCGTTGTTGCCGTGCAGAATCAGCTCTTATGGGTAGAGGGGAACGAGCACTAAGATATCAATTTTCAGATATTTCTATGATTGCAAGCATTGTTCAGAGATGCAAGTCACTCCGGGATCTAAATTTCTTCAGCTTTATATAATTAAAGTAGGAGCACAAAAGTATCTACACTGAGACTGTCTATCTTCAGTGATGTGACACCCTTTCGTCATTTCTAAAAAAGAACCACTCACATTTGTTATTCCTTTTTTGTACATCCATTTTATAAGTGTTTGTTCTTAATGCTTTCGTTAATGAATTTAGTCAAACCTTTGATAGATAATTGTATTCAGCACAAATCACGGACTTTCTCAAATTATAGCCATTAGTCTTACTAAGATGCTCTCGTGTCTATGAGCAGTCCACACTATTCGTTCAAAGTTCAGTATTTTACATTCAAACATTAATGATTAATTCCATTCAGAAAGCTCGATCTTATATACCTCCCGTTTACAGAAATCTCAAGCTAGCTCCATGCAGTTTTTAGAGAGAGAGAGAGAGAGAAAGAGAGAGAGAGAGAGAGAGAGAGAGAGAGAGAGAGAGAGAGAGAGAAAGAGAGTGTGTGTGTGTGTGTGTGTGTGTGTTGCACGCGCGCTCTCTGAGTCATAAAAACGAAAAGTTTTGCCGGTGCCCTTTCGATCGTGAGATTAATTTTAGTAAAAAAAATACTATTGTAATGCCCGTACTCGGCACGACTTCCTTTTTCCCCCCTCCACCAAAAAAAAAACACCGCTTTTTTTTTTTTTAATTTCTTTTTTTTTTTCTACACAAATTTTTGGCTACGGAGAATACGAATCTGCAAAAAAAAAAATTGGCAAAAATCGGCATTTTTAAATCCCCACCCACCAATCGTTCATTTTAAACTTTTTTCAGAATTTTTTTTTTCAAAACATGCGGAAAAATACGGAAATTATGATTCGGAAAAAATTTCCAAATATTTTTGTAATTTTTTTTTTCAAAATATGCAGAAAAATGAGGAGATTATGATTCTGAAAAAAAATTCCAAAAATTTTTCTACTTAGGGTTAGGGTTGAGGTTTTACGGTTACGGAAAAAAAAATGAAAAAAAATGAAGAAATTGGAGGGGAGGGTGGAAGTGGGGCCAGAAATTTCAAAATTCTGATTTTTGGCAATTTTCCAGAATCTCCATATCCGAAAACGTGGGTTTTTAGCAAAATAATAATATAATAATTTGCAAGAAAATGGGGTGGGGAGGAAGTCTTTCCCCGTGCTCTCCTCCAAGAGCAACACATAAAAACCAATTCAATCACAGATTCAGTCATCTATCGCAGCAAGACGTTTGCTGCAAGCGAAATTGAATAAACAGTTAATGATTTAACATATGTGGCTGATAGGATGTAATAAGTTATATTGTGACATTCATCAGGAAAAAAAAAAAAAGAAAAGAAATTGGCTCTCCGTCGGTTACGACGAAGGGGGTTCCAGTTGATCCGATCAACAGAACAGCCTGCACACAACATTAATGTGCGTGCAAGTGGCTGAACATTCTTCAGACCTTTAACGTAGTTTTGAGGGAAATTTAACGAAACAGAATGTGACAAGGTTGGTCCTTTGAAATACAGGTACGACTCATTTTTGCCAGCTGAGTGGACTGGAGCAACGTGAAGTGTGTCTTGCTCAAGGCTACAACGCACCGCCGGGAATCTAACTCACGACCTTACGGTCATAAGACGAAAACCCAAACCACTAAACCACGCGCCTTCACTGATATTCATATATTCTTCTACGATACAAGCAACATAATTGAAAATAAGAAAAATTAGGGTAATTTTTCAGATTAACACCCGCACGATCTTCACTAGGGTGTTAGGGTTAGGGTTTTAGGGTCAGGGTTAGGGTTAGTTTTAGTTTTAGGGAATTCCGTCCCTAACCGTAACCCTAAACACTAACCCTAACACACTAACCCTGACCCTAAAACCCTAACCCTAACACCCTAGTGAAAATCGTGCGGGTGTTAATCTGAAAAATTACCAAAATGAGGTTTCAAATTTTGTTCACCGAAAACTTAAGACTACAAAGGATGATCTCGGGAAAAATTACCAAGTCATTCGATAAAAACAAAAAAATAAAGATTATATAAAGAAAAAATATCTGTGAATATAATGAAGTAAATGTTTCTATCACTCCTTTGAATTCGACATGAACTAGCTACAAGTAATTTCAAGTAAAATCGACTGTACGATAACATTTGACTGGTCTTGTTATCTGAGTGGATGACATGTGAAAAATATTAATTATCGTGAGAAAGAGGAGATTGAACATCCTGAAGTAACCCAGGTAAACGGGAATACTATCGGCGGCAACTATATGTAAAAAAGGAGAAAAAAAAAATGATAATCACCATTGCCACCCACTAACAACAGTCGGTGACGAAGTCAGACAACTGCAAACATAATATAGATATTTAGGGAGATTAAGGTAAGTTTTTATCTTTGTGAACGAGGGGGTTTGTTTTAAGACAGAGGGAAAGAGAGTGGGTGGGGGTGTGCGCGTACAAAATTAGATGGGAAATGTTATCGAGCCAAATCAAATACAATAACGGAATAAACAACTACTCCATCGAGCTAACGAGGGACCCACAATGGGGTCGCTTGACTGTAACAGAAACAGCAGGCGACGATCTTTTGTCTTAGGTACATATATTGGGTGGGGGGGGGACTAAAACTGAACTTAGACAATCCGGGAAAATACAAAAATAGATTTGGATTTCTCAAGTGTGCGGTATGAATATGTAAAAGATTAAAAGTTACATATTGTCATTACATGCAAATAAATTAATATTTTCTACTGTTAAACCTTTTCAAATTTATTTTTTTATAACGTCTTATGAACATTTCCAGTTTTATAATTATCATTATAACTATTCAGAGGTTGGACGGATAGACAGATAAAAAGACTGATAGATACGTAGATAGGGCCTACTAGTGGCGTGTGATTTGTGTATAGCCTTGTTGCTAATTTTGGGGTTGGTTTATTTTTCTGGTAATCTTTTTTGTTACCATTTGTGTGACAGTACAATTATTTTATTTACTCTTTTACTTGTTTCAGTCATTTGACTGTGGCCATGCTGGAGCACCGCCTTTAGTCGAGCAAATCGACCCCAGGACTTATTCGGTCTCTTTTGCCGAATCGCTAAGTTACGGGGACGTAAACACACCAGCATCGGTTGTCAAGCGAAGTTGGGGGAACAAACACAGACACACAAACATATACACACACATATGTATATATACATATATACGACGGGCTTCTTTCAGTTTCCGTCTACCAATAACACTCACAAGGCTTTGGTCGGCCCGAGACTATAGTAGAAGACACTTCCCCAAGGTGTCACGCAGCGGGACTGAACCCGGAACCATGTGGTTGGTAAGCCAACTACTTACCACACAGCCGAAGTTCCTTTAACAACTTCGTCATTAAAGTTGAAACGAAAGTGCTGCTACTAAATAAGTTACACGTTTTAATAAATGAAAGTAAAAATACGGGTTATTTATTTACATATTCATTCCACATATTCAGGATACCAAAGTCTATTTTTGTATTTTCCCGGATTATTTAGTTTCATTTTTATTTCAGCGGATATATGTACCTAGAACCAAAGATCGGTCAATATCTGAAAATAAAAGATGGTCATGACTAAAATACTTTGGGCATAAATCTGTTCAGTCTGAACAGCCCTGGGCTAAACAACAAATACTCTGCAGCAGTTATTATTCTTATTTATGGAAAGATGAAGTTGACCCTGGCGAAAATTTCAATTTAGCATGTAGGTCATTACTACTCTCTATCGTTTCTGCACGCAAAAACCTCTTCCCATGCGTCCTTAGTCACACAAAAATGTGATAAATATATTTTTGCATACCATTTAATGTATGTTGAAAGTATCAATGTATTAAATTATATATAATGAATCCTGTGCGTTATTGTATGTAAGCTTTTACAAGGAAAAACGTTGACACTGACTTCGAGGTTTCGGCTTAAAAGTTACTGCCAACCTTTTCCTAATAAAAATTACACTCAAACGTATTATTGAATAATCCATCACTCATTAGATTGCTTGGATCCTACTTATTTGGCGGACACCATTTTTTATTTAGTGTTTACCGAAACACTTTAAAGCATCTTTATAAGACACATTCTACCAGTGTCCCAAGTTTGAAAGTGTTTCGTTAAGAAAACAAGTGGTGTCCGCCAAATCAGAAAGATCCGATTGTTTTTATATATAGCTGATCTGCAGCCAAAAAATTGTTTCACGTTTATTAGTTGAAATTGCTCGGTTTTTATCGGCTGATTTTAAAAAATTGCATAGAAATTATACTATCACGTACAGCTTCTTCATGCATTTTATCAATATGTCCAAATTTGACTATTGCTTTTTCTTATTACTCCTAATTGCCATATTTAAATAGACCATAGCTAATAGGTGTAATTTTGAAAAATAAGCATCTGGCAACTTTCAGACTGCTTCAGCTACGCAAAGAGGTGCCTGCATCACTGGAGGTTCAGTTACCTGCAAACAGTGAGGAGACCAAGATGCGCTCTACACGATTACATTGTTCAGGTTAAAAGTATTTTATTATTATTATTCAGTAGTTTTATTTTTATAACGTGCTTTCACTTCACTACCGAGCGCAGGTCTGTGCGCCTTCGGTATGTGCTGTGGTTTGCTGTGGTGCTCTTATGTTTACTGTATTGAAAGTGTTTTGCGTAGAATGTGTGCAGTACCCAGTAGTGCAATTTTCTGTATGTTATATATATTTGTAAGTCCTGCTATTTTTGTTATGTATTTGTCTGAATATTTTTTTATTATACCTAAGGCACCTACTATGATAGGAATTGTTTCTGTTTTTAGATTCCACATTCGAGTTATCTCTATTTCCAGGTCTTTGTATTTTGAAAGTTTTTCCATTTCTTTTAGAGAAACGTTGTCATCTGCTGGTATTGATACATCAATTAGAAAGCATTTTTTTTCTTCATGATCTTTGACAACTATATCTGGTCTATTTGCCCTAATTTCTCTGTGTGTATTGGCATATCCCAGAGTATGGTTGCTTTCTCGTTTTCTGTGACCTTTTCTGGCGTGTGTTTATACTATCTTTTTTCTGTTGTTATTCCATAATGTTGGCATAGCTTCCAGTGTATATAGGTCCCAGCTCTGTCGTGTCTGTGAATATATTCCTTCTTAGCCAGGACTGGGCAGCCAGAGATAATATGATTTATTGTTTCTTGTCGATCTCCACATATTCTACAGTTATTTGTTATATTTCTTTTCATTATGTGTTTTTGGTAATTTCTGGTGGGGAGGCTTTGGTCTTGTGCAGCAATTAAAAATCCTTCAGTCTCTGCTTTGAGTCCTGAGCTTCTCAGCCATTGCTGGGATTTTTCTCTGTCTATTTCTTTCGCATTTAGTTTAGCCCAGTATTTACCATGTAGGGGCTTTTCTTGCCATCGTTTTATCATGGTCCGTTGCTGTTCTAGTTTTAGTTTGGATTTCATTTGTTTTATAGTTTTTGTTGTTTCTTCTTCTTCTTCTTCGTATTTGTTAGGTAGATTGATTTCTTGTTTGTATTTGTCAGCTTCCTTAAATACTGAAAACAGTTTTTTGTTTTGCTCGTGTTTTGTGGCTATTTGTATTAGTTTCCCTTGCTTCTGGAGTAGGTATTTTTGCAGTCCTATGGTGGTTATTTTATAATAGTTTTCTAGCTGTATAAGACCCCTGCCACCTTCTGTGCGTTGTATATATAGCCTTTCTATGTCATATTTTGGGTGGTGCATCCTATATCCTGTCATTATTTTTCTTGTTTTCCTGTCTATTTTACATAGTTCGTTTAGTGTCTGCCATTATTGTTATTATTATATCTGTTATTTTCTCAGGCCTTTTATCAATGTATATATGTTACATCTTTTTCTTTGTATGTTACATTTCAATGTTTCTTCAATGATTATGAATACATTTAGATTGCAAATTAATGTACACTGTTATAAATTGTCTCCTTCCCCTTTCCTTACAGAGTTCCGCATCATTTGAAGCAAGGATTACTTCTAGATGTGCTGCTAGCCCGGATAACTTGTTACATTTGTCAAAAAATTCTACTATGCCTACTTTGGTATCAAATTAGGAAACCAAGATAAGGGAGTTCCTCATTAGGTCTGTTCAGTATATGTTGAAGAATTAAGACAATAGATAAAATGTACAAAGAAGTCATTTCATTTTGGAGTTTCAGTGATATGGAGAGAGCCTAAAAATCTGATGACTAAAATGCAAGCATGGGCCTAGGAACAGGGGGTACAAAGGTGCACTTGCACCCCTGAATATTTTTGTAGAATGCAAAATCAAAATTTGCACCCTTACTTTTCTCAGATTTAGAAAACAATAAAAAGTGATCTGTAAAATGTACCTTGAATTAGGTTTCACAAAGAACATAAATAAAAGCATGACCTTATTTGTAAAAATTTGGGGGCCTGGGTTTGCACCCACTAAGCAACTTTTGTTCCTCAGCCAGAACAGAATTCGAAGAGTGGGAAAAACATTGTTTATCCAAATCCTACATCTGCATTGACTTGTTGCCCATGGAACAGATGTTACAGGCCTGTCACCACCAAAAAACCTTTAAGGCATACACTTGGGTTCTGAGTCAGAAGGCAGAAATAGCAATGACAATGAAGACTTCAATAACAGTAAAGGCAAAGAACCAGTAAATTAAATGATCTAGTGAGGAACTGGGGGCTCACAAAGAAATCAGCAAAGCTTTTAGGTTCCGGACTTAAATCCAAGAATTTTTTAACTCTTTGTGCATTATTCTGTTGGCATTGTAACCGAAGAAAATTATGTTCCTTATTTCGCTCATGAAAATGATTTGGTTCATTGTACAGACTTCAAAGGGAAGTCTTAAAGCTGTTCCACAGCATAATAGTAATAAATATGCTTCCATCCTTGTTGGACACTCAGTGATCATGAAGAAACATGAAAATTTGGTGGCACTTTTACACGAGGTTAAATTCAAAGAACACAACTGGATGATATGCAACAACTTGAAATTATATTGCATAGTTTCCTTGTTTCTTGTGTGAATGGGATAGAGCCAGCAACCTCTATTAGTCCAAAAAAGAACAATGACCAAGTAAAGGTACGCTTAAACAAGAGACAAAGAATACTCTTTGAGAAAGTTTGGTTGATCCGAAAAAGGTTCTTTCGCCTTCTCTACACATTAAACTTGGCCTCATAAAGCAATATGTAAAAGCTTTGCTACAGGATGGAGAGGGCTTCATGTATTTGCCTGACACAAGTTTCCTGCTCTATCAGACACCAAGGTTGAAGAGGGTGTATATATGTAGGACCAGATATATAGAAACTTGTCCAGGATGAAAAATATGAAAATTCTGGAAAAAATATGCATGGATTAGTTTTAACTTCTTGGGTAATCACTAGGTCGCACAATACAAATACAAAGGAATGCTGGAAAATTTTGAGGCCTAAGAATGTAAAATGCACCTTAAAGTTCATTTCAGATATGCCATTCAGATTTCTGTCCGGAAAATCTGAGAGATGTGAGTGAGGAGCAAGGGGAAAGGATTCATCACGACATAAGATGGAAAGATATCCGAGAAAATGGAATGTCAATATGATGGCCGATTAGTGCTGGATGTTGCATTGTAAACGTCCATCAAATGCTCACAAGCGAAAGCGTTCCAGGCATAGTCTTCATGTGAAAAGAGATTTTGAGGCACTGAATTTAAAACAATAAAAAATTTTTTAAATGAAACCTTTGTAAACATTTTGCTTCTCTTTCAATTGCATTTGGCCATTATATTTTGGTAAATAAAGTACCAAATTCATTTTTATTAGTTTCATTTTTTTTTACCATATATGGATTTACCTACAAATTATGGTAGATTTTTATGATTAAAATTGTGAGAAAACCTTAAGTGATGGGAGAGAGTTTTTTTGATATTTCAAATCAGCACCATAAAGTACATACAATTATCAAAACGATTTTCAAAAATTTCCATTTCGCAAATCTGTGTAATATAAAAAATATTATAATGTATACTAGTGTGACTGTAAGTTTGTTTCTCAACAACATGATTCTGTGTTCAGTCCCACTGCACGGCTAGTGTCTTCTACTATAACTTCAGGCTTAAGTGAATTTGGTAGACAGAAAAGAAGCCCATCATACCTGTGTGTGTGTGTGTGTGTGTGTGTGTATGAAGGCGCATGGCTCAGTAGTTAGAGTGTCGAGCTTACAATCGTGAGTTCGATTCTTGGACCAGGCTGCGTGTTGTGTTCTTGAACAAGACACTATTTCATGTTCCTCCAGTTCACTCAGCTGTAGAAATGAGTTGCGACGTCACTGGTGCCAAGCTGTATCGGCCTTTGCCTTTCCCTTGGATAACATCGGTGGCGTGGAGAAGGGAGGCTGGTATGCATGGGCAACTGCAGGTCTTCCATAAAAACAACCCTAGGTTGTGTGTTCGCCAGTGAGGCGACTTTCTGCCTTCACTTGTACCCTGGATGGGAACCTCTTAGGTGCACCCATAGCCATTCGTGAATGACAGAGTTGTATTATATGCATGCGTCTGCGTGCGCACATTGTCCACCATCAATGACAACCAGTACTGGTTTATTTATGATCCCATAACAGTAGTTCTCCAAAAGACCACTAGAATAAGTACCAGGCTTAAAAATAAGTATTGGAAGGTGGGGGCATTTGTTCAGCTAAACCCTTCAAAGCAGTGCCCCAAGATGGTCCCAATGACTGAAACAAATAAAAGAATATATTAAATGACAAGATGACCATAACTGGAACAACCTTCACTCAGTCAGGATGGACAACTACTATAAAGTAGGTGTCACACTGGCATCTGTACTCTTACATGGTAGTCGTGTAAACTTGCGTGATACCTCAAAATAGAAATACGTAACTGAATTGTTCATGCCTTGTAGGTAAATGTACGAAGGGGGGGGGGATGCTTAAAAGTTCCTGGCTTTAAAGGTGTCATGAAAGATCTGGTCAGAGGCCCAACCTTCTGAGTTTTTTTTACAGGGCTTAGAGAAACTTTGAAGGGCTGCTGTAATAAGTGTGTGAATCTGAGGTGGTAATATGTTGAATAAAATCAATTAACTGATCATCCTGTATTTTCTTTTATCCAAAGCCAGGAACTTTTCAACACCCTCTCGTAAGTACAATAGGATTATAACTGGATCACAGCATTAGAGCACACCTTTTACAGTGCACGCTGAACAATTTGAACATTAAAATAGACATAGAAGGCACGAAGGAACCAGCTACATGAGAATTTTGGTAAATACATCAAAACATTCTGTATTATAGTCATAATAGCAACTAAAAATATAAAAACCAGTGATCTCCAGAAAATCATTTCAGTCCTTCTAATTTTCAAAAATTACTTATAAATACGTCAGAGTATTCAGAATAAATCTATAAGAATTAGCTCTAAATTAATTCTGACAAAATAATACTCAGGTTTGATTAATGCTAATGAGGTAGCCTCAAATAACAGTCAAATCTCCCTCAAAACTACATCCTATCGTTTTAGTATGGGATGTGTTCCTGAGTTTTCTGTACAAAGGAGAGAGACGGTATGAACTGGAAGACCTTTGATTGTAAAGTGCATAATCAGAGATGACCTAAGAAAAAACAACATACCTACAGGTCTTATTCAATTTTCATCAACTTAATACGACCAGCTACATAAAAGCAGTCACCAAACCTTCCTCTTTTTATGCCCCACAGTATCATAATGACAGAATGATCCGTTACGGCTGGAATACTTTTTATACGTTTTCTCGGTCGAGAAGGACCTGGGGCTAAACACCAATAACAATCTTGTTTCACAATAGCTTCAGTGAACTTTTTAACCCAAGGTCAACTTCAATCAAATAGATCTATGATCATAAGGTACTTTAGCCATGAATATATGGTTTTTTTCTCTTTCCCTTCCTTATTGCGCGCATGTGTATGTATTTATTAACTGTCGGGAAAAAAGAGTACTCAATACCAAAGTAAATATTAATAATATATTTAATTTGGTCGAACCAATCTCCTGCTACTGTGAGTTTTGACGAAGAGTGCACAGGATCTTCAAACAAGTCATGACTTATCTGAAGACGCTAGGCACCCACAGGTGAAACTCAGGGCAACAAGAGGCTGCCTCAATCAAAACAAAATCATAACAGGTATTACACACAGACACACATACTATATATATATATATATACATATATATATATATATTTAAAAAAGACTGGCACACACATTTTAACTAACAAATTACACAGATTACCCAACGAGCGAGCATCCACAAGGTCAGACTAATTTGCTATAAATAGTAGCAAAATTTTCCTCAAATCATACCTTATCGTCTTAGACAAGATAAATGAAATGGACACAGTTAAAAGCTCTTTGACTGTAGGTTTACGTGACTAGGGCTGACCTAGGGTCACACAAAATCCAATACATAGAAAAGATCAGGACAACCACACAAAACAGGTTAAGATAGACACCTTATCGAAATATGGAATAATTTAGGACAGTTTCAAAACCAAATGCTCAGAATTGGTTAAAACAGTGATATGATCAATGTATTTAATAAATTAAGTTATATTGTGAAACGTTGACATATTCCCACGGTTTAAATATACAGGCTTCTAATCAATAAACTGGATAGACTTTTATTTTTTGAGTATATCTAACTTTAAAAAGTTCCAAGTTCAAATCCCACCGTAGGTGATTTGAGAGCCAGTTTAAAACTGAGTGATGAAAAATTAGCATAATCATCATCTATCCTACTAAAAAAGGAATGGTCTTTGGTAAACTTCTGCCAATATATCTATTCGGGAAGTCAAACACACAAAGCTACATTTTGGATATTCCTCTTGCAACCCCCACCCCTCACCAATATTTAAATGTGTAATCTTGAGAATATAACATTCTATTCCATAAAAGAAAACATTAGTTTTGTAGTGATGTGTTCAGTGTGCAGGAAGAAACAAGATTATAATAAGGTCGATCTCTTTCTCGATAAGAGGGAGAAATCCACATTCTTCTAACTCGGTTTTACTACTAAAACCAAAAACATAAATAAAAGTATCTGGCGCATATATATAAAATTTCAGTATCATCCAATCAGATAAAGGACAAAATGCCAATGTAAATTTTGATGATGTACTTTGACCCCCTGGTGGAAATATTCTCGTAAAAGTTGTCAAATCTAATATGAATAGTAAAATTTCTTTGACAGACAGATTTTATAACCTATAGATAAAAAAACCACTGAAGTAATTAGTTAACTCCAGTCACTTATGAAGCAGTTTTAAAAAATAAGAGAAATGGATGTATAATAGGTAACTAGAAAAAATATATTTAAAAAAAGTCACTTACCGCTGTCATCATCACTGGAACTAACGCGTATCTGCAATACTGGACCCATTGGCTCAGTTTACAGATGATGATGGTTATATCTATGTATATATATATTTCGTTATTAGTTAATTTCTTTTAAGTTCGGATAGATTCCAGAGAGTAGATGAGATCGGTTATATTTCCATTTAACTCCTAGTCCGAGAATTGTAAATGCGTGTATTATAGAGATCGAGAGATAAATAGATAAATTACGAGGCGGGAATTTTACGATAGAGGTGTGAATGAAGGGGAGGGGGTTGATTTTTAAAAACCCATACTTAACACTAACTTCATAAGAGCGGTCCTCGGAGCGAACAGCAGATAAAGAATGAAATTAGGTTACGTTAGATCGGGCCGCTATAGTCAATCGAGTAGTTTATACAAGCTGGTCTGAAAACTTAAACCAGTTAACAGGCCAATACTTCAGGTAAGCTATAGTAAATGGTGGTTCGTTATTATCACCTTTTTGTTCCAGTTTCTATGGTGCTTTAAAAATCTCATCACGTCAGTCAGTTTAGAATATAACATCCGTAAAGTTTACTTTGTTGATCACAAAATGACGGGTTGGCTTGCTTGCTCAACAACGAAGGTACGCCTTTGAGGACGTTTAGTCGTAGAATGTCCTAGATTGCTAAATTTACACCACATTATAAAATGAATAAATTGATATCTATTCTTACTTGTCAAGCCATCCCCCCCTACTGTCTCACTTCCAAGTGCTGTTCGTCCCAGTTTGTTAAATGGCATTTCCCCAGAAATTATCGATTGCTGACTATACTATTGTTTGAAACCAAAGTGACAGTCTAAGAAAAACTGAAGAGCTGGTCATTTTGTCATTATGGCGTTTAATTACTGGGGCGCTGGATTGGTAGAATCGTTAGTGGTAAACAAAACTTCCAGTAATCGTTCTGATTATTTACGTTCTAAGTTTAACTTTCCAGGGCCGTAAGCATAAAATACCATTCAAGTATTAGGGTCGATGTAATTGACCAACCCTTTGCCCAAATTTCTAGCGGGCAATACATCGGTGGGATTATTAGAGCTTCAGACAAATTGCCTTATATTTAGCTCCGTCAGTTTGCGTTCTGAATTCAGATCCCACCAAGGTCAGCTTTGCCTTTCGTCTTTCCGGGGTCGATAAATTAAATACCAGTCAAACGCTAGGGTCGAATTACGTTCAAATCCCGAGAAATTAAGCACTAGTCGAATTCGAGAGTCGACATAATCGACTACAGCAATTCACCGCGATAGGTGAAAATCGGCGAAGTAGAAACAATACTGTATTGTATTTTTTTTTTTTTTTTTTTTTTTTCAAAATCTGTAAATATTAAAGATCCAATTTTATTATTAGTGCAAAACAACACCACGGAGAAATCGACGCAAGCTTAAATAATAAGCCGCGATATGGCGAGGGTTAACTGCATTTTCTTCCTCTGGGTGTTTGTGGCTGCTCTGTCATAGAAACTGTCATCATTATTAAGTGCTGTAGGTGACAATTGGAGTTGCTGGCTAACTCCTTTTACATTTTAAGTTCAAGTCCTGTCGGAAGTAAATGTGTTTGGTGGCATAAAATAACGCATAGGCATTATGGACGCACCCAATTTCGGCAGCGCGTAATTAGGAAAGGTTTAGTGCGTTCTATCATGTAATATCGGCCCAACTTCGCATACAGGACCCAGGGTAATTTGAAACTTAAGAAGGGAGGGGCGTCTTACATACTATCAAATACGGTACTTTGCCTTTATCCTTCTGAGATAAAATAAGCACCAATCTATTTATTTTCATTCTACCATGGGACTGGGTATTGACTTACAAGCCTTTAATATATTTAGTAGTATATTGGTTTCAAAATTTGGCTGAAGGCCAGCAATTTCGGGGGAGGAGCTAAGTTGATTACATCAACCCCAATGCTCAACCGGTACTTATTTTATCGACCCCGAAAGGATGAATGGTAAAGTCGACCCCGGTGGTACTTGAACTCAGAACGTAAAAATCGAAAGAAATGCCGCTACACATTTTGTCCGGTGCAGTTACGATTCTGTTGGCTTGCCACCTTATACTTGGTTGTATAACAAAATACAGTGTCCCTACTAGCAAATTAATATACACCTACCAGTTGCCAGGAATATGTTTAATTTGTAAAGTTCGTATATCCAATTGTGTTACACTGATATATTTTGAGGCTACTTAAGTAATGTGTTCGTGGGTGGTTAACGGGTTGGATACGGTGCTGAAGTTTGCAAAGAAGTGTGCGGTCTGCCATTGTCGAGATGAAAGACAATGCTTTTACGATTATTAATGCTGGACGCTTCTGGTGGATGACCTTGTTTAATTTAAGTGGTCACACTACACATCCAAATTGATGGTCCTGTCTACAGGAAGAATCTCGAAAAAGACAATACTTTTCCGATCCCACCAAATTGAAATCATAGCCTTCTTCAGGTGAAGTCTTGCTTTGGAAGTTGTTTGTGTTGATTCGCTGCGCTTTCCCCAAGATCGTTTGCGCTTCACATTGTTATAGATGATCCATTTTTCGTCTAGTCACCATTCTTTTAGAGAGGGGGGGGGAAGGTTTTCTTCCCTTTTCTGCAACGAATCGCAGATGGAAATCCATCGTGCAAGGTTAGCCTCGTTCAGTTGATGTATGACTCAAGCCTGCCAACGTAACCAAGCTGATAGAGAGATTTTTAACACTATTTGTCTATTCGGAGAATATCTGTGATTATTTTGATCTTATAACGGCAGCTGATGTTGACTAACTCCATTTTGTCGCTGTTAATCTCAGTTGGCCCGCCAGAGCGAAGTGCATCTTGAACTCAATTTTCTGGCATAAACGTTCCCTAACAGCATCTCTCTGCACATAGCTAATATCTTTCTGCAGATTTCTGTTGCTTTCTTGCCATTTAAAAAATACAAATCACGAGGTCTCGATAATGTTCGTTTTCGTTCTCCATTTTTAAGGTGATCCCAAGCACACAAAACATAACCTGTCTCTTTGCGCCTTAGAGTCAAACTATATTGAAGAGTCATGTATATAACGAGTACGCATGCGCAAGGAACAGATTGAAATTAGCTACTTACAAGAGTGCTTGAAATTTAATGTCGACAAAAACTGGACTTGTTGACTAACCCAATATGATTTTTAATATAGAGCAAAACAGTTTTCAGTGATTACAAATATAAAAAGAGTAGCGAAAGAAAATACTAGATTCAGTTCCGATTCGTACATAAGTATATCTCAGATCACGAAAAGACGAAAGAAAGGAAAGCATGAACACCGGAAACTTGAAAAGCAAAGTTGAACTCGACAAGATTTAAATCCAGAAAATAAAAGACCATGACTAAATCCACAAAGTAGTTTATCCGATGCTCTAATGATCCTGCCAGTCCACTGCGATAATAGTAACGATGTAAAAAGTAGGAACTCGAAATGTGGATCCCTTTTAGATCATTAGTTGGTCATGGAGGTATCAGTACAACTTTTACGAACTTAAACCTGTTACTCTAAACTGCCAATTCTCTTCACCTGAAAAAGGATTTTGTAGCGAAGCAGGATTTGTTTAAAGCTCACTATTATTTCTTGCAAACACGACTGCAACTGATCTTATTTGAGTTGATGATGTACAAAAGCTGAAAATACTGTAGTTTTAGCAATTCCTGTTAAACTGTAATATAGCGATAGCCTTTCAATTATTGCTCAGTTGTTCACTGGTTTAGGATATGTTTGTGTCTAGTTCGTTCAAGTAATAAATAAAAGAAATATACATTAGACAATTAATTGAGGTACAAACACTGATTTCCTGACACTGATGGTCCGGGATCTCTTAATCCGCACTAATTTACACTAATGTACATATAACTGTATGTCATTTAATTAAGTAAATTTAGTATTTGCTAGTGTTGACCAAGGTGGCCGCTCCTGGTTCAGAGAAATCAATAATCCAGAAAAGTGTTGGAACCAAAGGTCCGAAAAATTGATGTCGTGTCTGTAATAGCGAAATCTTCAAATCAGACCTTACCATCTTAAAAGGGAAATGATACAATGAACAAAATAGTCAGAGATACACTAGGACTGAATAAAAGACATGATAGACATTAGTGACTTATCTCTAATCACTGGTCCGGACAGCTCGATGATTGGGAGTGATAAGCAAAATGACCACATAGAGTGGAAGAGACGATTAATTCATTAAAAAGACAATTTTTCATTTTTATACGCAAAACAAACTATCAAAACATCTTTTCTTCCAAAGAGCCAACCCCAACTCTCCAAAAAAAAAAAAATCATTAAGCTGCTCAGCAAATTTATTGTAATGCTTACCGATTAGTTGAAAAAGGATTGGACTCATGGCTTTGATACTTTCTAGGTGAAACTAACAGCAATCACTTGAAACCCCAACCTGGCGGGAAAATTGACTTCTATTTTAAAAAAAAACACAAAAATATCTAGTTTTTATTATGCAAATAAGAGTGAAGAATGTTAAAGCTGAATATAATCTTCCAGCAAACTGAAGTCTATGATAAGGTTTCGAATCTGCTAGAATCTCTTCAGTTTATTTTCTATGCCTCAAATATTTGTAAATGCCGTGTAACGAAGTTCATGATTTTACAAATGATATTAAGCTTTCTCCGATTAAGGATAGAAACTAGGAGAAATTAAGTTCAACTGAGAAATGAATTCCTCTTCAAGCTGAATATCTCTATCATTCTAAATTAGCAGTTCTCAAACAGACATATATCATGCCATGCCTCCCAAATACTTTGGTTTCACATTTTGGAACAAGACCAGCAGTTTCGGGGGAGGAGTAAGTCGATTACATCAATCACAGTGCTGAACTGGTACTCGTTTTATCGACCCCGAAGGGATGAAAGGCAAAGTCGACCTCGGTGGAAGTTGAACTCAGAATGTACTGACGGACAAAATGCCACTAAGCATTCTGCCCGGCGTGCTAATGATTCTGCCAGCTCACCGCCCTATCGCTCCAAAATATATTAATGAAATTTTTATTCCCTGTCCTCTTTATAAATATTTTCTGATTTAAGAACCTGGCCAACAATTTTGATGGGTGGCTATTAATCATACCAACGAGCCCACTACTTGGCGGGTACTTTATTTTGTCGATCCCGAACGGATAAAAGGCAAAATCGACCTCGATGTAATTTGAACTCAGAATGTAAAGAGCCGGAACAAGTATCGCGAAGCATTTTACCTGAGGCCCTATTCTGCCAGCTCGCCACCTTTTTAATAATTATTTCTGATTTCGGCACAAGGCCGGTAATTTTTGAGTTGAAACCATTGGCCCCAGTATTTGACTGGTACTTTATTTTATCGACTCCGAAAGGATGAAAGGCAAAATTGACCTCGGCGAGGTGTGAACATAGATCGGAATGAGCCAGAAGAAACGCCGTCAACGCTCCAATGATTCTGCCAGCATGCCGCCTCTCTTCTCTAAACGAGAAGTCTAGATGGCGAGCTGGCAGGATCGTTAGCACGCCGGGGAAAATGCTTGGCGGCATTTCGTCCGTCTTTACGTTCTGAGTTCAAATTCTGCCGAGATCAACTTTGCCTTTCATCCTTTCGGAGTCGATAAAACAAGTACCAGCTGAGCACTGTAGTCGATGTAATCGGATTATCCCCTCCCCCGAATGTGTACATCCGAGAGGATCTCACGCTCCAGGTCCTGCTGTCATATTGAAATTCAGTGTGTGACACTCAAATCGTATACATATGACAATTTGATATTGCTATATGTATTACATATCGCCCACCAAATGCTCGAAATCACACAGGAAAGTTTGAAGACTGTCACAAAGATAGGAAAAGTTCTCACCAAACTGGAGCAATACAACAGTGTATTCCTCTTGAGTGACTTCAACTTCCCCAATGTAAGATGGCCCAAGGGACTAATGCTCTCAAGAATGACACACTTCCAACAAGCACAGGTGGAGTACCTGCTCAGCCTTACCAATGCTTCATTCATGGAGCAAATTGCGCTCCAACCAATCAGGGCGAATAATATACTTCACAAACAATATGGACGTCATCTATAGTGTAAAAGTGATACCGACTCTAATCTCGGATAACAGTATAATAAAACAGTCTATGTATGGATCAAAAGCTTCTACAGACGTACGAAGAACTCGAAATCTCTTCAAACTGAACTTTCATAAAGCTAACTGGAAGTCGATTGGGAAAGAGATCCTCAAACAGGATTGGCCTAAATATCTCACCACACCAGACATTGACATGAAGCTCAAACATTTCATGTCTGTAATGCAAGCCATATGTGACAAATCTGTTCCAGAGTACAAGGCCAACACACGCAACAACAAGATCCCTAGAGAGAAAATTCGTATAAGACGACGGACAAAGATTGCAAACCGCCTGAACAAACATCTCAAAAGTAGTGGAAAGTCCCGCCTGAAAAGAATGCTGTTGGAGATTGAGAAAAGTTTGCATCAATCCCATGAAAAGGAGAGAGCAGACACGGAAGCCTGGGTTATAGAAAATATTAAGTCAAACCCTAAAGTTTTCTTTAACTTTACCAATGAAATGGCCTCAGTACACTACAAAGTAGGACCCTCTTCCAAAAGGGCTGAGGAAAATAACATGTATTTTAATGCTGGAAAATTCCAAGCTCTGCGCTAGCTGCACACAAAGCTAAACGAAACGCAGACAGGATACACTGGCTCAGGAAGAATCGCAATCAGTGCGTGACCGGGGCTATCTTTTAGAGAGTTGTGTAGCCACTCTCCAAGTTTTCCGACTATGCCAATATCTCGCAGTTGGTGACATATACTATGGTCGACTTTATCAAAGGCTTTTGCAAAGCCGAAATATATCACGTTTACATTTGAGTTGTTGAGCGGCTGTTTTAACATTTGAGTTGTTGAGCTGCGTATTACTAATTTGGCAATAAAATGCAGACGGCTCACCAGATGGATCCTACGAACTTTCAGAACGAGAGAACAGGAAACTATGATGATCCTTTAGAGGATATATAACTTCAGCCGCTTAGACTACTGCTCCTGACTATGGTCACCACAGAGTATAAAATTAACGGCGGAACTCGAAGCAATCCAACGAAGCTACACAAAGAAAATCGTCTCGATATAACATGTCAACAATAAGGAAAAGGCTGAAAAAAGTTAAGACTTTATTTCCTTGAACGAAGGCAGGAAAGATATGCAGTGATATACATCTAGAAGATCCTGGAAGGAATTTACCATACTTTGGCATTGAAAGATACACAAACAACAGAACGGGGCGCCGCTTCATAGTACCAGGGATCCCAACAACGCTATCAAAATACAGGACTAGATACTTAAACAGCTTGAGTTTCAAGGGCCCACAGCTCTTCAATATCTTTCCAAAATGCCTGAGAGACCTGCATGGTGTGGATGTAGGTGTCTTCAAAACAAACTGGATCTTCTTTTGTCAAGGGTTCCGGATGAGCCTACCTCAGGGCATGAAATACAGATGAGGGCAACACCATCAAACTCCCTTATTCACTAAATTCCACATATCAGAGAAGGTTTCAAACAATGACGGTATAGCAAAGCCAATGGTTGTGCCCCAGCATGACCGTAGCTTTCGA
The DNA here is from genome assembly GCF_046866305.1 of Octopus bimaculoides. Classification (NCBI taxonomy): domain Eukaryota; kingdom Metazoa; phylum Mollusca; class Cephalopoda; order Octopoda; family Octopodidae; genus Octopus; species Octopus bimaculoides. Next base: position 131,565,485 of record NC_142928.1, read on the forward strand.
ACTGAAACTGGTTAATATATATATGTAGTGAAACTACCTCCCGCCATTAGATACAAAACTACTATCGCCATTACATACAATCTTCTCATTTAAATATAAATAAATGCGAGCGTAGTAGAGAACCCATTCCTTGTCATCACGTGACTGATTATTATTCGAATCGGCAACTTCTTCGAACCTTTCCCGCCAGAACGCAAACTGACCAATCACGGCCCCTAATAAGGTCACGTGATAGAGTAAAATTCTGAAGGCATTTGGAGCCCTCTAAACGCCTTAAATAGAGCAACTCATACCCAACAAATTTGTCTCGGTCCAGTTTCTCTTTGAGAACTGTTCCGTGTACCACACGACAGCAGCAGCAGCCAGCGACCACTTCAGCAGCTTCGTCCAGTCACGATGACCTCCGCCGTCGCCACATCAGCAACAAGAGTCTACTACTACTATCCAGCATCATCATCATGACCAACACGATTCTACGATTACTACTAACCAGCAACAATCTCCACCAGCGTCTACACGACCTTCTATGTACACCAAACCTCCGCGGCACATCTCTCTCTTCGATTCTGTTAGGTGACTCAGCTTCACCACGGTAAATAAACAGACAAGAGTTCTTAAACAGACAAGAAATTCTCAGCCAGCGACGAACATCTGTATAACAAGAATCACGGCCCGGCATCGATGCCACGACATCACAACTAGTGATCAGCACTGCCACACTCAGCCTCTCCTCACTTTCACATACAGATTCATATTATTGTGTACCCAAGAACTGGTATAATTGTTCACGTGTTATATATTGACTCTCTTTCTATCTGCTGTAATAATACACATACACATATATGTATCACTCACATACACACTTTTCTTTGTATGACGGCCTGTCTTTGATTATGTTCTTATATGTCGCATTCACACTCTCACACAGACATACATCTTTAACGCTACAATAAATATCTCTGTTATTCATCTAATACGGTTGTGGTCTTTCATTACTGGTCATCTATGTTATCGTCGCATAACATATATATATCACCCATCGATATATATTTGTATGTTCGACCGTGTGACGCGTTTAAATAAAAGGAGTCCTCTGTTTTTCCATTCGTCACCATTGCTCCTTTTCTGAGTTCGCACGGTCGTCCCTTACATATATATATATATACACATACATCATTATATATATAATGGAGATTGAGAAGGTAATAATCGAATTTTATATATGTATGTTTACATTAAATAATTGATAGGGAAGACATAGTGTACTGTAAGCTTTATTTAGCACCACGCTCGTTTCGTCGTGCTAAATAAAGCTTACAGTACACACTGTCTTCCCTATCAATTATTTAAAATATACTAAACGCCCACCGAGGAATTCCTTACGTAGCTCCTACGACTGAACTGCAGTACCGCGGATGACGCCTGGTAGCCGTACGTAGTGATCGTGCTCTCAAGACGCACTACTCGGGACATGCCCAAAACAAGGTTTGCATACTACATTTTAAAGTCTCCTATCTAAACTTTAATTTTAAACATAACCTATGTATGTATATATATATATATATATATATATATATATATATAATTATTTGTTTTAGAGTCAGGATTTGACTGCTATTTTTTCAGCGTGGTGGTATCTCTTGATACCCTGTATTATAATTTTAAATAATTATTACCTTTGATGGTTTTTATTCCCATGCTGACCACTTAATAAGATCAATATTTAAATATCGATCTTATCCTTATTTATATAAATATTTATATAAATATTTATATATATATATATATATATATATATATATATATATATATATATATATATATATATATATATATATATATATATATATATATATATGTATGTATATGTATATATGTATATGTATATATGCGTGTGTGTGTGTATACATGTGTGTGCGCGCACGCATACACAAAACACATTCATATGTATGTATGTATGTATGTATGTATATAGCCGTCTGGAATAGCTCAGTTGTCAGATAATTTGTCACCAAGCTTTAAACTTAATAAAAAAAAACTTCTCTCTCTCTCTCTCTCTCTCTCTCTCTCCCTCTCTCTCTCTCTCTCTCTCTCCCTCCCTCTCTCTCTCTCTCTTTCGATATATCAAATAATGTTTATGTCATGATTTCTGTATTACTGTATGTCTCGTGCAGCAACAACAACAACGACAATGTTTCTTCTTGGAAAACTGGTAACAAGGACAACGAGGGAGGGGCTTGCTGTATTGATAAATTTCCAACGTTATGTGAGTTATTTATTGCGTCAATAAAGCAACAACGTCACCATGACGACGTTGTCGGCTGATTTACCCTGGAGTCAATGAAGTGGTAGATTAAACTTGAAAAAATATATAAATAAATTAATGATGACTGAAAGAACAGAGGGGAGGAATTGGGTGAATTAGTGAGCAAATGGATTACTTTATATATGTCGGTGGTGTGTTTTAACAGTGAATGAGTGAGTTACTGATGCAAATAGTGAAAGATTAGTAGTGAATGGAGGTAATTAGTGAATGTGCATGAAACACGTAATCTTTCTGCAATAGGCAGAAGTCTTGAAAGTTTGTGGGTAGAGAGCTAATCGATTACATCGATTCCTGTGCTTAACTGGTGCTTATTTCACCGACCCCGAAAAGAGAAAAGGCGAAATCGACCTCGACGGAATTTAAATTCATATCGTTGAGCCAGAAGAAACGAAGAAACACTGCTAAGCATTTTATCCCGTATGCTAATGAGTCTGCCTGCTCGTCACCTTATGGGAGCTAACTTAATGGGATCTTTTTGGTTTGACGGGCAACATTTTTTATTAATGTTTTATGTAGTGTTTTTGGTACCGAAACACTTTCAAACTTCGTATACTTGTATATTTTGTATTATAGAACAGATAAAAAATTACGGCAGTAACTGTATTCAGCTGAATAGACGTCAGTGATTGGTTGAAATTACCGAAATACGACAACTTTAACATGAAATAACTTATTAAGAACTAATTTTTGTTAAGAAGGCTAAGAGAAAAAGATGTTTTATATGACACATTCTACCAGTATCCCAAGTCTGAAAGTGTTTCGTTAAGAAAACAAGTGTTGCCCGTCAAACCAAAAAGATCCACTTAATGTAGTGAACCAATAGATTCTTCTTCTTCTTCTTCTTCTTCTTCTTCTTCTTCTTCTTCTTCTTCTTCTTCTTCTTCTTCTTCCCACTACTCCTAGTAAGGTCATGGGGACGGGGGGCGTGAAGAGCCCCGAAGCACCCCCTCCACAGGATCCTATCAGAAGCAGCCGTCATTCGACTTTCCGACTAGATTCCCAGCTGTGACCAAACTGGGATTATGGACGCTATCCAACCACTTTGTTCTAGTTCTATCCCTTGGTCTCCTGCCAGTTAGCTTGGCTCGATGAATACGTCTCGTGATTCATTCCTGAGACATTCTAATCACATGCCTGTATTACTAAAGTTGTAACCTCACAATGCGGAGAAGTAGCGGCCTGGCCTGAAAAAGACTCCCTGATCTCCCGAGTTACGCATCCTGTCGAGTAACGTTACTCCAGAGATCTGTCGGAGCAACCTCATTTCGGCCACTTGTTTTAACGAACGTTCACATTCGGTAATTAATTTGTAACAAGAAAGGTTTCTTTATGTATTGGAAAATAATTTATTTGTTACATTAATAGGGAAAATGTTCATGCAATACAATTAATGGAAACATTCAGATAAAACAATAATGTGACACATACAGAAAGAATTTGTTAGAAACTCAGCATTTGAGTTAATTTTTCCATATCAAATATATATTCAGATGCCGTGGTGCGTCTTCTTCTTCCAGGTTGAATATGCAGCTGTAAAAACAACTATTAGGAGAGTGTATGCCAACTCGATGTGGGACATTGAATCTTTGGCGCTCGATTTGGTTGTATTTATAGGGCTCGCTCATGGAGAGTTATAGTCAGAACACCGAACTACCATATGAACAGCAGCCTTTTATTGGATAAAATCTCGGTTGTGCACATGATTGAATTGTGATTTCTTTGTGACAAAATGCGGGAGCAAATCCAATGCTATAAATTAATTAAAAGTCTAAACACCATAGCGATGTTGCTCAGTAGGTACGCACGTGAAGCTGAGTGTGAATGATATAGCAACACCAAGAAAACATTTAATAGTAACTTTTTTTCAACGCACAAGTAATATTGAGGTTGGTCATGAATTATAAGGTTTCACGACAGCTTAACACAGTTGAAGGAATAATTCGGTAGTGTTCATAAATAGTTGATTACAAAAACTCTGTACTGAGGTTTGTCAAGACAAGAGATAATATACACAATAAAATCATTTTGGCCAACTAAATCGACATATCCAAGCTGAGCAGACAGTTGTAAAAACGACTGTTATAATGACAAGAGAGTGTGTGTAGCAGGACTGCAGATTACCATACACTCTGAAAATTGACGCTAAAAATAAGTCTTTATATAACTCTTGCAGGGAAAAGTTCCAGAAAGATCTAGATTGATCTATCACGTGAAGCTTGGCTGCTGATAGGCCAATAACTCAGCCTCTCACATGAACGAAGTTGTACTATATCGTGAATTAAACTTCGTAATTTGCTAACTCGGCTTCGGGTCATGTTACAGTGAGAAGAACCGACCGACCAACCAACCAACCAACCAACCAACCATTATTTTAAAGATTTACTCTGGTCAATAAAGGGAGGGTAGACAACACTCAGGATTTAAATAAATTAAAATTGGATAGCAGTCGGAAGTAAGACTGGTCTTTAGTAGTACGGTAACAACTCTGGACATGTTTCGGCGTCTTTAACCTCTTCAGTAATGCATACGTTAATCGTTGGTGTTAGATCTTAAATGGATAGGGATATGTAATGGATCTGTGTGTGTGTGTGTGTGTGTGTGTGTGTAAATGAACGTGGAACAACAAAGCAGAGTAAAAGAATGATTGAGAAAATACCCGGAGACGCCTGTTGTGTGAAAAACAAATAATAAAATAATTTAGTAAGCTGTTGAGTAATTAGGAGAATGGACGAACGTGTGAGTAGGTGAGTGAATGTGTAGCGAGACAGGAAGGATCTATTTTGTTGCTGTGGAAGATTCCAGCCAATCAGAGCTAGAGGCGTATGAATAAAACGGCAGTGATCTGCTTAAGCTAAGAAAAAAAAAAATCACTACAACAGCGAAGCGGTAGTTTCAAACTAGTTGCGGATTTGACGGAATAGAAGCAACATCGCTTTCTTCGACATGTCACATTTTTTGTGTCCACCACCAACTACACACAATTCATTCGATTAATATCAGCTTCCATTCTGCTTCATATATATATATATATATTTGAAGAAAAGCAACAAAAATGTATTAGGTTTTACCCTACCAAATTCTGGTGCCACATACATTTTAAGTACCACATTTCATCTTTTGATTAAATCTATATTATTATTATTATTATTATTATTATTATTTTATATATGCCAGTACCGCCTGACTGGCCTTCGTGCCAGTGGCCTGTAAAAGCACCCACTACACTCTCTGAGTGGTTGGCGTTAGGAAGGGCATCCAGCTGTAGAAATTGCCAAATCAGATTGGAGCCTGGCGTAGCCATCTGGTTTCACCAGTCCTCAGTCAAATCGTCCAACCCATGCTAGCATGGAAAGCGGACGTTAAACGATGATGATGATGATGATGATGATGATATATATATATATATATATATATATATATATATATATATATATATATATATATATATATATATATATATATAAAAGATAAACAAGAGTGAAAAAACTACAGAAGGCTTGTGTTACATGGTTAAAGTATATATTTAAAATATGTCAGAAAAATGTTATAAAATTTTTTTGGTATATAACCATTGTATTTGGAGAAATAACCGGTTTCGTGTTGTCTTTTCAAATTTCTCTACTTCAGGGTAACATGTCTACGCTCCCGTCTGTTATACATCCAACCACGTGCTTTCACATACCAATTTTCTCACACACACACACATATATATATATATATATATATATATATATATATATATATATATATATATATATATATGTATATATATATACCGGAGTAAGCACATGAAATGTGCAACAAGGTGGAAAAAAGAGTACTCAAATACCAGAGGTAGAGTAATATGCTTTATTTAAAAGCAGCAGAAATATAACAAAAAAACCGTTACTCTGAGTTTCACGTTCCCGTTCATCGGACAGTTTTGTTAGAAATGGAGAAAGGATAACAATGCAATCGAAAGTAATATAAAATTTAAAACACATGGATTCGTTTGATTGGTTGTTTCAAATAACGGCCATGGATTGGTCGTTTCAATTAACGGTCAATGATGTGTAATTCACAGACCAAATAAATTTAATACAGATTCATCCTATTAAAATTTTTTTTTTTGTTTTTTTGTTATATTTCTGCTGCTTTTAAATAAAGTATATATATATATATATATATATATATATATATATATATATATATATATATATATATATAATTAAGTGTATTTCTTCTATCTTAATGAATAAAAATTCTTCTGATAGAATAAATGGGTTAATAGAAACCAATGTAGCAAAGAACACAAAGTAACTGTGGTGTATGCAATTATAACATGCGTTTTCTCCAATCCTTAAATTCTTATATATATATATATATATATATATATATATATATATATATATATATATATATATATATATATATATATATATATATATATATATATATATATATATATATATATATATATATATATATATATATATATATATATATATATATATATATATATATATATATATATATATATATATATATATATATATATATATATATATATATATATATATATATATATATATATATATATATATATATATATGTATGTATGTATGTATGTATGTATGTATATAGGCACACGCGTGGCTGTGTGGTAAGAAGCTTGCTTCCCAACCACATGATCCCAGGTTCAGTCCCACTGCGTGGCACCTTGGGCAAATGTCTTCTGCTATAACCTCGGGCCAACCAAAGCCTTGTGAATGAATTTGGTAGACGGAAACTGAAAGAAGCCCGACGTATATACATGTAGTGACTTCATTTTGGTGTAGTAACGCCGTGCGCATGCGTAGTCTCACGCATGCGTGGAATTAAACAAGCAAGCGTTCCCGCTTAAATCTTTCTCTTTTGCGGTCGGCCGACCATGAGCACGGATGTGTCAAGAGTGTCTCTAATACTCCAACCTGGAGACAGTCTCTTTACGTGTTAAGATGTCTCTCTACATCTTTCGGACTTACAACTACAGAACAACGTCCCAACAACTATGCTCATACACACAGAAGCTGTAACAACAAGAACTAAGGATGTATATATTTACTACCTAAATAAAGTGTTGTTAGTCTGGAGTTCAGCGTTCCGTTATATTCTAAGTTTATAGTAGGAAAGTCAGGTATACGTCTAAAGATGTATAACCCACTTTCTACTATACTGGTGACCCCCGACGTGATTCGATCACGCAGCCCGCTGAGCTGCTATAACCCACTTTCTACTAAAGTGGTGACCCCGACGAAGAAAAAACGCAGCATGAATTCTGGACTACCAACTTATAACTGGTGAACCCGACTAAAGAACAAATACGGCCATGGAGACATATTACCAACATCTCCAACCATAGTCAACACGACTCAACAAGAGCGGTTTTTATTCTCGCCTCTGTTAGAGTGGATTTTTCTACTCACGAAAAACAGACAGGAATTACGGCCTGCTTTTTATTATGTTCTTATATGTCGCATTCACACTCTCACATATACATACATATTTTATGCCACACAATAACTCTTGTTATTCATTTCATACGGTTGTTTTTTTTCTATCGTCTCATTACTGGTATTTACGAATTCACTAATGTTCGTAGTATAACGTAATTACTTGTATATCATCTTTGATATATATTTTGGTTTCGACCGTGTGACACGTTTAAATAAAAGGAGTCCTCTGTTATTCCATTCGTCACCATTTCTCCTTTTTGAGTTCGCACGGTCGTTTTTTCATCTTGGGTTAAGAAAATTTTTCTTCGAGGTTTTCGCTAATGGTCGTACAGAGATTTGTCTGTCGATCGTTCTGTAAAAGCGTACCTCTTCAAACACTCATCACCAAACAGCCTTTTCGCCACCAGCGTCGTGCGCCAACCAAGATTACCACCGTGACGACAACAATTACTACTACCAACTACAAGCATTCCCCCCGACGTCGCCAAGTTTCAACAGGACATCATTACCACCACACATACAGAACACAGCTATAGCAGTTCCTGCGCCGACGTCTTCATCAATGTACTCTATCTCGGTGTTTTGGGACTTTTCGCAGTCTATACTACAGACACTTTCACTTGTTCTGTGTTTTTTCTCACACACACACTTGTGCACTCATACATTTTCTTTCCTTTCAGGGAAAACAAACACTCAGACTTTTACATCGCGTGATTCCAGTTTCCTGGACAGTTGTCATCACGGTTGTTTTGTCATTGTCATTTCATTTATACGTTGCATGCATGTATTTCACAAGTGTACATTTCATTTCTTTGAATTTTCTTTGTGTGTGTTTGTACCACATCTTGTGGGTGGTTTTCAGTGGCCATCCTGCCTCAGGCGTTCTAACAGATTTCATTTATCGTGCGTTTCTCACACTGGCGAGGGAGCTCTGTAGTAACGCCGTGCGCATGCGTAGTCTCACGCATGCGTGGAATTAAACAAGCAAGCGTTCCCGCTTAAATCTTTCTCTTTTGCGGTCGGCCGACCATGAGCACGGACGTGTCAAGAGTGTCTCTAATACTCCAACCTGGAGTCTCTTTACGTGTTAAGCTGTCTCTCTACATCTTTCGGACTTACACTCGACAGCTCGCTTACAACTACAGAACAACGTCCCAACAACTATGCTCATACAATCAGAAGCTGTAACAACAAGAACTAAAGATGTATATATTTACCACCTAAATAAAGTGTTGTTAGTCTGGAGTTCAGCGTTCCGTTATATTCTTTAATTTTATAGTAGGAAAGTCAGGTATACATCTAAAGATGTGTAACCCACTTTCCTATATTGGCATAGAATAGATTCGAACCTGAATCGACAAATTTCTCCTAACATTTCAACAGCATTTTTCTCACAGAAAAACGATAGTTGATTAGAGTTACATTCAACACATGGCTTTACAAGTCAATTTATGTATTTTCCATTTGACTTTTAACATCCTGTACGCCATGGAAACTTGAAATTTAATAAGGAGTGACCTACATTAATTTACCCTATGTTTTCAACGATACATCTATTTTCCTAGTTAGCCTGCATAGTTATAAATACTAGAATTCCGTAAGGCAAAATCAGTTGGTGAAAAGGGACGGACAGAGACGACCAGAGGCAGACAGCCATTAGAGTCTGACGGCCAAGCAATCGACCGCTGTGATACAACTTACCGCTGCTCTCTCTCACTTTCATTGACTCATCTTTCTCTTCTAACAAACATCACTCTATCTACATTTTTCCTACTACTAGAATGACATGAACATATACACACTTATACAAGGAAAAATTAACTCTCAATTATATTATACATGCCCGCCGTCTTGTGTACCCTACTAGATTATATATTTAAACAACTTTTCCTTAAAAGTATTCCTTCCAACACACAGATCATACTAGCATCTACCAAAGAATCGGGCTCAATTAATGAACTGGCCGAGATAGCAGACAGAATCGCTGAGGCGGCTAACCCATTTTCGACGATGGCTCCGACAACATCTTCCACCAATCCTTTTGCTGTTTCCTCAGATTCGTCCTAACTGCTAGAGCTACGCGCGCTCGTGACGCAACAAGCCGCTCAAATACAAATCCTTTCGACGCAATAACAAGGGCTGACATGTCGCAGCCGCTCGCCACTCAACTATAATCAACCTTGGCGCTTTAATAAACGATTTTTCGAGGAGCCCTAGCGTCACTCGGCGATCTCCTCGGATAACACAGCAGCAGACGCACTTTCACGCGTTCATCTTAACGTCTTGCACACCCCAGAGACTATTGATCTTCAGCTGATCGCGGCGGATCGATAAAACGACGAAGTGCTTACTAAGCTCCAGAATTCATTGTCCCTCAACAGTTCCTGCTGTTCTCATTATCTTCATCTACCGGTCATATATGGTGCGATACCTCCATTGATCACGAACGCCCTTACGTCCTTCAACAACACTGACGACGTATTTTCACTGCCTTTCACACCCTGGCATTCGTTCCACACAGAAAATGATATCAACTCGTTTTGTATAGACGAATATTAACAAGGACATCTGCGCTTGAGTCAAAGGTTGCGTCGCATGTCAAAAGGCGAAAATCCACTGACATGTAAAATCACGGCTCGGCACTTTCACAACACCGGATGAAGTTGATAAATCTCAACGTGGCTACTGTGGTGCCGTCGTTGGCACTGGCTATGTCTTGTATGGTCAGTGGCTAGACCTAAAAAGGTCTGGAACCGAAAGATTTCGAAAGGAGAAGGTTAGTCTTTATAAGGAACAATAAGCTCAAATGGGGTTGTGAACAGGTTGTCTCACGTGATCTTAGTTATACGCGGCAGTTGGCGCAATCGAGTAAGAAACAAATTGCGCTAATACCAACCAATCAGATTAGTGGTCACAACGGGATCCAAATGGCGGCCAAAGTCTAGCTGTTACCTGCTACGTTCGAATGTACGTATATATAATAAAGAGGAGAGAGGAACTTCGCTCGAGTGTACGCTACACCTTTTCCTCTGAGTAAGAGATTTTAAAAAATGTCAGTTTTGATTAAGTAGAAATGACTGAAAACATTCCAAGTTTTTTCCAGGTATGGTGTATCTTGGACTACATGATTTAACTAAAATATGTTATTGTAGTAACGCCGTGCGCATGCGTAGTCTCACGCATGCGTGGAATTCAACAAGCAAGCTTTCCCGCTTCATTCTGTCTCTTTCTCAGTCGGCCGGCCATGAGCATGGACGTGTCAAGCAGTGTCTCCAACATTCCAACTCTGGAGACAGTCTCTTTCTTGCTGGCCAGCGATTGAGCATGGACGTGTTTAGCTGTCTCTCACCATCTTTCGGACTTACGCTCGACAGCTCGCTTACATCTACATACCAACGTCCCAACAACAATGCTCACACACACAGAAGCTGTAACAACAAACAAGAGCTAAAGATGTATATATTTACCACCTGAATAAATGTTGTTTAAGTTGATAGTCTGGAGTTCAGCGTTCCGTTTATATCTTAATTTTATATAGGAAAGTCAGGTATACATCTAATGATGTATAACGAACTTTCCTATACTGGTGACCCCCGACGTGATTCGAACACGCAGCCCGCTGAGCTGCAATAACCCATTTTCTATAAAGTGGTGACCCCGACGAAGAAACAAACGCAGCATGGACTCTGGACAACCAACCTATAACTGGTGAACCCGGACTAAAGAACAAATGCGGCCATGGAGACTGAACTACGTATTACCAACATCAACAAGCGCGGTTTTTATCTCGCCTCTGTTAGAGTGGATTTTTCCAGTCACGATAAACAGACAAGAATTACAGCCTGCGACTTTCCAATTGTGTACTCAAAAAACTTGGTATAAAACTCTCACGTGTACTGACTTTCTATCTGCTGGTGATATCTCACATACATATAGACGGCCTGTTTTTTATTATGTTCTTATGTGTCGCATTTACACTCTCACATACACATACATCTTTTATGCCACACTAAATATCTCTTGTTATTCATTTCATACGGTTGTTTTTTTTTCTATCGTCTCATTACTGGTATTTACGAAATCTATGTTATCGTAGTATAACATATTTGTATATCATCATTGAAAAATTATTTTTGTGTTCGACGTGTGACACGTTTAAATAAAAGGAGTCCTCTGTTTTTCCATTCGTCACCATTTCTCCTTTTTGAGTTCGCACGGTCGTTCTTTCATCTTGGGTTAAGAAAATTTTTCTTCGAGGTTTTCGCTAATGGCCGTACAGAGATTTATCTGTCGATCGTCTGTAAAAGCGCACCTCTTCAAACACTCATCACCAAACAGCCTTTTCGCCACCAGCGTCGTGCGCCAACCAAGATTACCACCGTGACGACAACAATTACTACTACCAACTACAAGCATTCCCCTCGACGTCGCCAAGTTTCAACAGGACATCATTACCACCACATACAGAACACAGCTATATTACAGTTCCTGCGCCGACGTCTTCAACATCAATGTACTGTCTACCACAATGTCGTGCGCCAACAACCCCACCACCAGGGATACACCAGATCAACACACTCGGTATTATCTTCACTGTGGAGTGGAATTTATCCACTCACGCACAACAGCAAGAGCTAGCCGAATTGAATATTCCGTACCAGGTAACCGGTCACAACTGACCACGACTTCCTGAGTACAGACATTCTATCTCCTTGTGGAATTTTTATACGAACTGGTTTTCTCTATCTCGGTGTTTTAGGACTTTTCGCAGTCTATACTACAGACACTTTTACTATGTTCTGTGTTTTTTCTCACACACACACTTGTGCACTCATATATTTTCTTTCCTTTCAGAAAGAACAAAAAATCAGACTTTTACATCGCGTGATTCCAGTTTCCTGGACAGTTGTCATCACGGTTGTTTTGTCATTGTCATTTCATTTGTACATTGCATGCATGTTCTCACGAGTGCACATTCATTTCTTTGATTTTTCTTTGTGTGTGTTTTGTGCTACATCTTGTGGGTGGTTTTCAGTGGCCATCCTGCCTCAGGCGTTCCAACAGATTTCATATTATCGTGCGTTTCCGCACTGGCAAGGGAGCCCTGTAGTAACGCCGTGCGCATGCGTGGAATTCAACAAGCAAGCTTTCCCGCTTCATTCTGTCTCTTTCTCGGTCGGCCGGCCATGAGCATGGACGTGTCAAGCAGTGTCTCCAACATTCCAACTCTGGAGACAGTCTCTTTCTTGCTGGCCAGCGATTGAGCATGGACGTGTTTAGCTGTCTCTCACCATCTTTCGGACTTACGCTCGACAGCTCACTTACATCTACATACCAACGTCCCAACAACAATGCTCACACACACAGAAGCTGTAACAACAAACAAGAGCTAAAGATGTATATATTTACCACCTGAATAAATGTTGTTTAAGTTGATAGTCTGGAGTTCAGCGTTCCGTTATATTTCTAATTTTATATAGGAAAGTGGTGTACATCTAATGATGTATAACCCACTTTCCTATATTATAATTGTAGCAAGGCCTAGAATCGAAACTTCACAAATTTAATAACTAGGCCCAGACTACATTTAAGTCAAGTGACCAATCCACTTGTTGGAATATCACCCCATATGTTCTTTAGTGTTCCAGGAGTTCGTTTTTTAAAAAAAAAATTTTGTAGTTGTAGTTGTATAAGCACAATGTGCGTAAACAAACCAGAGAAAGTACTGCACTTTGGAAGGACAAGCAACAAACCTTTTGGAAAGACAAGCCCCAAGTTTTCCTTTACTGAAGTTCAGCCCGAGGTTCAAATGAATTCTTCAATCACGATGGACAAGCATTATTCCTGCCTCTCACACGAAGCTAATCTCTTTTGTGAATAATTTAAGTAGAACTATGTTTGGTTCTGGCACACTACATTATGCTATTGGCAAACTACGATGCAACCATGTAAAATGCCATAATTTACTTCAATGAAATAAAACGTTATTTCAACAACATTCAGTGTTAGTTTATTATGGGACAACACAGCTAAAATTAATACCAACTAACTATTACCCATACAGCCAGTACGAAATGGCATAAAATCTCCAGCATAGTTTTGGATTAGGATTCTCATACTTCGTATGAAGTAAGGGGCTTCTTCTAATCTGAACCTCCACCAAATCTTCAGCATCATCTTTCAAGATGCTTCTTTCTCTTTTTCCTTTTGTCATTATTATTATTATTATTATTATTATTATTATTATTATTATTATTATTATTATTATTATTAAGGCAGTGATCTGGCTGTGTAAATGTTCGGGGCCTGGATTCAGCTTGGAAGCAGGGTCACCTGCTTGACGATCTTATATGTCTCTAAATTTAGATTTGACAGCAATTAGTGAGACGAGAATTGCCGGGAAAAATATTCTTGCAACCATTTTCGAAGACTACGAGCTATTCCCATCTTGTTGTCTGTCAGAAGCGAGCAGCGGTGTAGCAGTGTTATTCCAAAAATCCTTAAGTCTCCAAGTAAGGGCAATCTTCTTGGACTTGGACGGTAGGTTTGTGGTCCTTGATGTGAATGGCAGTGAAGGTAGTACCTTTAGATTGATGGCTGTATATGCTCTGACAAGGGGCTAGGAGGCCAGATTTCTTCAGATGTCTAGAAACATTCCTGGGAACGTCTTGCACTTTGGTACTAATGGGGAACTGGAGTAGTATTTTGGATACGCTGAAGGATTGTGTGGGTTTAGTACATAGAAGCAGTGGGGGTAAAAACCTTGAAAACATGCTCAGAAACTTCCAACTTTCTAAAAGGTATCAATTGGATTTCCCTGATGTGCCAGTGTGGACATGGAGCAATCGCAATGGGCCATCAAGATCCTATCTAGATAGAGTAATTGTTAGGTCAGCGAATAAGGATAGTATAGGGTATCCGCAGTTCAAATTGGTTGGCTACACAGACCACAAATTTGTGATCTGCACAGTCGATTTAGATAAAACGTGTAGACAGGGATCCAGTTACTGGAAGTTGAACGCGTCCTTTCCGGCGCGCAAAGACTACAGGGACTGGATTAACGAACTAGTTAAGCGGCAGTTAACGGGGGCAATCGTTAACAACCGGTGGTGGATAGCCCTGAAGAGGGCGATTAAAGCAGAATCATTAAAGTTTAGCAAAGAGTTAGCAATAGAAAGAAACAGATTAAAGGGAGAACTGATAAGCAAACTAGAAGAGTAACGATATCGCGACTGTCATGTTAGCGGCGAGAATGGCTCTTGACCATTTCTTTGAGGTAAAACATGAAGGTTGCGTTATCAGAGCTAAGGCCCGTGCGCTAACACATGAGGGAACTAAAGCCATCCAATGGGGTCGAACGGTGGAGATACAACGTGGCAACAAAACCACGATCGGGTCTTTGACGGATCAGGACGGGCGCGTGCTTCATGGTTCTAAGCAGATGTGTACGGTTTTTCAGCTGCACTTCACGCAACTGTTTGGAAGGGGTAATGGGTTAACGACGGTAGCGAACTTTAGTTCGTACCTAGATGGCCTTCCACAGCTCCCGGCAGCGGCGCGAGGCTCTGCAAGAAATCGATAACGGCCTCTGAAATACGAGAGACGAAGTCGCAAATCGCCAGGTTTAGATGGTCTGCCTTATGAATTCTATATATCTATGCCAGATTTGTTTGGCGATCTCTTGGCAGACGTTTACCGAAGTGGAGACGGTCGTTTCCATTCTAGAAGAACATGAGTCGGTTGCAGGGGCTAAAATCAATGCAGAGAAGTTGGTAAGCTTGCGACTGGGCACCTGGAGAGGCAGGTCGATGCTGTCGGATGGCGTCGTCGGATGCTGAACTGACGGATCAGTTAAACTACTCGGGATCTAGTTTGGTCCCGACCTCCAGGTGGATAAGAACTGGGATGAGGGGAGGAACTGGATGGCCAGTCTTACCTAGAAATGGGCTGAGAGGAAGCTGTTCTTGAAAGGTCGGGCAGAGGTGGCGAATGCCTACATTGCCTCCGTTATCATTTATCGTCTGACCATCGTGCCTTGCCCTAGTTATTGCTTGATCAAGTTGGAACGTCTCTTGTTCATGTTCTTGTGGAAGGGACGTGTTCCAGTGGTCAATCTGCTGTCAGCTCCCTCTGAGTAGCGGCTTAGGCATGCCACGGCTTTTGATGCGCAGACATGCGCTCAGGGTGCACCACCTGCAACGATTTCTAGAATGTGAAGGTATGCGGGCTCCGTTTGTGAGGCACGTATTTCTGAAACTCGTCTGTTTGGCGGAGCTGCAGTCCTGGGTGAAAGATAGGTCAAGACTGGGCGCCTGGCACTGTCTTCTACCAGTTGGGCAATAGAGTCGATGGATGTTCCATTTTAGCTACTTATAAAGGATTAGTGTACCCGTGCCGTCAGAAATGACGGCATAAAAATGATACGGAAAATAAAATTAAAATAAAAACATTACAACCTTTATCTCAGTAATTGCTTCAACACCAAGTTTCTAGTGAAAACCCTGCCAGCAATGAGTTCGCCTTGTTTTGGATGGTCTGTTTCAGTATTAACCTTTATTCTTCCATCCTCCTCGATGTTCTCTCTCTTTCGATTTCTTTTCTTTGTGCTGCTTTCTCTTCCGTTTCATCTTGTCACCTTTGCGATGCTCTCGTTCTTAGATATTCTCTCCTCACTGCTGCTTGCTCTTCTGTTTCATCTTGGCGCTTTTGTGCTGCTCTCTCTCTCTCTCTCACTCTCTTTTTGGATATTTCTCCTTTGTACAATTAGGTGCGCTCCTTTTCATTTTGATGTCTTCGAGCCTGTCTTCTTGCGCTCGTCTCTCTTGTCTCACTTCTTGTAATTGATTTAATAACCTTAATGTATTGTTTAATCTTCTTGCGTCCAGTTCTTCCTGGGTGACCAGTAATTGCTGACTTCTGGAGTTATGTCAAACAGCTGCTGTTGCATGTGGGACAGATCCATCTGTCAGCTGGGTGATGAGTGCCCCACCACCCTCCTTTAATCGGACAGGCAAGGCAGTTTTCTTTTGCTTGGTAGTGGTGGCAAAAGAGGTTGTCTTGTGGACGAAGCTGAAAGTGATGAAGACAGAGATATTCCCCTTTGGTGAAGTCCTCATCGACTTTTTCAAGTTTCACTTGAAAAGAAAAGTGAGGGTGGAGAGGGAGCTCTTGTCCTTGAGTGAATTTATGTACAGGTGGGTGAAAGTTGTGAAAATGGCAAGTGTGGATGGTACATCTCTCAGTGTAGACCTATGAGTCGCAGGAAAGGAGTTGGAAAAGGTATTTGTCCATGGTGTTCAGGTTGATCTTGGATGGTGGGGGTTCCTCCATCATCCCTAGTAGCTCTCTTGTATGAGGAGCCCCCCCCCCTCCATCACATTTTTATTTTACCTTATTGCTGTATACTATGTATACTTCTCTTCTTTTAATGTACACTGTGTATAGTTTTTTTTTTAATATCATTCCATTATATATAAACCCCAAAACTTTGTCTGTCTTTGTATTGTCCCATGCACACTTCACCCTGGTGGCAAACAAAAGAAATCATCATAATTATTATTATTATTATTATTATTATTATTATTAAGGCAGCGAGCTAGCAGAATCACTAGTATGCTGGACAAAATGCTTAGCAGCATTTTGCCCTTCACTATGTTCTGAGTTCATTGCATTGAGGCCAACTTTGCCTTTCATCCTTTAGGGGTTGTTGAAATAAGTACCAGTTGAATACTGGGGTAGATGTAATCAACTGTACTCCTCCCCCAAAATTTCAGGTCTTGTGCCTATAATAGAAAGGATTATTATCATTCTCAAATTCGGTCTTATTCCTGGTAGAATTTATGTGGGTAGCAGGTTACTACCTGTAACCTTAGGTATTCACAAGTTTCCAATAGATCTTCAAGTGCTTAGAGCCCTTCCGATAATCTTTGCTGTCCCTAAGAGACGAACTTTCTGTAGGAGTTCTATTCCAATATCTTTCAGCCATTTGTGTATATCTTTGCTTACCGTTCCCAATGCACCAATTATTATAGGCACAACCTTTACAGTTCTCATACTCCAAATTCTTCCTATTTCAAATTTTAAGGGGCTGTATTTTTTCTGTTTTTTGTCCACTTTCTATTCAATCCTGGAATCAAATGGGCATGATGGATTGATTAATAAGCAACTTTGCTCTTCCTTATTTATAATTGTTATGTCTGGTCTGTTATTTTCTAACTTCCTGTCCATTTGAATAGGGAAGTCCCACAAAATCTTACATTTTTTTGACTCCAGTACTCTTTCAACACAATGATTGTACCATGTGTTTCCAGCTTCAAATCCCCATTTCTGGCAAAGTTTCCAGTGCAAAACTTTTACAACCAGGTTGTGCCTCCATTTCTTATATTCTTCCTGTGTCAACTTGGGGCATTCTTCCACAATGTGTGCCACTGTCTCGTTCCAAGTTCCACATGCTCTACATTTTTCTGACACATTCTCTCCATATATAGTTTTTACCAAGTTGTTTGTTTTTATCACTCAATCTTGTGTTTGCTACAATTAGGCTAGCTGTTTCTTTTTTTAATTACCCCTTTTTTTAACTAAGCCCAGAATTTTGTTCCACATACATCATCAGTGACTCTCCAAAATTGACCATGCAGAGATTTCTCTTCAATCTGTCAGGTGTGCTCTCTTTATATCTCCTTCTTGTCCTTTTCTCCTATTATGCGCTTCATCACCTGTTCTTTATTCACTTTCTTTAATAGTTTTTCTGTGTTGCTCTGTAAATATTCTACTAGGCTTTTTCTTTCCATCTGTACACATTCTTCTGCTATTAAACCTTTCCACCTTGGTCTCTCCTCAAGTACAGCCGGATGTCATCAGCTTTTGGATAGTGGGCTCCATACATTGTCAACAACTTTCTAGTTTTTCTGTCAACTTTCTTCATAGCATTTTTAGTCCAGTCTATAATTCCAACTCCATATCTGTTTAAGGCTACTGCTCTTGAATTTATTGCTTCAATAAGATTTTTTGAATTCAGCTTTAACTACAATAATTTTCTCACTCTCCTCTTTACTCCCTACTGGTAATTTGTTTCACTTCTTCATTTTTTAAATTTCGTCTCCCTCCAGTATTCCCAAGTATGGTACCATGCAAAAGTCTTCAGCTACTTTAAGCTATTGTAAGTTTCTACTAATTGCCAACTTATAAGTGGATGTTTTGAATTCCATTTTTTTACAGATGAAATATTGGCCCTGTTGGAGTCATTTCCATACTTAATCATTATATTTTGTTGCAGGGGTTCTGAATGAGAAGGGAAGATGTGAAACAACCACCAAAAATGGCCATGCAAAAGTTTTCAGCCACCTCATATAAACCAATAATGATGCAGTGTTTTAAAACAGAAAAATGTCTATAAGGAAAATTTATTACTTAATGTTCATTTCAAGAAGTTACTGTAAATTGTTAATATTTCGTGTGGCTTCCCTTAGCTTGAATAATTGCTTCAATGCTCCTGGGAAGAGATGCGTACAAATTCTTCCCCATCTTCACAGGTAGATGTCTGTAGCTGAGCTCCCACAACTCTTCAAGATCGGGTTGAATTCTTCTGACGAACTCTTCTCTTTGGTTCTGACCACATTTGCTTGATGATATTTCAGTCAGGGCTCTGAACTGGTCAATCTTTCAATACAGTAACATCTTCATCAGCCAGACTCTATTGTGTTGCACACCATCTTTGGCATGGAACTCTTTCATGCTGAAAAATTTCACCTTCATCCAAGTCTGGTGTCAAATTGTCTTTCAGCAACTGCATGTATTTGACACTATTCAAGTTACTGTCAATTTTAACCAACTTTCTTGAACCATTACTTTTTATGTATCCCCAAAGCATCAGACTCTTTCCCACAAACTTCACTGTTTTCTTTGTGTAACGTAGGTAATTTTGTTTTGTAATAAGCAAGTATTTGTCAGAAGGCCTCCAGGAAATGTTTAAAATTTCATTCATCTAAGTTCAAATTCCTTGGAGGTCAACTTTGCCTTTCATCCTTTTGGGGGTCAATAAAATAAGTACCAGTTGAACACTGGGTTGATGTCATCGACTAACCCACTTCTCTTAAACTTGCTGACCGTGTGCCAAAATTTGAAACCAATATCTTTATGTGGAAGTTTTCAAGTCAAGCCAAACAAAAGCAGTGGGGCAGCATAGTTTGACGGTGGGGATGGTGTCTCAAGTAATTTGTTATCTTAAAGAACTAGGTCAACAGTATGGGTATCTTTCAGTCTGAACAACTTAGGAGCTACTGTTTTATAGACTGGCTGTGTTTTACTTGGCTTCTTTTTCCCTTCTTTTAGAATGAGGTTAATAAAATTTCACTTGTCAAGGTACACTGGAGACAGTGATCCAATGATGGAACCTTTATTTGGTTGCTTGGATTGCTAGAAGTAACCAAATATCAACTCAAACTACACCCAACCAACTTTAGAAAGAAGTGTACCCAATGCATCTACAATTACATTGTCTTATGTCTGAAATTAAAATGGATTAATTTGTGGTTAAACAACAATAGTAGCTATTCAATGGAATTTATTTCTGAAATTTCCTGTGAAATAAATGTCATGTTATCCAACAACAGATAAGCACTTTTAGTTTCTTTGCTGGAAATCTTATCTCTTGTTAAAATGAATAAGAAGTTAGCTTAGGTATAAGTTTCATTACAATCAGCTAAACTATATTAAGATTGTTCCAATTAGAAGAAGCAGGAAGATAGTAAACTTGACCTAATTAGATCTTATTTTAGGAGCTTGTGTTACTTTGCTTCCTCCTTCAGTTCACTAGTTACCAGCATACTATAATTTGTTTGTTTTCTATAGAAGTAGCTGAATTTGAAACAATTCTTTTTAATACCTAGGAAGATTTATAGAAATATTAAATCAATCCAGTACTTGACTGGTTTTGCTGAATCTTCCTGAGAACTTTGTTAAGGATACATGTGTCTGTGGAGTACTCAGCCACATGTATGTTAATTTCACAAAGGCATAGTGGTTAGGGTTTTCAGCTCATGATCACATGGTCGTAAGTTCGATTCCTGGTGACGCATTGTGTCCTTAAACTTTATTTCACATTGCTCCGAACATTGGAGGGACTATAATGATCAAAAACAAACCTCGGTGCTCTACCAGCATGCCAAAGAACAACATGGTGGTGTACTGGACAGAATTAGCATAGAAATCCTGTCTAGACACCCCGGTGACGCATCGTTGCGGCAAATACAGGAGTCGGTCCTCATAACTGAAACGCAACCAATTTTGAACACCAAATACACGTAGATGAGGGCCTTACAATTGCCCATGGTTGCATGTGTTGTTCACACATATGATGCAGAATATGAACGTAAATAAATAAATTTTAATTTTAAAAAAAAACGTCTCTATCTGATCTGATATAAACGAAATTGTTACAAACACACATATGGACGCATATACTTACATATAAGCACGAACACATAAGTGCGTGCACACATACAAGCTTGCACACACTCACATGCTCATACCGAACAATTTTAAAAACAACGCCAAAACAACGCTAGATCATACATTCAAAATAAATGGAAGTGGAGAGACAAGTTACTGAAGAGATTGCAAGAGTGCAATGAAATAATTTAACAAAAAACTATATAAATTAATAAAGGACTGAACCAGTGCGTGTGTTTATTACCGGCATAATGCCTCTCCCAAGGTTTAATTGTATTTCTTTCAACACACGTATCCACATCAAGAATCTTGCACACGAAATATATATATATATATATATATATATATATATATCATCATCGTTTATCATGTTTTCATGCTGGTATGGGTTGGACAGTTTGACCATAGCTGACAAGCAGGAGAGCTGTACAGGTTCTAGTCTGATTTGGCTTGGTTTCTATAGCTGGGTGCCCTTTCAAATGCCAACCACTTTATAGTGTGTATTGGGTGCTTTTAATATGGCACCAGCAAAGGGCTCGGCAGGCCAAGTTTCTTCATCAGGGGAAGCAGCCTTAAGACTTCTGCTGTGGAAGACAGGTCTTTTTGAGTACAAGGCGCCAGATATCTTGGTCCTTTGTCATTTCCTTTGAAAGGTTCGGTGAGTTGAGATTGTCCTCATATATATGTATGTATACATTATGTTTCCTTTTACTATGCAGGTCAATAATTCCTCAATAAAATCAAAACCCCTTGTCTGATTTTCTTAAAAGTTTTACAGGATATGTAGGATTATGTATCCCATGTCTCATGTACTTTTTGTCTAAATTGGTGTACATTTAAAGCAGAAATGAAGAAAAACATGTTTATAGGGTGTTTCTTTTTATTGTGCAAGTTAACAAGATACTACTTTCCCCCATGTGATAAGTGATTTTGAAATGTTTTTTTCTCAATTTCAGATACAGAAAATATAGAAATGGGTCAAAGTAAAGATACAAAATCAAAGGAGAAGAAAGAAATAGTGAAACTACTGGGAGAAGGGGATAAAAACAATTGTAATTTCTAAAAAGCTAAATAGAAATCACAGAACAATAAAAAAAAACAGGTACAAAAAAAAGAGAGAGAGTAAGAATAAGGAAGAAAACAGGTTTCAAGAACATCACAAATAGAGATAAGAAAAAACTCAAAAGAATTATGTGCAAGAAAAGTGGGTTAACCAGCAAACAAATCTTTGAAGGAGCAAGAATCTCTAACATAGAAAGGAAAAAACGTTGCACTATACTAAATGAAATAGGCAAAGTCATAAATTTCATAAAATTGCCTCCTTTAAATAAAGTATGCAAAGAAAAAAAGAGTGGCATGGGCAAAAAGATATATGAAGACAGACTTTACAAATGTAATTTTTACTGATGAATGCAGAGCAACATTAGATGGACCTGATGGATGAGAAAGAAGCTGGGTGTTATATAGAAAAAGTCAACCAACACAATTAAGAAGACAGCAGGGTGGTGCAGGAATCATGTTTTGGGCTGGTATAGTTGGAGGAGACATTAGAGGTCCATTTAAGGTTGCTGATGGAGTCGAGATGACAACTTCTTCCATTGGTACAAGTCAACATCGTGAAGTTTCAAGATAAAGAGCATATTTATGCATAATAATGCCCCTTCACACTCTGCCAAAATCACTATTAACCATTTAGCTAAGAAAGGTTTCAAAGAACATAAGATTAATGAAATGGCCCCCACCCCAATCTCCAGACTTAACAGAGAATTTGTGGTCAATTTTAAAATAAATGTATATTCTAATGGTAAACAATATCCAAACAAGGATTTACTATGGGAAGCAAAAAACACTGTTGCAAGTAATATTGAAAGTGAGATTGTTGAGAAATTGATAAAATCGGTTGATGAGAGAATATTTAAAGTTATAGATGGTAAAGGAGGCTATATAAAGATGTAAAATATACACGTATATATTAATGGTCTGGTTATGTATTGTTCTATATGTAAATCATATTACATGTAGTTTATATATTTGTTAAGTTGCATAATAAAAAGAAACACTCTATAAATGTTTTTCTTAATTTCCATTTTAAATGTAGATTTAGACAAAAAGTACACAAGACATGGGATACATAATTCTACATACCCTATAAAAATTTCAAGAAAATCAGACAAGGAGTCTTGGTTTTATTGAGGAATGATTGACTTGCATAATAAAAGGAAACATAATGTATATACAATAGTTGTTAATGAATGTCACCATCATACATGTTGTGTCCTTAATTTCTCATCTTCCATGAAAACATGTCAAGCCATGAGAAAATTATTACCTTGCCTGAAAATGGGTAAGGGTCGGCGACAGGAAGAGCATCCAGCCATAAAAACTCTGCCTCAATGAATTCTACTAACCCATACAAGCATGGTAAAATGGGCATTAAACCAATGAGGACAATGATGATAGTGAGTCACAATTATGTTGCTTGATGGTACCCAACAGTTTTGTCAAACTTACCTAAGAGGTACTTTATATTTAAATATTTTATATAAGAGATACTTAGTTTTACCCTCTAGTTATTTTTATTCTAACATCTCAGTAATATTTTCATTCCAATACCTAGCATCTTTAAAATGTCTTCCGCTTCTGGTCATTTCAACATGCTTTGACCATTTAATTCAGATACAGTCTTTTTCTCTCACTCATCTGTCCATTCCATAGAAGAGCACAAGCACAACACTACTTCCATTTTTCCTGAGTGTTAACCCATGGCAGATGGGAAGCGGTACTGACTGCATTGAAATACTGTCTGTGTGTGTGAGCAGTGCGATGTCTCGCTCTGTGCAGCACCGTAGTTTCAAATATATCACACTGAGAAGCATCTGTAAATACACTGTAAAGTTCCTTGTATGAAAAATTAGTTACTGAACGGCCTAATACTGATACACAGCAGACTGTCAGTACTAAATCCATCTGCAAGGGGTTAAACTAATATACCGTCTGTTGTTCTTCTCAAGTGAAGGTGCATGGCTCAGTGGTTAGAGCGTCAGGCTAACAAGCATGAGGTAGTGAGTTTGGTTCTCGGACTGGGCTCTGTGTCATGTTCTTGAGCAAGACACATTGTTTCATGTTGCTCCAGTTCACTCAGGTGAAGAATTGAGTTGCGACTACACTGGAGCCAAACTGTATTGGCCTTTGCCTTTCCTTTGGATAACATTGGTGGTGTGGAGAGGGTAGGCTGGTATGCATGGACGACCACTGATCTTCCATAAACAACCTTGCCTGGACTTGTGTTTTGGAGCGGAACTTAAAATGAAAGTATATATTAATTTCAAAATTTTTGCCACGAGGCCAGCAATTTCAGGGGAGGGAGTAGGTCAATTACATTAACCCCAGTGCTCAACAAATACCTATTTTATCGACCCTGAAAGGATGAAAAGCAAAGTTGACCCTAGTGGAATTTGAACTCATATCGTAAAGACGGACAAAATATCACTAAGCATTTTGCCCAGCATGCCAATGATTCTGCCAGCTCTGCAAGTCTTGTGAGTGGATTTGGTAGATGAAAACTGAAAAAGAAGTCTAGTGTGCAGTGTGTGTCCTCTTCTGTTTGTAATTATTTAAATTCTTCCGCTGAGGAAGGAGTTGATTTCTAACCAAGATACAAAGCTTCGTCATTGGAATGTAGATAACAAAAACTGGAGGAGTCTTGCATATTTTTACTGTTCCGCTTACAGAATGTATTTGTAATGTGCAAGTTAGTTGATGTATGCAAGTATGTATGTGTGTGTTGTGCACAGGTATGTGTGTGTGTGTGTGTACCCATGTCCTTGACATCATGTGATAGTTGTAAGCAAGCATCGCCATTATAGAAGTGAAGTTGTTTGTTTCCAGTCATCCATGGAAGATATTACCATGTTTGGAAAAAGGTAAGGATTGGTGACAGGAAGAGCATCTGCCTCAACAAGTTCCATTTGTTGTTGTTATTGATGATGATGAAGATGATGATGGTACATACACACACACACATGAATAATAAAAACATTCTCCTTACATTGATATGGTTGGAGTGGATGTAGAAAGAAATTTAAGAACAGGTTAGAAATACTAAAATCAAATACTGGAGATAATTAAATAAGTCTTTTTATTATAATTATTATTATTATTATCAATGATGATGGTGATAGCATAAGAGATGTCACTGTGAAAATATTTACAAAATGTTCAGAAAAAAAACTCCCAATATCTAGACTGCTGCTGTTTCCTAGGTTGCGTGCCAAGAAAAGAAAAACCCATCAGGATGATTTTCTTGAAATTCTTTTAGTTTGGCAGGAAAATGCATAGCCAATTGTCCAAAGAGTAAAACAATTCCCACTGATGTCAGGTGGAGGTGGACAGGAGGACAAAATGATCCCTGTTGTAGTGTCACCTGTCCGTATTTCTTGTTCCCAAAACACTCTGCTCTAGAAGGCATAACGAGTTCTGGTATCCTCCAATTTCTTAGAGACCTGCAAAAGAAATGAAAGTTAAGAGATACTTTAATATAGGAACACACATATCCATTCTGAGGCAGCTGACTTGGCAGATGCCCATAAAATTATTAACCATCTTACTAACAATAACTCTGAGTACCTTTTCAAATTCCACCTGTCTAACACCTGTGGACATGTTTACAAAGTCAGAAAACAGCACAGCACCTATGACTTTCGGAAACACATTTTCATGCTAAGAGTTGCTGAAGTATGGAACAAACTGCCTGCATCAGTTGTTAGTTGTCGGAGCACTGCATCCTTCAAAACTTACATGCTTCCTGAGATTCGCCAACACTACACCTGATTTTCTCCCCTCCATACACACGCAAGCATGTATTTGACTCATACACTGTTCACTTTCCAGACATTTGTACAATACTGCATATGCTTCATATGCACTTTTGACAAGTTGTAGTGCACCTGAGCACTGTATACAATAATTTCATTATTATTATTATTATTATTATTATTAATTCTCTAAATTGGTTGATAAACAAGTGAAGACAAAGTTTGATGGAAAGGGCCCTTTAATTTGGTCTTTCTTATAGAGGGCATGATCTCTTTAGTACTAATACCACAATCTAGTGCACCTGATCGTCATTGTCATTTAACATCCACCTTCCATGCTGGCATGGGTTGGGTGGTTTGAATGGAGCTGGTCAGGCAGAAGACTGCACCAAACTGCTGTGTCTGTTTTGGCTTGGTTTTTACAGCTGGATGCCCTTCCTAACATCAACTACCCAGCAGAGTGGACTGAATGCTTTTTGTAAATTGGTTGGTGATAGGAAGGGTATCTAGTCATAGAAACCAAACTGAAAATGAAACAGTGAAATGTGGCTCTCTGACCCATCCAGCAAGAGCAGAGACTCTTAAATAAAAACTGATTCAGACCACAACAGTTTGTCCAATCCAAGGTAAAAGAGAAAGCAGTTCTAAGAAGGAAGAATTTGATTAAGCAAAGTGAATACTCTTGCTGACTAAAAGAATAAGTTGGGAATAGCAGGGACTCCCCTGCCACACTCAGATCTCTAATTTTTCTTAATTTGACTCTACAGCTAACATTCTGCTCTGAGAACTCTAAATCACATTGATATTTCCCAAGATGGGATGAGAATTAAATGAGTACTGAACAGATTAAAAGCAATGTATTCTTACCTCACTAGGGGTACGGTCTAAATCGTCACAAACACCCTTTTGCTTTCCAACATCCATGGAGTTGAACATCTCACAGAGATCGCCATCAATGACATTCTGAAAGGATAACAGAAAAAAAGATAGGAGTAAAATACTAAAATATAATTAATAGAAATCTTAAGACAAAAATTACATAATCAAACATTGTCAGTAGGGGATAGGTAATGTTTTATAAAGATTTTATATAAACAGAATCAGTTACTGCCAAAAATATTACCAACATCAACAGCCATCAATAAATGTGCTTCCTTATGAAGTATATCATTACAAGACCAATAAGTAAAACTGTTAAAATGACTTTTTCTGCAGAAACATCTAAAGCAAAATATTCACACTAAGGACAATACCTTGCTCGCTTTTAACTTACATTTTTAGAATGATGTTTTCTAAGGCTATATGCTGTTCTTATCACAAATCATTTTATAGAATGTATTATCATTAATATTCTCTCACACCAGCAGCCTGAGTTTTTGCTGTTTCGCAGTGCCCAATTCTATCTCATTATCAGAATTACTGTTCTTTCACTCTGGCAGCGGCAATGTTAAACCCATTCGTTCAATTATGTGACCCTAAATCCCAAAATTCCATCTCATTGTGTTCTGTCTTCAACCAGCCTAACTCTGGTCTCTCTCTCTGTTTCGTTAACCACTTGCTTCTCCCAACACTTTACCTCCGTTTTCCCCACCCCACCCTATATAAACTAGCTCGTTCAGATTCCCCTACCTCATATTTTAATACTTTGCCACATGGAGTAGAAACCAGATGTTCAGATAAGTAGCCTTGTTTTCCAACCTAGCACACATCTAAAACCTCTTTTTCAGTGCAAATTATTATAATTACTTTATTAGTTCATTTCATTATCTATCGATGTAAACACAGTTTCATCTTCCATGCTGTATGTTTAGAGAAAATAAACTTACGATCCCTTTGCTCAATCCAACCCTCTGTCTTTCTCCTTCTCTTTCATGCTCATTTATTATTGTCATTTATTCATTCACTTATCTAATTTTGTCACAGTTTGGCTGACTGATAACTGTTGGTTATAGCTCTAGTTGAGAATGCAAATGCCCAATTCTATCTCATTATTATCATTAATATTCTCTCGTATTGGCAGCCTGAGATTTTGCTGTTTCACAGTATGCACACCCTTCCCACCCACTGTACCGGAAGTCTCTATCCTCTTACCTCTATCAGATGTCTCTCTCTACCTCCAAAGGTTTCATGTTCCCCCATCCCTACTTAGAGTTTATCTCCTATGTAATGTAGTGATTATGTAGCACATAAAATGATGGTGCAGTGTATGCAGGTTGAAGGCTATTGTATGTTTATGAGTTCTGCCAAATGTAAGCTTTCTTTTCAGGTACATGACACTGCTATCTCAGGATCTCGTGAGTTTAGTGTCCAATGAAGGAGAGGTTGGCATGGGTACCAGTCGTCGAATTTGGTTCGATTTCGATTTCACTTGTCTCAACAGGTCTTCGCAAGCAGAGTTTAGTGTCCAATGAAGTAAAGGTACGAATAAGTAGGCTGGTTACACCCCTGGCAGAGGCCACGGATTATGGTCTCACTTGGCTTGCCGAGTCTTCTCATGCACTGCATATTTCCAAAGGTCTCGGTCACTAGTCATTGCCTCGGTGAGGCCCAATGTTCGAAGGTTGTGCTTCACCACCTCATTCCAGATCTTCCTGGGTCTACCTCTTCCACAGGTTTCCTCAACCGCTAGGGTGTGGCACTTTTTCACACAGCTGTCCTCATCCATTCTCGCCAAATGACCATACCAGTGCAGTCATCTCTCTTGCGCACCACAACTGATGCTTCTTAGGCCCAACTTTTCTCTCAAGGTACTTACACTCTGTCGAGTATGCACACTGACATTACACATCCATCGGAGCATACTGGCTTCGTTTAAATATTATATTTTAAATAAAAAAAATTTTCAGTTAAACTACATCAATAAATTGTTATCAATATATATTTTTTTATGAAACTCAAAAAAACCTGTTGTCGAGATTGATATTGATGATAAATTAGTGAAACACCATTAAGAATAACATTTTAACAAAGAAGATTGAAACACAAAAATCAACATTATTTTAGTGTTCAATTTTACATGCCAACATAGGTCACTTGCACAGATCTGCCCTTCATCCAGTCATTAATAATCTCATCCATAAGATCCCACATTCTGAGACCTAACCAAAAATGATCTCTATTGACAACACAAAACAGTTTTGCAAGCATAACACATCTTCCATATGAATTTTACATAATATCTATATCCATCCACTCATTTCTTCTGCATTTATAAGTTGATTCTTTAATGCTAAGCTATTCTTTCAGTTAACTTCACTTCATCAATTATCTAAAAATGGGTCAGCACTTACATAATTCACAAATTGTACCACTTCTAAAAATTTACTGCAATGTTTAATTTTTGATACAGCTAACAATGAAGATAAGAGTAGTGGCACCACCGGCTTTACTTTCCTCACCTTCAGTAGTCATTTACAGTGTTTACCAAGTTAGATAAAGTTAAGAGAAATGCTTTTTACCTTGACAGGGAAGTAATATGAACGGAAAGAAAGATGATCTCGACCACAAAGTGGAGGATGTTCTGAGCGCATGTACATCTCTAAATGCTGGAAAAAGTCATGGTCCTGGAAAACAAAACGCATTCAAATGGAAATGAATATAAAAATGTATTTTGTATAGGAGATGGAGGTAGGGGAGAAATCAGATAACACAACTGAAGGTAACAACCAATCAATTCCTGAAAAAATGTCTTGCAAGAAACATTAGACATTTAATCACTGGCATTCATCAACCAAAGTCAATCCATGAAACCCTACTTCTCTAGGAAAACAGGTAATCCTGCTAGCTTCAAATATGAGATTGCCACTTTTCTAAAGTTTGATTGTCTGTTAATCAAGCATATGAAAACAATGTTTGAATAATGTATTTGTGTATGTATGGTATGTGTGTGTGTGTGTGAACATTGTGTATGAATTAAGAATTGTCATGTGAGTGTAGCTTTGATAGTTACATAGTAGCAATTTTTATAGTTGTTGTCTCCCACTTTGGCAATAGGAGCTTTGCTTAACGAGGAGTATGACTGAGCAAGGTGACAATGATTAATTAATAATGGTTTCAAATTTTGGCACAAGGCCAGCAAGTTTAGGGGAGAGGGTAAGTCAGTTACCTTGACCCCAGTGCTCAACTGGTACTTATTTATCAGTCCTGAGAAGATGAAAGACAGTCAAATTCAGTGGAATTTGAACTCAGAAAGGAAAGATGAGTGAAAGGCTACTAAGCATTTTGCCCAGTGCGCTAATCACTACCTTAAAATGATTAACTAATAATCCTTTCTACTAAAGGTACAAGGCTTGAAATTTTGGGGGAGGGGACTAGTCGATTACATCAATCCCAGTATTTCACTGGTACTTAATTTATCGACCCCAAAAGGATGAAAGGTAAAGTCGACCTCGGTGGAATTTGAACTCAGCATTTCGCCTGGCATGCTAAAGGTTGTCAGTTCAGATGATTAATTAATAAGAAGAATGGAATGCTGCAGGCAGAAATAGTACCAGAGAAGGAAATCATCATCATTGTTTAATGTCTGTTTTCCAAGCTGACATGGGTTGGACGGTTTGACTGAGGTCTGGAGAGTCAGCAGCTGTGCCTGGCTCCAATTTCTGGCAAAGTTTCTACTGCTAGATGCCTTTCCTAACACCAACCACTCCAAGAGTGTAGTTGGTGTTTTTTATGTGCCACTGGCGGGCCTGGCATTGATTACGTTCAGATAGTACTTTTTACATGCTACCGGATGATGCTTTTTATGTGCCACCAGCACAGGATCCAGTCAGGAGGCACTGGCATTGACCACATTCGGATGATGCATTTTACATACCACTGGAACAGGAGCCAGTCAGGGGGCACTGGCCACAGCTACAACTTTGGTTTTACTTGACTCAACAGGTCTTCTCAGGCATATCATATCGCCTGACGCATCAAGAGTACTCTTAAATGGGCTGGACATGCAACACAGGCATTGGCCATGGCTGCGATCTCACTTTAGTTCCTGGGTTCTTCTCAATCACAGCATATCTCCAAAGGTCTGTCTCCTGTCATTGCCTCTGTGAGGCCCAATGTTCAAAGGTCATTCTTCACCACCTCATCCCATATCTTCCTAGGTCTACCTCTTCCACAGTTAGGGTGTGGAACTGTCTTACACAGCTATCCTCGTCCATATGTAACACATGACCATACCAGTGCAGTCATCTCTCTTGCACACCACATTTGATGCTTCTTATGTCCAACTTTTCCCTCAGGATGCTCACTCTCTGTTGTGTATGCACACTGACATTACAAATCCAGCAGATCATACTAGCTACATTTCTTTCAAGCCTACGCATGTCCTTGCAGTCATGGCCCATGTTTCACTGCCGTGTAGCATGGCAGTTCGCACACATGCTTCATGCAGTCTACTTTTCATCCTGAGCAAGAGGCCCTTAGTTGCTAGCAGAGGTAGGAGCTCTCTGAACTTTGCCCAGGCTATTCTTATTCTAGCTGCTACTCTCTCAGAGCAACCACCTCCACTACAGACTTGGTTGCCTAGGTAGCGAAAGCTGTCAACTACTTCTAGTTCCCCACTCCCACCTGTCATGTGATGGAATCTGTTTTCTGTACATCTTCAGTGTTTATTGCCCCTGTGCATCTGCCACACACAAAAACTCTCTTCCCAGTTAATCTTCCTTTGATATTGCTGCACCTTTTGTGTCCACCAGGTACATTGTATGGAATTTCTACCTATGCCTTTTCTACAGATCAAGCAGAGCCATCTGCCTGAAGGGGGTTGTGATTTGACAGCCTTCCTACTTACTAAGACTTTGGTTTTTGCTAAGTTAACCCTAAGGCCCTTCAATTCTAGACCTTGCTTCCACACCCTAAACTTTGTCTCTAGTTCTGGCAGTGACTCAGCTATTAGAGCAAGGTCATCAGCATAGAGGAGCTCCCAGGGGCAGCCTTTCTTGAATTCCTCTGTTATAGCCTGGAAGACTATGATGAATAAGAGGAGGGCTGAGGACTGAACCTTGGTGAACTCCTACCTCTACCCGGAATTCTTCACTGTACTCATTGCCAACCCTCACCTTACTGATAGCATCCCTGTACAGGGCTTGTACAGCTCTTACCAACCACTCATCTATCCCCAGTTGCTGCATTGACCACCAGATAAGGGATCAGGGGGACCCTGTCAAAGGCTTTCTCCAAGTCAACAAAAGCCAAGTACAGAGGTTTATCTTTGGCTAGATATTTCTCCTGCAGTTGGCTTACCAGAAATATAGCACAAAACCAAACTGCATCTCATCTAAGCTAACTCTCTCCTAATTAGTTGGGCTATGACCCTCTCTGTAACTTTCATCACCTGATCCAATAATTTGATACACTTGTAGTTATTTCTGTAATGTGTGAAATCTGTTGAAAATCTGGATATTGGCTTATGAATCTACGTGAACACCGACACATCAAAAAAAACTGAAGGTTGAGCTGCAAATAATTGCTGGGCTGAATTTCAATAATAATTAAGACTAGATAATGTGAACAATAGTAGGTTATTGTGGAATAAAATACATTCTTAAAAATATTTCTAGAAAGAGATTCAACAAACCTCATGTGAAGTGAAAGGAACCAGCATTCCAATACTGCCAGATAATGTGGTATAGACCAAGGACTCTGATCCACCAGGGATGAGGGTAGCCTTCTGTAAAGATGTCACTACTTCACCAACATGAAAGTTAGCAATGACATCAGCCTAAAAACAAAAGATCAAATATATAAAAATATCATAACTACATATCTTTTTTTTAAAGGAAGCTTATAAATTTGTTCATTTAATAAAACATTCGTTACAATTAAGCATGTGTGAATGTAGTGTAGCTTTTTTTTTCAAATACATTACAAAGATTAATTTATTATTTATTTTTAAAAAATGCTTTACCAAAGGAGCAATTTGTCTGCAAGAGTATTGAAATAAAACATCATAAGTATCTTTTGTTTTTCCTGAACAAAATACCACACACACCACACAAGAAATGAACTCTCAAGTACAAACCTTTTGAGAAGCACCATTAAGTAAACCTCGATCCCAAAGTGCTTTGTTACCAGTTGGATCTTCTTCAACTTCATCACAGACATCAGGAGGTAAACGAATCTAAGCAGAAAGAAACAGTTTTGTTATATCATGAGGTTACATTAGTAACAAGCCTAATCAGCTAAAACAGTACCTCAATTCAAATTATTATGTTTATGGATCATCTACATCAATATGCCATTAGAAAGACATATTCTATTTCAGTAATGCAAAGTAGTGAGTTCAATTTGCCAGTGAAACGATAGCAAACTGTATCAATCAGTCATAGCTATGTTTTAATAAATCAAACCACAATCAACTGTGTTTACAACTGTCCTTACTACAAGTGATCCACTAAATCCATCCATAAAAAAATACACTAGTAAATCTGCAAAAAATCTAAGCAATAATATGATTAACCCTTTGCCATTTAAACTGCCCATATCCAGCTCAAATATTCTACCTGTTTAAGTTCAAACAAGCCATTCCTGGCCTCTCAGACCTACACAGCAATGTCATTCTAAAAGTAAACAATCAGGCATAGGAGTCACTGTGTGGTAAGAAGTTTGCTTCCCAACCACTGCTTGGTACCTTGGGCAAGTGTCTTCTACTACAGCCTCAGCCTTGTGAGTGAATCTGATAGATGGAAACTGAAAGAAGCCCATCGTATATGTAATATATTTACATCCCCATAACTTAGTGGTTTGGCTAAAAAGACCAATAGAATAAGTACCAAACTTAGAAAAAAAGCACTGGGGTTGATTCAATCAACTAAAATTCCTCAAAGCAGTGCCCCAGTAAGGTTGCAGTCTAATGACTGAAACAAGTAAAAGAACCACATCATTTGAAATCTCAAAGCTACAAGATAATGTATGATTGATTCAAAATAATGTGAATAAATAAGCATTATATTTGACAGAATAATCTGAATGCTAAAGGGTTAAAGTATGGTTTAAGTAACCCAGCATAGCGACTTTAATGATGATTATATCAAGTGCATCACACAATTTGAAGACAATCATGCACTGAAACTAATTACGAGCATGTGCTGCTATGTAAAAGTTCTTTTTTTTTTTATTGAAGGTTTTAACCCTTTAGCATTCAGCTTCCTCTGTCAAATCTTATGTTTATTTATTCACATTGATTTGAATTAGTCATGCATTACTTTGTAGTTTTGAGATTTCAATGATGTGATTGTTTATTTTGAGAATGACATTGTACGGTAGGTGTAAGAGGCCAGATCTGACCAGTTTCAAGATAAAACTGGTATGTTATTTTGGCCAGATATGGTTGGTTTAAAAGGTAAAAGGTTAAACTATCTTTATGGTTTCAATTATTTCAGAGAACACTCATGTTTTAATGAGGTCAATGTTCATTAGTAGAAAATTTTAATACTGACAATTCATTCCATCAGTAAACATATAGTACTAGAAACAGTTCTTTTGCTATAATAGTTTTCTGCACAAGATAATTCTATGTAGGCACTGGAAACTACTGAACAACAAATTTCCAGTAAAATATTTCAGCACTGAGTCAGTTTCTCTCTTTTTCTTAACACCAGTTGTGCAACCAAATAAGTGAGCAGAGTTCTTTGCTACCATGTCAATGGCAAAGCACAGTTCCATGACAGGAATATGTGAATCTTCAGCAGAATTCATTCAATGTATCTTCATACTGGAATAAGTCAAACAATGGCCTTAACTGTATTCAAACTTACCACTGTGATGTTACCAAATTTATCTGCAGTTGCCACAGTATCGTAGTCAAGTAGACATGAACTGGTTACCCAACGAGGTGTCGTGTCATCAGCAAATACAATTAGTTGGTTCTCAGGTCGTTTGTAACGGACAAAATTAATACTTTCTTGGATGTCAGAGACAACAATCCGGTGACCCAATGTTAAAATACTCATGATAAAGTTTGGAATACGCTGAAATATTTAAAGAAAAGAAAAAATATTATACATAGATGATTATTACTTCAATCACAGAATGACTTCATTTTACCTCGCTCTCAAAACTGAATTCTGACAGTTCTAATAAATAAAACATGTCAATATATCCGAACTCTAAAAGAGCACTATTAGATTCCACTCATTTATTTTCAGTCACAATCAGTGAACAATGGCATCATTAGTTACAAGTTTCTAGTAGTCCAACCATTGCTTCTCTGTTGGCAAGAATGACAAAGGAATGTCTGTACTTTGATGCAGAACAAATATCACAAGGGACTGCATTCAGAAAGCAATGGTTTTGTAAATTTCTTATCATGCTTGCCATCATTCATCAATAGACATTGGGTGAAAGATACACACACACACATCTGTGAGCTTCTGCACAGCTGCTGCACTATGGGGCTGAGGGACCAAACAAAACTTCACCACACAGCCCTGTCTGCACCAATTTACAACACATGAATGATGCAAACTTCCAGTGGCTAAAATACCAATTACTATAGTCAGCAATCTCAGATGACCTGAGTGACAACATTCGAAACAGTTAAGTGACTTGAACTATCAAGAATACACCAAATACTTTCTATTGATTAGCACATAAAACCACACCTTCTGAAACATTTCATATATTTTGATAATTATAGTAAAAAGAATTCATATTGTCTTTGTTACAGCCAATTTATTATACCATTTGGATACCACTGGCTATTGTCATTTTGCTACACATACAAGAATCAAACATAGCAGTACAAAGTATAATATGAGAAACATCAATCATTTTTAAGTCAAGTCAATAACTAATTACTACTAAACATTTCTAATAACTCCATTTCACTATTTTAGTTCACTTAAATTAAGATGTGATATAATATGTATATATACATTATATATACATATTTTATACATACAAGGGGGTGTTGAAAAGATCCTGGCTTTAAGGGTATCACAAAAGGCCTGGTTGGAGGCCCAACATTCCGAGTTCTTTTGCAGAAAATCACAAGGACTGCTGCAGTAAGTGTGTGAATTTGAGAAGGGAATATGTTGAATAAAATCATAATTAACTGATCCTCTTGTATTTTCTTTTACCCAAAGCTAGGAACTTTTCAGCACCTCCTCATACATACATTATATATATATATATATATATACATATAAAAAGAAAAAAAGACAATACCTTATTTTCACATTTTCTGAGCAGCTTTTTCTTCCCAAGATCATATATACGAAGATATCGGCCAGTTCCTATTAAGGCTCGGCCTTGGAATGCAGCAATGGCACCAGGAAGCTCATCGACCACAGTCTTATGTACAAACTCTAGCTTCTCTCCGGAATTCAGAAGTTTGTAACAATAGATAAAACCCCCACTGAGAGAACGTGGGTTCAGTACTAATTCCTTTGCTGTTCCTACAAGCACATGCATGTCATCACTAGCGCATGAAAACCGCACAAGGGCAATGCTAGAGGGAGAAAGAAATATTGAAGATTGCAAAATTCATTAGAAATAACCAGTTCAATTTATGAATTAATTTATAAAGAAATTAAAATGGAAATAAAACATAAGATAAAATAGAGAAATGTAAGGAACATGTTAAACAAACCTGTGTGCAGCTTCATTCTGATCAAGAGATACTTTATCTAAAGTCTCTCCTGAAATTGGGTTAATGATACGAACAACAGACGCCCACATACCAGTACCAGCCTTGGCAGCACCAAAAGTGTTCTCAGGAAGATCTTCTTCCAAGAAAGCATCAGCCATTTTAGCAGCTAGTTGTCGCTCGTCTTCTTGTGCAGCTTCTATCATCTCCTAAAAAATTGGAAATTATATAATGTCGTCATTTAATGTTCACTTTTCCAAACTTGCATCAGTCAGAGAGAATTTGTCATAGTAAGCTTTTTAACAGCTGGATGCATTTCCTGTCGCCAACCCTCACCTGTTTCCAAGCAAAGTAATAATATCCCATGGTCAGACACATTCATCACAGAAGCATTGTCATATAAACCATGCTCATTTACAACCATCAAGTGATGTCTAGAGAAGGGTGCACACAAACAAAAAGGGCTTCTTTCAATTTCCATCAACCAAATCCACTCACAAGGTTTTGGTTGGCTTGAGATTATAGCAGAAGACGCCCAAAGTTCTGTGCAGTGGGACTGAACCCAAGACCACATGGTTGGGTAACAAGTTTCTTAATCACACAGCCATAACTGCACCAACACAAATAGAAATTCATCATCGTTTAACATCCGCTTTCCATGCTAGCATGGGTTGGATGATTTGACTGAGGATTGGTGAAACCAGATGGCTACACCAGGCTCCAATCTGATTTGGCAGAGTTTCTACAGCTGGATGCCCTTCCTAACGCCAACCACCCAGAGAGTGTAGTGGGTGCTTTTACGTGTCACCCGCACGAAGGCCAGTCAGGCGGTACTGGCAACGGCCACGCTCAAAATGGTGTATTTTATGTGCCACCTGCACAAGAGCCAGTCCAGGGGCAAATTATAAAAAACATTCTTTAATCCTTTAGCATCCAGATTACTTTGTCAAATGCAATACTTTTTTATTCATATTGTTTTAAATTAATCATACATTATCTCATGTCTTTAAGAGGTTGATATGATTATTTAATTTTAGAATGACATTGTAGGATAGGTCTGGCTGGTTTGAACATAAAACAGCTAGAATATTTGGGCCTGATAATGGCCAGTTTAAATGCTAAAGGGTTAATAACTCCTGTAACAGACTGCAATTATAATAGTATAATAACACTAGTTTTATTATAGCTTAGATTTGTTGTACGATAGAATATAGGGCATCACCCTCAGACCCATTGCCTGATTGAAATACGGTACATTCAGCTAGATTTGTGAGATGCTTTAAACTACTAAAATTTAGTATGCACAATCATGCAGTGTGGTTCCATGTTGAACGAAACCAAAACACATCTGATGTTCTGGGCTTCTAATCACACCTAACCATGCCATCAGTTCACTTTTTCTACAAGTGAGAATTCTAATCAATCAGACCTTGTCAAATAGAACATAATAGTGATGATATTGGTGACTATGTTGATGAGGGTGATAATGATGTAAAACAATCTCCAAAACACAAGATCATCATCATCATTTAATGTCTGATTTCCATGCTGGCATGGGTTGGATAGTTTGACAATCTGGTGAGCCACAGACCTACATTGCACTCCATGTCAGCTGGGTACCTTTCCTAATGCCAACCACTTTACAGTAAGCACTGAGTTCTTTTTTCATGCCACTAGCACTAGTGGGGGTTGCCAAGTAAGAATAAGTGTGGGAAGTATTTGAGAAAATAGTGAGATTTTATGTTAAAGACAAGCAGAAGTGTCTTGCTATGGAGAAAATACATGGCTACCCTGCATTTATATAAGGGTGTGTAGGAGTATCTGGAAAAAAGGTAAGTTCATACACAACAACCCACAGGTTATTTTTGATTAAGAGAAATAACTTAACAAACCAACCTCAGCCATTTGTTGTTTGCGTTGCTGTTTTGTTGATTCAGTATAAGCATTATGGTCTGTTTCAATGATGATAAGGTTGTTGGAATCTTGATGAATGATAAATTTTCTTGGAGTGTACTGCAATGGCCATGAAACTTGATTAAAGACAGCACCTAGTTTCTCCAAAGCTAAAATCCTGAAAGAAAGTAAATCAAATACAATTTATAAGTTTTTGAACAGTGTAAAAGTCAACTCTTACTTGACATTGGAAAAATGGTTGAGAAATCTCATGTTGGCATGGATCAGATGGATTTTGCAAATTACTTTTATTTGAAAATGAATTGGTGAAATATGTTCTACACATGAATTCCCTTCTAACTCTTGAACAGTTGCTCTGTCATAAATTCAAGAAATTTGTGGGGACAAGAGAATGAATTCAGTAACAAATTTCATATGAATTTGACCAAAAGCTTTCTAAATATTATTCAATAAATAAAGAAGTAATAATAGTTTCTAAATTAGGTACATCATCATCATCGTCATCACCATCTAACATCCATGTTCCATGCTAGCAAGTGTTGGACAATCTTGACAAGGATCTAATGAGTCAAGAATATATTCCAGTGTCTGCCCTTCATTCCCAGTACATGAATGGTATTCTATTTTGTTTATCACAAAAAGCTGAACAGTAAAGTTGACCTCAGTGGGATTTGAACTCAGAATGTGAAGAGCTAGATAGATTATCACAAGGTATTCTGTTTGAAGTTCCAACAATTTTGCCAATCCTCTGCCCCAAAATGTCTTACATAGGCACAAGGTCAATGGTTCAGGAGTGGGGAGTAAGTCAATTAGTGACCCCAGTACATGACAGGTACTTTATTTCATCAATTCTAGAGGGATAAAACAAAATAATTGAACCTCAGAGTGATATGAACATAATAATATTAAAGTATAGATCCTGAAGATGAAGTACCTAAAAGATTTTGTTGTAAAAGGATACACTGGAGTGATTTTTTCCATTACATTTTCCAGGAATATGTAAAGTTTAAGAATATGCTCATAAGAATAAACACTGATTTCCAATAGCAAAAAGAAGAACCATAGCATATAAAGTGTCTTGTTCAAAAACGCAATAAATATTTGCAGTAGATTCAAATTCACAACAGATTATTCTCTTCTGAAAGCTAATATATTTTAATTTCACTGATATGTTAACCAGTTGGGTCTGATTAACCAACTAACATTTATTTTACCTTCTTGTAAGATCCCTGATAGGAGATCAACTCGTAATACATTTTAAAGCTGTGAATATCAACTTATTTATATCATATCTGGCTTACCTGAGAGTGTTGGTTGAAATAGCTACAATACCTTCTGGACATTGTTCAGAGGCAAATCCAGAGGCATATTCCAAGGTTTCGTATGAAAGCGGTGTAAGATGGAATCGATTTTGGTAAGTGTAACTTAACCAGGACCTGCTAGACATGGCCAAAACCTGCAGGGAACAAAAAGTTGAAGAATCATTTCCAAAGAAAGAAATATTTGAAATTAAAGTTGAAGTAGCAACAATGTTGATGAATACTTACAGCTTCTGACCCTTGCATAGTGATTCTAAATAGTTTGACAGGACGGGAACCCAAATATCTGGTTCTAGTGTCTGATAAGTCTCCAGTGACTGTGTCTAACACGGTACGCAGCAATACACCATTCTGTAAAAAAAAACAATTTCAGGAAATGATTTTTTTTTTTTGTCACTAAACACAAGGTCAATTCTGTATGTGTTTGTTTTATGCATATTGATGGTGATAGGGGATAGCAGTTTAAAATCAGTCTGCTTTATGAATTACTGACTCAGGAGAGATGAAAGACAATGTTGAACCTAGTTGAATCTATAATCACAAGAATGGTGGGAGGGTGGAAAAGACAGAAATACAACACAAAAATGTAATGGGAAAAGCAGGGATATTTGGAGATGGAATCAGCAGAGAAGTGATTGGTAATAGCAGAGGTGAATAAAGATAACAGGCAATCACTTCCCAGCTACATGGGCAAGTGTCTTCTACTGTAGGCCCCAGGATGATCAAACCCTTGAGAGTGAATTTGATAGATACAAACTGAAAGAAGCGCATCATATACATACATACATTATATATATATATATATATATATATATGAGGACAGCTGCATGAAGAAGTGCCAATCTCTAATTGTGTAGGAAACCTGTTGAAGGGGTAGACCAAGGAAGATGTGGGATGAAGTGTTGAGAAAGGATCTTCAGGCACTAGGCATCACTAAGGAGATGACAAAGAACCAGGACTTCTGGCAATTTGTTGTACTTGAGAAGACATGCTAAGCTAAGTAAAATCACGGCCATCCATACATATAGGCCTGTCCTTTATGGCAATCCCATAAGTTCTGTCTCAATTTTGAATAAAGAAAACAAGCGATCAAATGTTATATTTATTTGAAATTTAATCATCAATGTACTTTCCCTGATTATCTATGACTTTCTTCCATCTATTTACAAGCTTTTTAATCCCATCTATGCCCCACTCCCTCAACTAGTTGAGAGGACTTTATCTTGAAGGTGCAGGTGTCACGCAAAAAGCACCCAGTACACTTTGTAAAGTGGTTAGCATTAGGAATGGCATCCAGCCATAGAAACCATGCCAAAATAGACAATTGGTGCCTGGCCAGTTCCTGTCAAACCGTCCAACCTATGCCAGCATCCCATAAGTTCTGTCCAAATTTTGAATAAAGAAAACAAGTGATCAAATGTTATATTTAATTGAAATTTAATCATCAATGTACTTTCCCTGATTATCTATGACTTCCTTTCATCTATTTACAAGCTTTTTAATCCCATCTATGTAAAACTCTTTTGACTTCAAAGCGAAGAACTCTGAAATGCCAGTTTCGACCTCCTCCTGGCTTGCAAAAGTTATGTCCCCCAAATGATTCTGTAAACTACAAAACAAATGGTAGTCTGAAGGAGCAAGGTTGGGAGAATAAGGTGGATGAGGAATTTTTTCCCAACCAAGCTCTTCGATCTTCTGTGATGTGATCTTTGCAGTGTGGGGTCGCGCATTGTCCTGATGAAACATCACTCCTTTTCAATTCGGGCCTTTTTTCTTCAAAGCTTGGTTCAAATGCTCTAATTGCTAACAGTAGACTTGAGCATTGATTGTTGCATTAGGTGGTAATAATTCAAAGTGAAATACTTCACTTTGCAATCCCACCAGATAGAGAGAAGAACCTTTTTTCCATGAAGTTCCCTTCTCGGTTGTGGTTGAGTTTTTTCCCGTTTACCAAGCCACTGTTTACGACATTTAACATTTCGAAAGAAGATCCATTTTTCGTCACCAGTCACAAGTCTATCAAAAAGGGTGAAATGAATTCGTGAAAATGGAGAGAAGAGCAGATGTGAACTCGGGATTTGCGGTTGCTTTTGGACAATTCATGAGATACCCATTTTCCAAGTTGTTGAAGATGATGATGAACAGTTGTATGGTTTGAACTAAGTTTTATTGCCAATTCTTCAACTGATGATGCAGGATTTTCTTCAAGTAATGCCTCAAGGAGCTTATCATCAATCTCAACTGGACGTTCTGTTTGATCTTCATCTTCAAGGTTGAAATCTCCACTTCTGAATTTTGCAAACCATCTTCTGCAAGTTCTTTCATTCAAGCATTCTTTCCCATAAACTGAGTGTATATTTCGAGTCGCTTCAGCTGCAGAGTTTCCTTTTTTGTACTCCTAAAGCATTATGTGCCTCAAATGCTCTTTGGATACTTCCATGTTAGAAAGGGTCTTAATCAAAGAAATTTTAATTCTATTATTCTGTTAAAGAATATTTAGTTTAAATGTACACAAATGCATAAAAATAATTTTTAATTCCATTAGACATTCTAAAACACTATTAAATTTCATTCATTTTTTAAAAAGGTAAAATCGGACAGAACTTATGGGATGACCTGATATATATATATATATATATATATATCATCATCATCATCATCATCATCATCGTATATATATATATATATATATATATATATATATATACATACATATATGCATACATACACACATGTGTTTATGACACCTTGTCTTGACATTGCATGGTAGCTGTAAATGAGCATCACTGTCATACAAATGGTGACCTTCATCCCCAATCTTCCATGAAAAGATATCAAGCTATGGGAAATATTACCTTGCTTCAAAACAGATGCTGGTTGGCAACAGGAAAGGTATCCTGTACAGAAAAGTGAACATCGTGATGATGATCTCTCTCTCTCTCTCACACACACACACACAGAATTAGGAATAAAATATGTGATACAATATAATTAAAATCACTCAAATGTCCAGAGTAAAACTAACATTGTTGGAATTGCTGTTATAATAACAAATGCTTCATGAGTGGATGAATTTTAACAGAAAATGTATGTTCTAACCTGTAAGCCAATATTGAGGAAAAGTCCACCCTGTGATCCACCTTCTCGTGTTTCTTCAATAGTTTCTGCATTACCCATTTCTACAATACACAAGGCCTCAGGAGGAGCAGGTAAAGCTTGCATACTCAGTGGTGAAAGACAGTCCTGAAACAAAAATTAATAATACACTAACTTTGACAATAATCAATAAATTGCATTTAAAATAAAATTAAACAGTAGTGTACGTTTGTCAACAAGGTAACTAACTATTTCCTTTGACAAGGTGCATGATCAATAGCCAAGTAGTGATTAAATTAACTTCATACAATATTACTGGTACCTATCTTCTTTGGTACCACGAAAGATGACTCGCCAGGTACTCAGAGAATATGAACTTATGATAACTAGTATGCAATAAAGCTTTCAGTCTTAATTAACATGAACAAAATCCTTAAAAAGTACATATAAATACACGTATATATATATGCCATCAGTAGACAATCAAAATACTTCACCAAATTTGAGTAAGAATTTAAAACACAAAAGCTGAAGTAGTTTATTTTATCTTTAATACAAGAATATAATTATTTTATTTCTATTACCTCATTCTAAAATAAAAACAAATTCAAACTTCTTTCTTTCTCTATCTATCTATGTGTATGTGTATGTATATGTATATTACTTCCTTAAAAGGTACACGACACTGCTTTTCCCCTTCCCAGGCTACAGGCCCACACCCCCAACACCCATACTGTTAGGATTGGCACTCTCAACGTCGGCACGCTGAAAGGTAGATCTGGTGAAATTGTTGAGATGCTTGAACGGAGATGCGTAGATATGTGCTGCATCCAGGAAGTAAGATGGAGAGGAGGTTCTGCAAGGTTCCTCACAGGCAAAGAACA
Organism: Octopus bimaculoides; assembly: GCF_046866305.1. Classification (NCBI taxonomy): domain Eukaryota; kingdom Metazoa; phylum Mollusca; class Cephalopoda; order Octopoda; family Octopodidae; genus Octopus; species Octopus bimaculoides. The sequence goes on from NC_142928.1 coordinate 131,609,343, forward strand.
CAGGTACAAGATTTTCTGGGCAGGGAACACTGACGGGGTCGGGGGCGTAGGAATACTTCTAGCGGAGAAATGGGTGGATAAGGTAATCGAGGTCGTTAGAGTAAGTGACAGAGTACTTAAGATCAGACTAGTGCTTCATCATAGATTAGCTACTGTCATCTCAGCCTATGCACCTCAACCTGGGCTACCAGATGGTCTGAAAGACCAATTCTATGACACCCTCTTGCAAACTACCTCGTCGACGAGTGACAGGGACCTTCTCTTTGTGGCTGGAGACTTCAACGGTCATGTCGGACGTCGTGCTGGGGGCTTCCATGGCATACATGGAGGCTATGGCTTCGGTTCCCGCAACGAGGAGGGAACCAGACTGCTGGAGTTCTGTGATGCAACCAATCTTATGGTCTGCAATACCAACTTCAGGAAACCTGCCAGTCACCTACCGCTCCGGCAGACACTCTAGCCAAATCGACTACATCCTCGCCAGAAATAGAGAAAGAGGGCGGCTTATAAATGCCAAAACCTACCCTGGCGAAGAATGTACCCCACAACATAGATTAGTAGTTAGCGACTTTGGGATCAAGGCAAAATGGGTGCCCAGAATTAGACAGGCTTGGAGAAGAAGGGTGTGGAAGCTTAAAGACCCTGCAAACGGACAGAGACTTAGAGACAAGTTACTTGAAGCATTTAACGAAATAGAAGGGGATATAGCATCATACAACGTGGAAGACAATTGGAGATTTCTGCGGGACAACCTGTTGAAAGCCACCGACCAGATTTGTGGGTGGTGTAAGGTCCCCTCCCAACCCAGAGTAACGTGGTGGTGGAACAAGGAGGTAGACAGGGCTATTAGACAAAAGAAACAAGCTTGGAAGGACTGGAAGAACGGTGGTAGCAGGGAATTGTACCAATGTGCCAGAAGGGAGGCTAGGCGACAGGTTTATTTAGCCAGAGGGGAAGCAGATAAGGAAAGATTTGCCAATGTTCTGCGCCGTGAGGACCAAAGACTCGAGGTATTTCGTGTTGCAAGACAGTGTAGGAGAGAGAATAGTGATGTTGTAGGAGAGAAATGTGTTCGCATGGATGATGGTACGCTTGCATTAAATGAGGATGCAAAGAAAGAGGTCTGGAGATGCCACTACGATAGATTGCTTAATAAAGAGAATGAATGGGAGAAAGAGAGCCTGCCTTATGTCGACCCAATAGAGGGACCAGCTATCCGAGTTGATAGTACCAGGGTAGATAAAGCAATTAAGAGTATGAAGACCGGGAAAGCCCCCGGCCCATCAGGAATCACTGCAGAGATGCTCAAAATATCTGGCAGTGTTGGCTATAGCCTAGTCACCCGTATTACGAACCAGGTGATACACGAAGGAGTCATACCCTATGACTGGTGTAGCAGCATCATAGTCAACTGCTACAAAGGTAAAGGGGACGCTTTAGATACAAATAATTACAGAGGCATCAAGCTGTTAGATCAGGTTATGAAAGTTACAGAGAGGGTCATAGCCCAACTAATTAGGGAGCGAATCAATTTAGATGAGATGCAGTTTGGGTTCGTGCCAGGTAAAAGCACTACTGATGCCTTATTTCTAGTGAGACAGTTGCAAGAGAAATACCTAGCTAAGGATAAACCTCTGTACCTGGCTTTCGTTGACATGGAGAAAGCCTTTGACAGGGTCCCCCGATCCCTTATCTGGTGGTCAATGAGGAAACTTGGGATAGAAGAATGGCTAGTGAGAGCTGTGCGAGCCATGTACAGAGATGCTGCCAGTAAGGTGAGGGTTGGAAATGAGTACAGCAATGAATTCCGGGTAGAGGTAGGGGTCCACCAAGGTTCCGTCCTCAGCCCCCTATTATTTACCATAGTCCTCCAGGCAATCACAGAGGAGTTCAAGACAGGTTGCCCCTGGGAGCTCCTCTATGCTGATGACCTTGCCCTAATTGCGGAGTCACTATCAGAACTAGAGGAGAAGTTTCAGGTGTGGAAGCAAGGTCTAGAATTGAAGGGCCTTAGAGTCAACCTAGCTAAAACCAAAATCCTAATAAGTAGGAAGGTAGATAAAACACAAATCCCTTCAGGTAGATGGCCCTGCTCAGTATGTAGAAAAGGAGTAGGTAGTAACTCTATAAGATGTACCCGGTGCAAGCTATGGACACATAAGAGGTGCAGCAACATCAAAGGCAGGTTAACTAGCAAGTTAGTTTTTGTTTGTGGCAGATGTTCAGGTGCAATAAAGACTGCAAACAAACAGGAAACAACTTCTATCTCATTCCAGGGTGAAAAACTAGAGGTAGTCGATAGCTTCCGCTATCTGGGCGACCAAGTTAGTAGTGGGGGTGGGTGCGCTGAAAGTGTAGCTGCTAGAATAAGAATAGCCTGGGCAAAGTTTAGAGAGCTCTTACCCCTGCTGGCGACAAAGGGACTCTCACTCAGAGTAAAAGGCAGACTGTATGACGCATGCGTACGAACAACCATGCTACATGGCAGTGAAACATGGGCTGTAACTGCTGAGGACATACGTAAGCTCGCAAGGAATGAAGCCAGTATGCTCCGTTGGATGTGTAATGTCAATGTGAATACCCGTCAGAGTGTAAGTATCTTGAGAGAAAAGCTGAACATTAGAAGCATCAGTTGTGGCGTGCAAGAGAGACGATTGCGCTGGTATGGACATGTGGTGAGAATGGAGGAGGATAGCTGCGTGAAAAAGTGCCACACCCTAACAGTTGAGGGAACCCGTGGAAGAGGTAGGCCCAGGAAGACCTGGGCTGAGGTGGTGAGGCAAGACCTTCGTACATTGGGCCTCACCGAGGCGATGACTACGGACCGAGACCTTTGGAAATGGGCTGTGCGTGAGAAGACCCGGCAAGCCAAGTAAGATCGTTGCCAGTGCCCCTGGACTGGTTCTTGTGCGGGTGGCACATGAGATGCACCATTTTGAGCGTGGCCATTGCCAGTACCGCCTGACTGGCTCCTGTAGGATTTTCGAGCGAGATCGTTGCCAGTGCCCCTGGACTGGCTTGTGCGGGTGGCACATAAAAGACACCATTTCGAGCGTGGCCGTTTTCGTGCGGGTGACACGTAAAAGCACCCACTACACTCTCTGAGTGGTTGGCGTTAGGAAGGGCATCCAGCTGTAGAAACTCTGCCAAATCAGACTGGAGCCTGGTGTTGCCATCCGGTTTCACCAGTCCTCAGTCAAATCGTCCAACCCATGCTAGCATGGAAAGCGGACGTTAAACGATGATGATGATGAAAAGCTGCAGTCTGTGCGGACTTTTAAGCTAGCTCGTGCAGAGGGCTAATTGGGCAATAAAAAGAAACTGGGGCATGATATTGAGGTCTAAGCTAGTTTACTGACACTTTTGGTGAGGTAGATTATTTGCAACAGTCTGTGTAACTAAGAATATGTAAACCATCGACTTTAAAGCAAAAAGAAAGGAACAGTCCACCATGAAATACATTAGCTATTCATCTTAACATTTACACATAAACTGATAGCTGCTATCAAGCTTGTCTATATGCATAAGAAAAAAAAAAAGTATACTTACAGAGGGATCCAATGAAATAATGCGGACTGTGTTATCAGCCAAACCAACAGCAAGGAATCGGGATCTCTGCTCCCCAGATGGAACTCGGCCAAGACCCATACACACAACATCCGCTGACATTTCTTTCTTCTCTGTATATTCATTCAACTGACCTGTCTAATAAAGCAAACAGAAAAAGGAACAAGTTAAATAAAGTTCAAGTCATTAAAAATATGGAAAAAACCATTAAACAGTCAATGTCACTGAACAATGTATGGACCACAAAATGTAAGGTAAAAGATTCTAAGCAGGGACACAAACTTAATAATTTGATGATAATCTTTCTTTTGCTTGTTTCAGTCATTAGACTGTAACCACGCAGGGGCACTGTCTTGAGGAATTTTAGTTGAACTAATCAACCCCAGTGCTTATTTTCTTTTAAAGCCTGGTACTTATTCTATTAGTCTCTTTTACTGGACCGTCAAGTTACATAAACACACCAAACCAACAACAGTTGTCAAGCAGTGGTGGGGGTCAAACACAGACAGATATATACATACACACATCTGCACATGTGTGTGGGTGTGTATATATATATATATATATATATATATATATATATATATATATATATATATATATACACACACACACACACACCTCTCTTTCTCTCTCTGTATGTATGGCATGCATGTATGGCAAGAAGAAAATGGAGGGAATCCAGAGGTAGTATTCATCAGTTGTTAGACATTATATTATTTCTATTTATTTATTTTAAACAGTTCAAATATATGAATACATGCGTAAAGTATTAGTAATTTCTAGAATAGAGAAAGAAGAGCAATTTCTTACAGCTGTTTCAGCCAAGAGGTCACAGTACCCCATATGTTATTTCCATCTTTTCAGTGTATTGTACATCTGTAGATAAAATTAGGGTACTTGGGTATGCCTCTAGGCTTCGTCAGAGAGTTTTTATAAGATAGTCCAAGAAGTTCATAGGGCTAATTTATGCATATATAAATATATCATCATCATCATCATCATCATCGTTTAACGTCCGCTTTCCATGCTAGCATGGGTTGGACGATTTGACTGAGGACTGGTGAAACCGGATGGCAACACCAGGCTCCAGTCTGATTTGGCAGAGTTTCTACAGCTGGATGCCCTTCCTAACGCCAACCACTCAGAGAGTGTAGTGGGTGCTTTTACGTGTCACCCGCACGAAAACGGCCACGCTCGAAATGGTGTCTTTTATGTGCCACCCGCACAAGCCAGTCCAGGGGCACTGGCAACGATCTCGCTCGAAAATCCTACAGGAGCCAGTCAGGCGGTACTGGCAACGGCCACGCTCAAAATGGTACATACACACATGCATGTATATACTTATAACAGTTAGTTATTAGTAGTTGTAGTACAATATTCTTATTAGAACATGCAAAAAAAGACAAAGAAAAAGAGAAATAACAGTATAACCGAAGAAAATAATAGAGTTTGGGAGGGTTACAGTTTTTTAGAACTGAAATTGCACATAAAAGGAGAAATACATATATATATACACACATACAAATATAGATACATACATACATATATCCATACACACACACACACACACATATATATGTATATATATATATATATATATATATATATATATATACATACACATATTTCATGTGTTAGGTAAGGTGTATTTCTGCAATGGCTCGTATTGTCCTTGTATATAAATAAATTAATGATGTATGTATATATATATATATATATATATATATATATATATATATATATTAATAGTTATCGCCAAGCCAACATGGCAGTCCCAAAATTAGGACGAAAGCTGCCGTGAATTAGCTCCAAGAAGCCATCGCCTCTAGCTGTTCGAAGGTTATAAAGGACACAGGTTTCGTGTGTCACATAGCTAGCTAGAGGCGATGGCTTCTTGGAGCTAATTCACGGCAGCTTTCGTCCTAATTTTGGGACTGCCATGTTGGCTTGGCGATAACTATTAATTACCAGTACCACTGCCATAGTCTCCTTTAGAGAGACTTAGAAATATTAATAACTCTCTCTCTCTCTCTCTATATATATATATATATATGATGGGCTTTTTCAGTTTCCATCTACCATATCCATTTACAAAGCTGGTCAGCCTGAGGCTATAGCAGAAAGCATTTGCCCAAGGTGCCATGCTGTAGGACTGAACCCAGGACCATGTGGTTGGGAAGCAAACTTCTCACTACACAGACTAGCCAGTACCTATGATGAATGTATATAAAATAGCTGCCCTTCCCTGAATATGTGAGTAATACTCTAATGTGGGTATCTCTTAATAGCAACTGAATAGCTTCAAGTAATTTACAGCCTTGAAGAGAAAGTCTGGTCATTCAAGCTCCGATAATCTCAGTAATCTTATTGAGATTATCAGAGATAAAGCGGTTTAGAATTTGCAGTGAGTTTTATGATTTTGGTTGTAGGTTGCTGTTCATAAGAAGGGAGAATATAATACTGAAAGACTGTTTCTTTGATATATGTAGTGAATGTAATTAGATATTGTTGGTGGACAAAAGGTTGTCATATCCCAAAACAGGAGAATTTAAGGAGAAAACTTACTGGGTCCATTTCAAAATATACCAATTCTCCTCCAGTCAATGCAATAACAACTTGGCGCTGGTTAACAGCACATTTTACAATAGTTTTCTTGCCTGGTGTCTTCCACTCATTGACACGCTTGTCTGCTCGAATATGACGAATTCCATCAGGATAAATCTGAAATGAGAATCAAAAAAATATCTAACAACCAGCTGATGTCAATAGACTGTGACAAAGGTTGCCTACAAACAGCACCAATGGTTGTTTCACATAGAAATTATTCATTTGCAATAAATAAACAATAATTATCAAAGAAAAAAAACAACACTGGTTTCCAAAGCCAAAAAGATAACAAAATATTCCATGTTTTACCTGTACAAGTGCATCATCTCCTAGCTGGGAACAAGACAAGGTAGGGGTTGTACCAAGAAAACCAGAATCTGTGACTTCTTCAACTGTTTCTCCAATTGACAATACCAGGGTAGCATTGACGAAAGATACTATGATATAAGCATCATATTCATCTGGAAAAACATAAAGCAGAAGCAAAACAATTTAATTGAAGAGTTAATTCTTGATTGAAATATAAACTTTCTAAGCTTTTGATAAAACCATTTCATTGCATGGGAAAGGTAAAGGAAGACAAATTCACAACAGTTTGGTTTACACACAGCATCTACATAAACAAAGGATTAAGAAAATATGGGGGATAGATATATCAATTAATGTTATACACTTATACTGATGAAGTCAAGCAATAAAAAATAAGGCTACATACTTTAAAAATGCATTTGTACCTTTCCCGTAGTAATAAACTAACATTCTAATTATTAAAATGTGCTAAAGTGACCATTACATTGCTCTCTATAGTATCTTTACTGTTTTGTAAATATTTTTTGATATACATATATATAATATTTTATTATTCATCATCACTGATTTAACACTTACTTTTCCATGCTTGCTTGGAGCAGATGAGTATATTTTATAGGTTTGTATTTATATATATTCATCGTCATCACCATAATTGAACATGTTTCCCATGCTAGCATGGATTGGACAGTTTGACAGAATCTAACAAACCAGAGAAATGCATTGGGCTCCGAAGTCTGTTTTGGCATGGTTTCTACAGCCAAATGCTCTTTCTAATGCCCACCACAATATATACTGTTTCATTTATTTCAGAAAAATGTCATTAGTAAAAGATGAGAAATTATTCATTGTCCTAAAAATGGCACAATGTAACAGTAATCTTGTTCAACTGTCAAAGCAATTCAAGATCAACTGTCTGGGGTAGGCCAGGTGACTGGCAGTATGAACTGCAGAGTAATAACCCAGCTATCCTAGAATTCCTGAGTTGCGACAGTCAACTGAAGGAACTGGAGTCAAGGAAGGGGTTTAATGACTGTAGTGGGGAAGTAGGAGAAAGGATAGAGAGAAGGGGAAACAGGATGTATTTTAAGAAACTCAACTAATATTGGCTGATAGCTTTTTATCTATTTTTTATATTATAGCATTTTTATAATAATGCTTATGGAACTTTTAAATCCCCGCATGTGTATGTGTGTGTGTTAATTATCAACTATAAGACACAGACAGAAATATAACTGCACTAAATTCTATGTAGTGAGTAGCTGGAAAATATAGGAAACATTTTTTTTTATTTAAAGATCATTGAAATTTGAATGAAAAACATTTAAAAAAAGAAAAGAAAAATCAATCTACAGAATGTTTCAGACACTGATTATATTATTAATTAACATAATGATTATAATACTAATTCTACCAAATTAGCATGCAAAGATTTATCACCAAAGGGAAAAAAACTTTAGGTAAAGATTAAACTTACACTCTTTGAGCTGAACTACTATAAACTGATAAAGAAAAAGCTTTATTTGTATAGCTTTGCTTTAGCAATTATTATTTAACCAGTTTACAAAATAATGAAGTCTCTGAATCAAGAAAAAGATGGCCGTTTTAATAGAAACTCAAATATATAGGGATACCAACCTGCCAGCAGCATTACCTGAGACCAATTCCACCATCTGAAAAGAGAAAGTGTAGGCTTGCTGATGGACACGGCCATTTGCATCACAAGCCTTTTTTAGTTTTTAAATTTGTTTCTATTCTTTTCCTTAGTAAAGTATAATCAACCCTGTCCCAAATATACATACCAATGTCAAACAAATAATCACCAAACATGTGAAGGATTTATGATCAAAAGAGAGCCAAATTGAAACTTTTAAGCAAAGCTAAACACAAAATGATAAAATATCAAATGCTGTTAACATGCTAAGATCTTTGTAAAAGTTGAATACTGTCATTGCTGTTTAATGATGGGTCAGCCTTGATGTCAAAGACCTATGATGAAAGACATTCCAACTGAACATCCAGTTTTAATTTTTTTTTATTATAATATTCAACATGTCCTTCTTTCATTCAACATGATAAAGTATAATTTCAAGGAAATTTGACTATTATTTCTTTACATGTTAGGGCAATACCATAAAGGCTCTGTAACTGGCTAATGGATACTGCTATCATAACTGATATTATCATCTTTATTGACTGTGTAATGATGACAATGAATCCAGCACCTTTCATAAAAGCTTTCTCCTTTATCTTAGAGCCAACTGACTTGTGCTCAACCTCTGTTGGCAGAGAACACTTCTCCATGTCAATCTTTGGCAGAATCATTAGAGTCAGACAAGTTGCCTGACAATATTTCTTCAAGCTATTTATGCTCTGAGTTCAAATCTCACAGAGATTAACTTTGCCTTTTATTCAGATCAATAAATAAAGAAGTAGTCAAGTATTGGGATCAATTTAATCGACTAATCCCTCACAACCCACAAAAATTGCTGGCCTAAGATAAAAACAATTATCACCTTCATCTTCATAAGTTGTTTATCCTTCAAGCAAGATCGTATATTTGCTCAGACTGTTTGCTGTTGGTTTGACTGTACCAATTAGTTTGATTAAGGCAAGTATGTAATGTATCTTTATAGAGCCTGACCAAGCTCAATATTCTAGAAAGAACTTAATTATTAACAACTTTTAAACTTCATTAAATATATTGTTAGCCAGCATATTTATCGTTATTACTTATGTATTAAAGGCAAGCTGACAGAATCATTACTGCGTCAGACAAAAAAAAAATGCTTAGCAGCATTTCTTTGAACTTTACATTCTGTGTTCAAATGCTGCTGAAGTCGATTTTGCTTTCCATTCTTTCAAGGTTGATAAAACAAGTACCAGTTGAACACCCTCTCCCAAAATTGCTGGCCTTGTGTCAAAATCTGAAACCATAATTACTTATATATTAAAGGCAGTGAGCTGCAGAATCATTAGATTGTCAGAAAAAAAAATCCTCTGCATATTAGTTCCAGCTCTGAGTTCAAATCCTGTCATGGGCAACTTTGCTTTTCATCCTTTCAGCGTCAATAAAGTACCAGTGAAGTACAAGGTTTGATGTCCCCACTTCCACACCTCTCAAAATTGTCGGCCTTGTGTCTAAATCAGAAACCATTATCATTTCGTATACAGCCATTAGATTAGCTATTTGTTAAATGACAAAATATTTTTAACAGAGTAGTTAAAGTAACATCAATTGGATGTGCTTCTAAAACTATAAATTATCAATGTATTGTGATAAAAAAAAAAAAAATTTTTTCACTCTTACTGAGCTTGCTACTATAATTAATTTTAATAATACCAAGTATCCAAAATATTCCCATTGATGACATCAACACAATTATTCAACATTTCTAATATATTGACATTGTACATTAAATACAAAAATCGATTGCTTAATTGCATGCAGAAATTCAAGAGAGAGATGAAAAGCAAATTTTTTTTTAAACCAAGACAAAATTCTCAGGACAAGATTTTACTGAATTAGCCAAATACAGATAAATAGTTTTACCTTCAATATTCTTTTTAACTGTCCATACAGCATTTGGATTACCTGGAAGTTCTGAGACAGCCATTTCAGAAACCTAATGATAAAATGATAGATTCATAATAAGAAAGATGAAAATTTCTTTCTTAAAGAAATCAATGGAAATACTGAAGAACATGATAAATACAGTTCTAGAACACCAAGTCAATATTATCACTGAAAATACATGTAATTTTGTGATGATCAAATGCTTAATATGAAGCCAGCATTAGCATAGAATATCTACAATTTTACAAGATTAAGGAAGCTCTTAACTACCGCTTACATTCTAAGCAACTCTTGTAACCAACCATATCAGAATTAGATAATAATGGTACAGTAATAATATATATAAAGCTCTATTGTAATATCTCAATAAATTATTTATTCTTTATAGTTTATTTTTCTGGGATGGTACGTTGAGTGATTCTCATTGAGTGCTCACAATCACAGTTTTAATAAATAATATGAAAACTATGCTAGTGATGAAGTCACAACCAACTAGAAATATGAGCTATTGAAAGAATCTTTAACGTGGTCTCTTGATATGCTAGAAACAACAGCCAAATCCCTTTTGTATCACATCCTACTGTTTTAAAAAAGAACCTTTTTTAAAATGTTTCCCTTGCTGGATCTGAAGGAAGAGGGAGTACCCAAGGCTTTTGCAAGCCCTGAGACCAGTGAGATTGGTGCCTTTAATGTTCTGCTTAAACTACAGCAAGTCAAAACTTGCAGGAAAGAAATTCCAGAGGATTGATGTTCTGGAGAGAAAGGACTAGGTGTAGTGGGTAGGGTAAGGAGATGCCAGTGGATGTAACATGAGTGATGAGAGGAGAGACACATGAGACAGGAATGCCTGAGTAGATTTGGCATGAGCCAAATCAGCTACAAGGAACAGAGGCCATTGTAGTAGCAGTATAAGAGACTGGAGTGTGTCAGTGACTGATTTTCTGCCAATCTGTGGAGCAACTTTTCTTGAAATGTCATTGAACATTGTATGTAGCAGCAGCATTGGCCCAAATATAGGAGCAGAACCCCATTGTGAGATTCATCTAAGCTTGGATAATGTAGTCCTAGATATACTATGACAATAAAAGGCAGGATGGTCACAGCTGGAATACCTTTGATTCTAAGTCTGCTCAGCCTTAGATCAATGATTTGAGGCTAAACAACAACAAATTATTTATATTCAAGTCAACTGTGATAACAGTTAAATATTTCCTCGCCACCATTTCAATCTCTTATGAGATAAAGACTGCATAAAATATCTAATATTAAGATTTTGAAGATTTTTCAGAATATGAAATAAAGGATTATCAACTACATTTATATAGATATATATAAAACAAATAATAAATGAATATATGCATATATACATACAGGTATGTGCATATCTACGTCTACCTGTATACATAGGTGCATATCTGGGTACAGGACATTGCAAACAAAACGTAGACAAAAAAATAATAATAACCAGAGTACAGAAAACACACAGGCCACATAGAGAACATTTTCCTTCATCAGCTACCCCAATTCTAACAAAGGCATTTCGAAGAATAGAGCAGAACGCATCGTTAAAATGGCTCTTCTCACGGACCACAAATTAAACTTGTACCATAGAGGAATGTAGTGGCGGACAGAAAACAAGACAGGAAAACAAACGGAAAAGGCTATACAGCCAGATGTGAAAAATTGTGTATATTGAACGCTGTGAAGCAATGAACTGGAAGCGGGACGAAATATATATATATATATATATATATATATATATAACATATTAGACTAAATGTTTATGAAACATTTACAAAAGGAGTGACACAGACTTTGAAGTTTGAGCCAGCTAGCCTTTGTTGCACAGTCTCTAGCGAAGGTTAGGAAGAGGAAACTTTGAAACCAGTTACCTTCCTTCTCGTGAGTTTAATACACACACACACACATATATATATATATATATAAATATATATATAGTGTGTGTGTGTGTGTGTGTGTGTGTGTGTGTGTGTGTACGAGGGGATGCTGAAAAGTCCCTGGTTTTAAGGGTATTGCAAAAGGCCTTGTTGGAGGCCTAACTCTCTGAGTTCTTTTACAGGTCTTAGAAAAACTGAAGGATCACTGCAATAAGAGTATGGATCTGAGAAGGGAATATGTTGAATAAAATATCATAATTCACTAATCCTACTATAATTATTTTTGTCTACAACCAGGAACTTTTTGGCACTCCCTTGTGTGTGTGTATGTATGTATATATATATATAAAATTATGAGTACATATTTATATATACATGCACAAGCAGGTTTCCAAGGCTTCAATAGCAAACATTTGCCCAAGGCGCTGCACAAAATAATTGAACCTAGAGCCACTTGATTAACCACACAACTATGCTTGTATCTAGCAATGTTAATAATCTTGTGGTTCTTCATTACACAACAAAAGAGATTTCAACAACAACCAGCTCCAGAGCCAAAAACTATAAAATTTAGAAGAGTAAAACAAAATTATAAGATGGGATAAGCATAACAAGTTGTTTTCTAGTGATTCTGAAGTTCATTGCTTAAAAGAATGTGTGAACTTTCCTAACAACTTAAAATTGATACATAAACAAACTCAAGTGAAATAAATGAAATACCTCCAAACCATGTCTTAAAACTCGGAGAGAGGAGCGAGGACCTCGACCACACAATGTATACAACTGGGGAGTGTCTTCATTTGCAAGATCAGCAATCTGGTATAAAAAAAACAAACATCAAATCAAAATATGCACAGAGAGAGAGAGATGAAAAACAAGAAAGAGAGAGAATAACCACAGTATTTGACAGTATATAAGACAATTTTTTCCCAAAAGATATCTCAAAAAAATTACCCAAAATCCTATAAGCAAAGTTGAGCCTTATAATACATGCTTTAAAGTACTAAAAACTTTTTCATGAATATGCACTTCTTTTATGCCATCAAATACATTTACTGGATTGTAGTATTAACCTAGAAAATAATGTTGAATGCTGTGATACTACGTATGAAAAAATGTAAACAAGATTAGGGCAAACCAGATTGCATAGATTGCATAGCAGTGCAAACTTGGACATGTATATTAAATAGGGCACTGATACAGCATATTTGGGATTAAATTTTGCAGAGTTACTACCATGTTTACATTTTCCGTAAGTAGTATCCCTGCATTTTCGCAAGTAACTGGGAAAAAGTAAATGAGTGGAACACCTTAAACGGCATGTTTTCACTCAAAACAACAACTCAAATGGGATAAAAATGTACATGCACCACAACAACAATAACAGTAAGTGCGTGTGTTTGTAGACTTACAATATATCCTATTGTTAAGAAAATTTTACACAATCATTCAATAAAACTCAAATCGGATAAAGAGTAGATGCTTTATCCAACTAAACAGTGCAGCAGGACCCGCTTGGTAGTCAAGTCCCTGACGCCCCACTTCATTGGGCCGGGGGGGGGGGGGGGGGGGGGTGTCAAAAGGGTCGGCATGTGCAACCTGATCATTTCTGCCGGTCAAACTCCCAACCCATGCGTTCTCATCATGACACTGATTCTGCAGAACTGGGTTGGGTGTGAAAACCAACTTTAAAGTATAAATATAGATTTTTTGAATCAGCAATGCTGTGTTCGGTTAAGTCGTATTTGGGGTGAATAATCAATAAACTGATTCCTTATGGGGTTTTCCATTCAATCAAGATGAAAAATCGATAAACCAATTCCTTATAAGATTTCCTACTAAAATTGGCTACACCCCATTTTCAACCATAACTTTTACCAATTTACACGTATTTTGTTCAAACTTGATGCTGGTGTTACTTAGGACTCATGGGATCTTTGAATACTTTAAGTTCTCCAAACAAAAAAAAAAGAAAACAATTGATGAGTGGAAAAATCGATAAACCGATTCCGTATGGGATTTCCCAATCAAATTGTTTGCAACCCATTTTCAGCCAAATGTTTACCAGTTTTAATGGATTCCACTCAAATTTTACATCGGTGTAACTTTGGTTTGAAACAAAGCGCTTGATTAGCTTAATAATCCTAACTTAAGCCCAGGCAACACTGGGCTATACTGCTAGTATATATACATATATATATATATATATATATATACAAGAATAAGGGCAGAGAATCGTCAATTAATAATAGAATTAATAATTAACAATTCCGTCAAGTAGTTCAGTATGAAAAAAACCTTTATCGGTAAGACTATTTATCATTATAAATATACAGGGATTAGCAATTGAGTTGCTTCTCCAACATACTGAAAATTTAGAAATAGCAGTCAAAGAACTACTGATTCCAAACTACAAATTTTCTCCAAAGTGGATGGCGATATTTATGGCACACATAGAACAAAAAACCGGAGGGAAAAGCGTAAACAAGCCAAGCCTTTAGTTAATTGGATACAATATATATATATATATATATATATATATGTATATATATGTATATATATATATATTTACAGATGGCTCTACTCATTTGAAACTGAAAACATACTCAAAATAACATCCTATGACAGAAAATCATTAATTTTTTTTCTTTTTCATTTTAGCCATGTCTAGTGAATTATCAACCTAAAGCAGAGCAAAGAAATTCTCACTTGACAGGACATAATAGGAGACAAACTATCCATTTCATCAACCATGACAAGATTCTTCAGTAGACGAGGAGAGAAAAAGAAAGTGTCTCCTTCTTCTAGAGGCATGGCACTGCTGAATTCTGGTTCATCATCATCATCACCAAGATGAGCAATCTGGTAAAGGAAACTGCAAAAGAAAAAATAAGTTCAAGTGAAATATTAATAAAAAACAATTTGTAAATAGTAGAATAAACTGTATGCATATTAATTTTTGACCATTCATATCTTTTATATGTTTCAGTTACTGGACTGCAGCCATGCTTGGGGCACTGTTTTGAAGGAAATTAATTGAAAAAAAATCAGCCCCAGTACTTATTTTCAAGCCTGGGACTTATTCCATCAGTCTTTTATAATGAACTGCTAAGTTATGAGGATGTAATCAAACCAACACTGGTTGTCAAATAGTGGTGGCAAACAAACACACACATATACAACAGGTTTCTTTCAGTTTCTGTCTACCAAATCCACCCACGAGGCTTTGGTTGGTTTGGGGCTATAGTAGAAAACACTTGTACAAGGTGCCATGCAGTATAACCAAACCAGGAACCATATGGTTCAGAAGCAAACTTCTTACCACACAGCCATGCCTGAGCCTATGACAATAAGTAGTCGACAATATTTTTTTTTTTAATTGTCACAGTGGATTCGGCTATTTTGTAAATTTACACATTGAAGTAGGAACTTTAAATTAAACCTACACAGGCATAATATCTGTTTTCAGATAGCTTGGTTACAATAATAAAAATAGCATGCTATTTTCCAATAAAAAAAAACAATTTTATCAATATGAAAGATTGAACAGTGGCAAAATAAAAATAAAATGAATCTAATTTACTTACTGATTGCCAAACTCTGAAGCAACAAAAAGAAATCCAGTCTTTAAGACACACATACTGGTTGCTACAGGAACAGTGTCAAAATACTTGAGGCGTATTTCAGTGACCTGACAGAAGTTGGAATGTAAAAAAGTATTAATGTTACAACTTCAGTTTTATGAAAAGGAGAAAATAGACAGCAAAAGTTAGTTAAAAAGACATTTTTTACATTAGATAAGGAGAGGTATTGATAATATTTCATTTTCTTAAGAGGTTATAATGGTTATGGAAGGATGTGTGCGCATGAATGAGTGAAGAAAGAGTGTGAAGGGCAATATGGTAAAGTGTATAATATAACTACATACAAATGCATAAGAATTGCTGAATGATTCTTAGATTTTGAATTCAAATTTTTTTCTGAAGTGTGGGAATGAATGTGGAAGATCTCTAGACATGGGGGGAAATGAACTCGTCAAGGCCTAGTTTCAATCCAAGTAACTCAAGCTAGGCATTAGAAATTGGCCAATGTGTGTAAGGAGAGAGAGAGAGAGAAACAACTGTATTGGTATGGACATCCTCCTCATCATTTAGCACCCGTTTTCCATGTTAGCATGGTTAAGACAGTTTAACTGGAGCTGGTAAGCTGAACTGGGTTCCAGTCTGTTTTGACTTGGTTCCTACAGCTGGATTCCCATTCCTAATGCCTACCACTTTACAGAGTGTACAGGGTGCCTTTTTATGTGTCACCAGCAGGGACACTTGGCTAGATATGTAATGTAAACAGATTATACTTGAATTGTGTTGATGACATAGTAGGGGCAGATTTAGGACATAGTATTAAGAATTTCTGTACAGAAATATTAATTCTATTTTTATTTACAATAAGTTTGGCCAAGAATTACAACAGTTCAAATCTGAAATAAACTCACCATATCTTCATCAATTTCTAGAGTTATTTTAAAAATGTCTCCCTGTTCTGTCTGGGCCAAGAAGAAGAACATTGACTGAAAAACAACAGAAAAACAAACCAATTGAACATCTGTGTACGTAAGGAATGAATTTTATAAATGTAGCTGAGCTTTATATAAACTAGTAAGTGAAGATGTATGAAAAAAAAAAAACAAGTTTATAAGGTATTTGCAGAACTCTCTGACTTTGTTTCTCAACTGTCTTATTGTAAGTTGAATCGCACATCAATAAAATTCTATCAATCTTATTGACATTACCAATCAAATACTGATTCTAATGTCATCATTACACATGTGTATTTGCTCCAGTCATGTCCTGGTTGTTTGCCTGGCTGAAAATGCCTTTCCTCAGTCCAAACTGGAGTTTTGATATAAGATTTTTACATTTTTTTTCACTGCATCTTATTTTCTTATTTTATTACTTGGAATTTGCTAGGCTTTTCATTCTTGTGTTGCTTGAGCTAATAATAAATCCTTACAAATCTTATAAGCAGCATCATTAATGTTTAGGCCTAGGTCAACTCTGACTGAGCAGAAGTATTATCAAAAGCTTTCTAGTCATGACCATCCAATTTAATTTTCTAAGACTATGTTCCGTATTGAAGATAGTAGGGTATAATAAGGCTGCTATTTCTGGCAAGATGAGTGATGAATTAGAAGCTCCATTATTGGCTCTGAATCACTCATCATCATCATTTAACACCCACCTTCCATGCTGTCATGGGTTGGACAATTCAATATTGGTATTTAATTTTTCACTAGTTTGCAGTAATTGAACTGTGGCCATGCTAGATTAGCATGCTTTCAAGCGTTTAAGTCAATCAAGTCAGCCTCAGGACTTATATTACTGATCTGACATAATACCAATTTTATACCTATAAACACACACGCATGGGCACTCACTCATAAATCATCATCCTTTTAACATCCACATTTTCGTGGTTGCAAGGTATAGACAAAATTCATTGAGGCGGGTTTTATACAGCTAGGTGCCCTTCCTGTCACTAACCCTCACCTGTTTACTCCTAGTCCTTCAAACTGTATGACAAAGATGGATGTTTACAATCAATATTCAATGCCAAGACAACGGGACATGAACACACACACACACACACACAGATACGACGAGCTTCTTTCAGTTTCCATCTACCAAATCTACTCACAAGGCTTTGGTTGCAAAGCAAACTTGTAACCACATAGCTAAATTTCTATTTAAATTACCTTCTCTTGACAGACAAGGCTTCAAATAAAACAAAATATGGAAAATAAGATTGTGCAACAATCATATGTTTCTCTTGATTCATTGATATATTTAAACTATGCTGAATACATAAATAAATCTTATTCCACCAGCTTCCAACTGAAAAAATACAAAAATAATTAAACAGTACCTTTGTTTTGTGAGAAGCACTGCATACAAATATCATTCCTCGTTCGGGGTCATCAAGGTCATTCTATAAACAGAAATAAGTAGGAAATACATCCAAATATTATATAATGCAAAAATTACAGACATCAGTTACACTTATAGAAAAATCTACATAAAATAATAACAGCTTGGAAAACACATATTAACCAGTTAAAAATGCACAAAAGCTTAACTTCACACAAACATTTATTATTTGGTGTCAAAATTTTCATCACACCAACTGCAAGCTGGTTACTGACATGGTTCCGCAAAAACTAGTTTGAGGTGAAGTTATTGGTATGCATGTGTGTGTGTATATGTGTGCATTTCAGGGTTGCAAATATAATTTTTTCGTCTATACAGGTCAGTCGTTGTCAACATAAAATTACACCATATTATTGAATAATCAACTGCAACCATATTAATCTTACACCAAATAAAGAGCTAACATTTGATTCAAATTTTTCATGTTTATTCTCTGTTCAAGACACTTCCAATCCCAGATTTCGTAACTCTTTTACTAGTTTCAGTTATTGGACTGCAGCCAAGATAGGGCACTGCCTTGAAGAGTTAGGTCAAACAAATTGATCGAAGTACTTATTTTTAAGCCTGGTAATTATTCTACAGGTCTTTTGCCAAACTACTAACTTGTGGGGGAGTAAACAAACCAACAACAGCTGACGAATGGTGGGGGAAGAAGACACACACATACACATATATATACAGGGGTTGGACAAAATAATGGAAACACCTAACATCATAGCATCATAATTTTGAAATATCTATAAAACCATCAGAAGCTTGTTCATTTTTATGTTTTTTGATTTATTATTTGTTGCTTAATATGTTTTGCTAAAATTGCTGTTTCTTTTCAGATATCATTAGAAAAAGGTAATTAAAATTCATTAAAATGATAGATCTATTAGATGTTCAAAGAGGTCAAATTGTTGGTGATCGTATGGTAATAAAAACAACCGATATGTTTGGTGTATCAAGAAGTACTGTCTTGAAAGTAATGACAGCCTTTGAGAAAGAGGGAAAACCTCCTCGTCGAAACAAAACACAAGAAGAAAACCAAAACTTTCAGATAGGGACTGTTGGACTCTTACGCAAATTGTTAGAAAAGATCACAAAAGTACAGCTCCCAAAATTACTGTAGAGCTTAATGATCACCTCGAGAACCCAGTTTCCACAAAAACTGTTTGCCAGGAGCTGCACAAAGTCAGATTTCACAGGAGGGCTGCAATCAGAAAACCACTACTTTCAAAAGCAAACGTTGCAAAGCATTTAGAGTAGAGTAAAAACCTACAGAATTGGTCCCTAGAGCAGTGGAAGAACGTTATTTTCTCGGATGAGTCATCCATTACCTTACTTCCAACCACGGGTTGAGTATATGTGTGGAGACATATACTTCCAACTTCTTCCAACTAGTAAACATGGAGGAGGATCTGTGATGATCTGGGAGGGCTATGTCGTGGAAATCCACCAACCTAACGGTTTCCCTTCAGGGCAGAATTAATAGTCAAGACTATTTGAGCATTTTATCTAATCAAATTCATCCTATGGTTGCGGAACTGTTTCCGGAAGGAAACGCCATCTTTCAGGATGATAATGTACCAATTCACACAGCTAAAGTTCTTACTGAATAACATGAGGAACATTCTAGTGAAGTTGAACATCTTGTCTGGCCACCACAGTCCTCAGATCTCAATATTATTGAACATTTATGGTGCATTTTTAGAAAAACAAGTTAGAAGTTAATCTCCTCCACCATCATCACCTCAAGAACTGTTTTAGCTGAAAGATGGACAAAAATTCTTTTGGAAACAATTCAAACTTTGTCTAAGTCCATACCTCATAGAATTGAAGCTGTAATTACTGCCAAAGGCAGTCCTACCCCATATTAAAATAAATTTGTTTGAAATTTTAAGGTGTTTCCATTATTTTGCCCAACCCCTGTATATATATATATATATATATATATATATATATATATATATATATATATATATATATATATATATATATATACATTAACAAATTTATTAGAATATTTAGCTGAAGATCAGAATAGAGTATTCTTTACTCTTAACTGTGAAACGATCGTACTAAATTAACTAAAGGCAGGTGGGTTTTTTTACTCTTCTCTACTGTTTTTTGTTCTGTGTGTATCAAAAATATCGCTATCAATCTGGAGTAATAATTTGTAGTTTTGAAATCAGTAGTTCTTTGACTGCTATTTCTGAATTCTCAGTATGTTGGAGAAGCAGGTTACTGTCAATCCCTATATATTTATGATTATAAATGTTTTTTTACCGAAAAGGTTTTTTCATACTGAGCTACCCGGCAAAATTGTTAATTATTAATTTTATTACTAATTGACGATTCCCTGCCCTGCATATCTATATATATATATATATATATCATAGACATACAAAATCAGACTGGAGCCTGGTGTTGCCATCTGGTTTCACCAGTCCTCAGTCAAATCGTCCAACCCATGCTAGCATGGAAAGCGGACATTAAACGATGATGATGATGCAGTCCATGGAAGCAAGAGAAGTAATGCTTCCCTTAAAAATTATAGCAAACAAAATTGAAACTATATTACTTATTTTTCATAAGATCATTCCTCTAATGCTCTGTAAAATTAATATAAACTACATGACATCATAGGCTTTAGACTTTTGCTGTCGGAATTAGCATTTTTTCCAATAAAAATGCCACAAAGACAATTTTTTTTCCAGTAAGAGCTGATAACATGTAGTTTTAGATGCTAATAAATACTTATATGCTTAGATTAAGTTTCTGTCAATTTGCAATACCCATGATAGATATAATCTTACGTTGTTATGTAACACTTACATAGGAAAAGAGAAGCAAGTTGACATTCTGCTTCTATCAGAAAAATGCTGAAAAGATAACACATGCGTAGTTTTCTGCGTTTATTCAACTAATATTTTATACTTTTTCAAATTACAGAACACCCTTAATATAAAATGTGAATTTCTTTAGTTTAAAAATATAGCTGTATAATATGAACATGTCAATTTGATTCAGATATCCATGTGACAGGCAGGTTTCCACAAAGTTTCCATCTATCAAATTCACTCATAAGGCATTGGTCAGTCTGAGGCCATAGCAGAAGACACTTGCCCATTGCTGAAACAGTATTTATAGTCATGTTCAAAATATCAGAAAGTATCCAATAGAGATTCAAGGCATAGCTGTGTGGTAAGAAGCGTGCTTCCCAACCACATAGTCCCGAGTTCAGTACCACTGTGTGGCACCTTGGGTAACTGACTTCTACTATAGCCTCAGGCCAACCAAAGCCTTGTGAGTGGATTTGGTAGATGGAAGGTGAAAGAAGCCCGTCATGTGTGCACGCGTGTGTATATATATATATATATGTTTGTGTGTCTATGTTTGTCCCCCCCATTATCACTTGACAACTGGTGTTGGTATGTTTACATCCCCATAACTTAGCAGTTCAGCAAAGAGACGAATAGAAAAAGTACTAGGCTTAAATATAAGTCCTTGGATCGAATTGTTTGACAAAAACACTTCAATATTGTGCTCCAGTATGGCCACATCCAAATGACTGAAACAAGTAAAAGAATAAAAGAATAACAAAACAAAATTTAACCTTTTTGTGGCCATATTTCTGATGAAGTAAAATACACTACTTATGTGTTTCAATTTAGCTTTAAAATAATCCAGAACTTGTAAGGTTTAGTCAAATAACTGTTATTATTTAGCTAATGTTTGAAAGGACAAAAAATTACCCCCTTAAATTATTATAGAATGTTTTTAATTGATTATAAACATTTTAAAAATGAGATGTTTTCGATCATAGAATCAGGGAAGTTAGGTTGATTTCAACAAAATTTACACAAAAGTTCATGCTAGAAAAGAAAAATGTTCTTACTCGTCTCCGTGGAATTGGACATCTAATGTCAGGCTGATCTCCAAAGTTCTTATATGTGATATAGTTTTCAGAACAAATTAAGCAACCACTTGGACCATCACTGCCTCCAGGTACTGTTGTTGTTAATAATAATAATAATGATGATGATGATGATAATCATAATAATAATACTAATGATAAATAATAATAATAATAATAATCCTTTCTGCTGTAAGCACAAGGCCTGAATTTGATGGGTGAGGGCTGGTCAATTACATCGACCCCAGTGTTCGACTGGTACTTATTTTACTGACCTCAAAAGGATGAATGGCAAAGTTGACCTTGGCAGGGTTTGAACTCAGAGTATAAAGACAGACAAAATACCACTAAGCATTTTGCCCAGCATGCTAACGATTCTGCCAGCCCACCACCTTAATAATGATAATAATAAAATAATAGTTTCAAATTTTGGTACAATGCCAGTAATTTCAAGGGAAAGGTAAGCCAATAACATTGACCCCAGTGTCCAACTCATAATTAATTCATCAACCCAGAAAGGATGAAAGATGAATTTGAACTCAGAACATAAAGACAGACAAAATGTTAAGCATTTTGCCTGATGTGCTAACGATTCTGCCAGCTTGCCACCTTAATAAAAATAATAATAATAATCCTTTCTACTAAAGGCACAAGGCCTGAAATTTGGTGGGAGGGGACTAGTTGATTACATCAACCTCAGTGTTTCACTGGTACTTAATTTATTGACCCCGAAAGGATGAAAGGCAAAGTCGACCTCAGTAGAATTTGAACTCAAAATGTAGCAGCAGACGGAATACTGATAAGCATTTCACCCAGCATGCTAACGATTCTGCCAACTCACTGCTTTAGTAATAATAATAATAATAATAATCATCATCATCATCATCGTCGTTTAACGTCCACTTTCCATGCTAGCATGGGTTGGACGATTTGACTGAGGACTGACGAACCAGATGGCTGCACCAGGCTCCAAACAATAATAATCCTTTCTAATATATGCACAAGGCCTGAAATTTGGTGCAGGAAGCCAGTTGAATACATCAACCCTCTCTTTAACTTTTTCTTTATCCTTATTTGTTAATCTACAAAGGTGAAATACTGACATAAACTTTTAGACAATGCTACCAAGGTCTTTCTTCTCTATAAAGACATCATCCCTGAAGATGTTGCAGTTTCCAATCAACTTTATAGAGATGAAATTTGAGGTAGGAAAATAGTCAATATTTTGTAAATGTTATATATAATCAAGGATCATCTGAAAGTATTCTAACATCAAGACATAAATGATTTGATCTGATAGTAAAGTTTGATTGTACCAGCCTACTTAAAAAAAAAATCTACATAATAATCTACTTGCTTGTTCACCCGTTATACTTTAGTTAATTAGAGAAGTAGAGAGAAATTTGAGTAGAGAAGAGTATAACATACTAAGGCCAAATACATCACACGGTTAGTTGAAAGGAGAATTGAAGAGCAAGAAAAAACGACGGTGAGAGACAAGTGGGAGAGAGAAGTGTTAATGACGGACTGCAGGGCGGGGAGGGAAAGGTGAAGAGAAAGAGAGAAATATTAAAGACATGAAGAGAGGAATTACATGGTTAAGAAGTTTGTGGAAGGGATAGAGAGAAAGAGAGAAATGTAAAGTGCTTAGCTGAGGGAAATTTTAAAACCATATAATATATAATTGTGATTAGAAATGAAATAACTCAGCAAAATAAAAATCATCCTTTCTTTCTTAAATAACTTCTCTTAATCTTTTTTGTTGTGGAATTATCACAGGTCCTACTAGTAAAACATAAATTCATCAAAAACCAGCAGCGATATATGACATAGCTACCACTTCTTCATCATCAACAATACAAGCTTTTCTACTTGTAGAGAATAACTTCTGCATTAATGAATTTTTTTTTTTAGGCCTATCCAACCGACTTATTCTAAGGCTTTGGTTTACTTTTAACTTACATAGCTTCTGAATGGGTGTATCTGCTGGGTCTCGGTTTAAAATAACACAGTCAGAAAATGGAGGAAATGATGTGAGGAAATATATAAAAATGAAAGCCATATTTGATGGCACAGGCATATTAAATGCACTCCAAGTTCAGTAGCACATATTCAGGATTACTCTATCAAATGTAATGATTATTTATATTGCTTTGAATTAATCATGCAATATCTTATAGGTTTGAGATTTTCCTAATGTGATTGCTAATTTTCAGGACATTGTAGGGTAAGTGTGAAAAGCTGATTCTGGCTGGTTTGAACATAAAATAGGTAGAATATTTAGACCAGATATGCCCAGTTTGAATACTAAAGGGTTAAAACGTAATATAGACCCAACTTTGCATATAGGACCTGAGGTGAGGTTTTGAGACACTTTTGTTGGGGAGAAAAGTACCATCAAATACTGTAAATTAAAGACGCCAAGATTCATGGCAATAAAAAGGAGATCTTGGAGCAGTATTTATTTTTTAAACTGGAAAATGATAATCCTATATTGATGATTACAATGTAAGAAACAAAAAATGTCAAGTTAGATGTTTATTTTTCAAATCACAGCTAAAAGAAACAGTATAATATACGAATATGAAGGACTTTGAAATATTTACCAGCAATCAGAGAATTAGCATGTTCTTCAAGTTGTTCAGAATATTTCCTTACAACATGGTTGAGACCAAGATCCAATTCATAATAAGTAAGCATCTGATGAGTCTGGAGTGCAGCTTCCCCTGTTGGGTCATAGTCAGCTTCCTAAAATACAATTCACTTCATTAATATTTATTTTGATAAACACATTTGTGTTTATCGTTTTGATAAACATGATACATTTTTTTAAAATAAACAAAAAGAAAAAAAAATGACATGAAAAAATATGGAAATTATTATTTTTTTAATGTATATAATGCAGTCTGTCCCATCTTAGCACTGGAGGAAGAGCTAACTGTAAAGAGTTCATGCAAATTATATTTAGTTTGAACTCTTGCAGATTAGTGATTTGAAGGGAACTCTTAACACAGTTAAGTTCTATTAGTAATGAGAGATAGAAAGATTTCATACAGGAAAAGGAAAAAGACAAGTACATAATTGGGTGTGTGTGGGGAGTGAGGATGATCTTACACATGCTCATTTGTTTTCCTACATGTGTCTTAAAATATCATAGATCTCTTTCTTACTTCCAAACCTAGATGATACTCAAAACATAAGACGCCTAATCACTGAAGTCTTATAACCCTTTAGCATGCAGATTATTCTGTCAAATGTAATGTTGTTTTGAATAAACCATGCATTATCTTGTAGCATCACAATTTCAATGATGTGAATGATAGAAAGAACCATCTAAGATGTGTAGCCTTCCTAGCAAGAGATGATGCTGCATTGGACTGGCAAAAAATAATACAGTTGCAATACACAAGTTTGTGATTGATGACATCTGTAACAATGACACACATAGGGAAACAGCTTTGTCGGATAATTCTCAGGTGAGTCAATCTCTGACTTTACTAATATCAATGATAACAGCTTTATTTTTTTTCAAAGTTTTCAGAGGTAAGAGATTACCAGTTTGTAGAAAAGATAGCTTCCAGTAAATGCAATTTCAACAGAAATCATAATGGTGATCACTAGAGAGAGAAATACATTCAAGATAGTACAGATACTTATTGTGTATGATCATCTCCCATAACCTTATTATAATAATGCTTTGCCTGTAACAAAAATAAAGAAATATAATCTTACTTCATAATCTATCTCAAGACAAGCAAATGTTGGATTTTCAAATCCTACATCAACTCCAACCATGTGGTAGACGAGTGTGCTGGATTTGTGGGCTTCAAGAGGAGAAGAAATTGTTAGTCGAGCTTGAGCATCTCTGTTCAGGATATATACTAACTTCTGTTTCTCCACAGCACCTGTAAATGAAATGCGAACAATTATATCAGATTAAATAGTCTTCAAAACATCAACTGCTCAACTTTGAAGTAAAAATGATATCTACAGTATCTTTCTTTAGCATCAAAATTTCCAGCATAATAGAAACACAAGCTACTACATCTGAGAAAGGCTTTTGCATACTCTGTTGTAACTTCTTAAAATCATTGGTTTCACATTTTGGTACAAGGCCAGTAATTTCAGGGGAGAAGGAAAGTTGATCACATCGACCCCAGTGCTCAACTGGTATTTATTTTATTGACCTCAAAAGGATGAAAGGCAAAGTTGATCTCAGAACACAAAGACAAATGAAATGCTGCTGAACATTTCACCCGGTGTGCTAAAGATTCTGCTAGCTCACCACCTTACTCCTTAAAATTATCAGAAATAAAATAAGACTGTGTAAAACAACTAGGAACATTGTATTGATCAATGCAGAGAAAATAAAACAGCAGTTGATAATTTTCTTTAAATCCTTTAACCCTTTTGTTACCAAACCGCCCAAAGCCGCCGAAAAAAATTTTGGTTCATGTGACCAAGCCACCCAAAACTGCCCATAATCACATATTCATATTTAAATGAGAATATCAGAGCAAATCTCGTTAGTACATTCGTGAAAACACGTGATTATACTGCGTAAACAGTTCAGCTACAAAAACAGCCTTTCCACATCTAACACTTTTTGCTGGTTCACTAAACTGACTGATTAAAGCGTCATAAAGTTAATCTCTTCTGCCAACTCTCATTACTCTCCGTCTTTGTCACTCCAGGCAATGTGATAAACATACTTCCATTTTACTTCCACTGTCACTGACTTTCCATTTGTCATTTACATCTCCTACTTCCCTTTGTCATTTACATCTCCTACTTCCCTTCCACATTATCTTGTTGGTGTGACAGTAAATATATACACACAACGCTAATTATTATATGTAGATCTTCAAGTAAATAAAATTACATAGCTATGGAGTTTTTTTTTTATATTTGCTAATGTCTTAAAAATCTGAACAAGAAAAGTGAAAGAGACATGGGCATGCGGTTAAAAGACTTGCTTAGCAACCACACAGTTATGGGTTTAGTACTTCTGTGTGGCAGATTGGACAAATGACTTCTACTATAGCCATAGGCCAACTAAAGCCTTGTGAATGGATCTGATAGACGAAAACTGTTGTTGTGTGTGTGTTTGTGTAAGTGTG
Source organism: Octopus bimaculoides (assembly GCF_046866305.1). Lineage (NCBI taxonomy): Eukaryota > Metazoa > Mollusca > Cephalopoda > Octopoda > Octopodidae > Octopus > Octopus bimaculoides. The sequence continues at coordinate 131,636,309 of NC_142928.1, forward strand.
TATATACATTCTTTTATTCTTTTACTTGTTCCAGTCATTAGAATGCAGCCATACCAGGGCACCACGTCGACGTTTTAGTTGAATGAATCAACCCCAGTACTTTTTTTTTTAAGCCTGATACTTATTCTACTAGTCTCTTTTAATGAATCGCTAAGTTCTGGGGATGCAAACACACCAACACTGGTTGTCAAGTGGAGGTGGGGGGGACAAACACAGACACAAAAATACACACACACATGTAGATATACATACATACATACAACAGGCTTCTTTCAGTTTCTCACAAGGCTTTGGTTGGTCCAAGGCTATAGAAGATACTTGCCAAAGGTGCCACACAGTGGGACTGAACCTGGAACCATGTGGTTGGGAAGCAAGCTTCTTACCACACAGTCACACCTATATATTTTATGTATTTTTGTGTGTATATAGTGTGTATGTGTGCACACGCGTCCTTGTATTGGCCTCATGTGAGTTGTAAATGTCACTGTCATGCAAGCAATGTTCTTCATTTCCAGTCTTCCATGAAAACATGTTTAGTCATGTGGAAATACTACCTTGCATGGAAAAAGGTGAGGGTTGGTGACAAGAAGGGCATCAGACTGTAGAAAATCTGCCTCAATAAACTCCATCTGACCCATGCAGTGATGGAAAAGTGGATATTAAAACAATGATTTAGGCTTGCAGGAGTTGCAAGGAGAAATAATTCATAGGTCATGAATAGTTAATGTTCTGTCTTTTTTTTTAATTTCAACTTTCTCAGAAGAAAAGCAGACAAAATGGAATCAAAAAGTAAATATTTTTTTGTTACCTGTCATTACTGCACGTCCCTTTGGATCAACAGCCAAGAACTGACCAGGGACAATCCTCCGACAACCACTCTTGCCAAATGTCTCTTGGTGGATCTAAAATAAGAAACAATAATCAGTTACTTGTACTGAATAAATATAAGCTTTAAAAATAAAAAATAGAAGTTGAAGAATAAAATTATGAGAAACAATACACAAGTGTGCAAAACACTAGTATATGTATACTTCAAAAACAAAATTATATATAGATGGAAGAAAAATTAAATGCAGACATAAGTTAAATTACTTATATAATAAGTTTAGCTAATTTGTGTATTTATATAAACCCTATTTTATGTTACTAATTGTTGTAGTTATGATTTGTAATAGTAGAATGTGTATAAATTAGCATGAGATTATAAAGGATATATTACATATTTAGAATAAGATGTTTATAAAATAAATAAATAAATTAATTAATTAATGAAAATAGATTAAATTATTGTAATTTAACTTCATTTATATATATTATATATTTTAAGTATTTTAGATTTAAGTTATTTAGACTTTAGAATTTTCAAGTAAATGATATACTACAGTTAATTTTTTTCTTATTCTCACATCTAAAATACATTATGTCATCTTAATGGTCTAAATATATATTTCTATCTCATTATTCCATAATTTTTTTATTTACACTGTATTTTCACGTGATATATTTCTTATAAACGCTAAGTTCTACGTATTACATTTACAATTTTAGTTTAACAGCAATTCTTCGATAAGTTATGATTTTATTTTAAGAAATATTGTTAAATGTTTCTCGATTATTTATTTATTTATTGTTAAAACAAGTATTTTTTAAATATATTTATTTGATATTTATTATAAGTTACAATACGTACATTGATTTTTTAATTATTATTATTTTTATTTTATTTTAGACCTGATGAGTGACTATATTTTTGAATAGATTTAATTGTAGATCAATTTGATTATTAATCGAATTGGTTTTATTAGTTATCTGTTTGAAAATATAGCCATGAAACGTGTGTAGTCATTTTTATACCATTTACTAGTTATTCTTTTATGTACATTATTGATTTTTAGAATAGGGTTTTTACGATATATTTATTTTCTAGAGGGTATGAATTACATTCTTCATTATTGAATTATTTAATAGTGGTTTTTCTCTAAATTATATACATATTTTATATTGGGAAATTTGATTTAGTATTGCTAAATTGAATTTTTCCCTGTAAGTTTTGGATTTTATTCCCTAATATTATTATACACACACACACACACATATATATATATATATTTGTTGTTGTTGTTGGCACTCCGTCGAGGGTTCCAGTTGATCCGATCAACAGAACAGTCTGCTCGTGAAATTAACGTGCAAGTGGCTGAGCACTCCACAGACATGTGTACCCTTAACGTAGTTCTCAGGGATATTCAGCGTGACACAGTGTGACAAGGCTGACCCTTTGAATTACAGGCACAACAGAAACAGGAAGTAAGAGTGAGAGAAAGTTGTGGTGAAAGTACAGCAGGGTTCGCCACCATTCCCTGCCGGAGCCTCGTGGAGCTTTAGGTGTTTTCGCTCAATAAACACTCACAACGCCCGGTCTGGGAATCGAAACTGATCCTATGACCACGAGTTCGCTGCCCTAACCACTGGGCCATTGCGCCTCCACACATATATATATATATATATATATACACACACACACCTCACTCATTTCACATTGCTCCAGTCCACTCAGCAGTAAATGAGCAATCCTGTGATGCGCTGGCGCAATATTCAGTGAGAATATTATGATTTCAGTCACTTATATGCCATGGAAACTGGGTAACAAACCCAATGAGTCTTAGAAATCAAGATAGCACTTTCCTATAGTATCTTTACTATATATGTGTTTGGTTGCTCCACTTATTAGAATAAGCAGCCAAGTAACCCTTAAACTATCCTCTTCAGTCTTTAAAAAAAATAAGAGTTCAACTGATCTTATAACAAATAAAATCTAACTTCTTTTTAATGTAATTGCATAACTGGATGACAGAAACCAAGGGCAATACATAAGGGTGAAATAACCTCAATTAGAATGTTCAAAGCAAATAAGCAATTTCAATAATGGATAGCAAAAAGGAAGGCACTTGTGCCGTGGCACGTGAAAAGACATTCGAGCAAGGTCGCTGCCAGTGCCGCTGGACTGGCTCCTGTGCAGGTGGCACATAAAATACACCATTTTGAGCGTGGCCGTTGCTAGTACTGCCTGACTGGCCATCGTGCCGGTGGCACGTAAAAGCACCCACTACACTCTCGGAGTGGTTGGCGTTAGAAAGGGCATCCAGTTGTAGAAACTCTGCCAAATCAGATTGGAGCCTGGTGTAGCCATGTGGTTCGCCAGTCCTCAGTCAAATCGTCCAACCCATGCTAGCATGGAAAGCAGACGTTAAACGATGATGATGATGATGATGATGAATATTACCTTTTCAAATGCATTTTTAGATGGAAGATATTCAAGGATGACAATCCTTCCAGAATCAGATCCAACAATAATATAATCTGAAAAGAAACAGATTTTGAAATTAGAGAGTGGAAAATTTTAGATAAAGAAAAGGTGTACAAATGGAGTGGAAAATATTAACAGTGAAAAACAATAGTTCTTTCATTTCACACACTATCTATGTCCAAATCACAAATCACACACCATATCAAAACATGCTTTCTCTAAGGGTTTGTAAATATACATACGGAAATCCTTACAAAAGTTTATAAAAAAAGTGAAATAGAAGACTCATTCATTATTCTGTGGAGAAACTAATATTCTTTTACCAGTTTCACCTCTATCAATTATTAAAACTGTTTGTGTTTTATGCACGAGAGAAAGAGAAAAGGAGGCAGTGACCAACAAGAAAAGGAGGCAGGACCTCTATCAGTCCAAGCTGACTGAATCTACACATATCTGTACAAGCCTGAACTAGATTTTTTTGTAAGAAGACTGACACTTGTCCATGCAGATAAGTCTCTCATCTCCATGACACCAATGTTTATCCAAGGGAAAGGCTGCCAACTTTATCCAATACAGCTTGGCATTGCTTCCAGCACACAAAATGTTGGAACAGCTACTACTAAGTAATTTGCTAGATCCTCTAACGCCACCAAATCTTATGCTGGATTGGTAATTTTTTAATGACTCAAAAAGGGTGACAAAGATAAGAACTCAGAACACAGACAGTACTGTGAGGCATAATAACAATTCCAATTCACCACTTTCAAGACGAGGTAATTAACACAAGAGAAGCAAACTCAATTTTTACATCGGGTGATTTACTCTATAGCAAGCATTCAGATCAGGTTTCTATTCTAAGGATAAATTCTTCCTTAGATGCCCTAAAATGAGGTTATAGATGCTATCCTTCCTCATATGATTAACATTGAGAAAAATACAAAACAAAGCAAATTATTTTGGGGTCATTACCAACAAGTGTGTATAGAAATCCTATCACACTTGTCAAAAGGAAAATGAAGTTAGTTAAAGCTATATAAAGGAAAGTAATTGTTCTACCAACAATAAAATGTTATAGTTTCAGGTTCTCAACAGTTGCACTTTAATAAAATCATAATTAGAGTTAGCTATTGATAAAAGTCTGAAAAAAAAAAGAAAAAAAATTAACTTACCTTTAGTTCCACCTGTAAGTCGAAAAGGTAACAAAGCTCTTATCACACCAAATATCTCAACAGTTAAAATAGTGTAGACTTTCCCTGTGTTAGGGTCAGGGCGCAAAAGCTCTAAGATTTTGCCCCTCGATACAATAACTTCCTGCTGTTTAGTTCCAGAGAAATTACCATGGACAGCTTGAGTTATTCCTGTTGCTCGTTGTAATGTCAAATTGTACAGAAACATGGTGATGCCTGAAGTAAAATGAAAATGGAAAACATGAGTATATAGCAGGAAAAAATTTCAGTGTAGATGAAGCAATGATAGGTTAAGGGTAGGATACATTTCTGGCAATACATGCCTATTAAACCCACCAATTGCTGCTTCAAGATGTGGGAGGTTTGTGAATTGGATATGGGCTAGAATGCAGACTTTAATATTTACGTGGGATAAAAACATAATAGATGAAGACAAAATGGATTAGGACATGATGTTGAATTGTCTTTAACTGACCCCTTTCATCAACACAGGCCAATTCTATTTTAACTGTTTTTCTGAAGTGATTCTGACAGAATAACTTGCTTTAAAGAACATGTATACCTACAGTACAATAAGGGGCAATTACAAAGGGCTACCTCAAGAAACAAAATTTACTAAGTTGATGGCACATTTTCCAGATGTAAAAGGGAAACATGCTAACCACCTTATACAAGGACAAATGTATATTTCTGTGAGGCTAGTGCTACTGATCATCAACATCATCATTATTTAACACCTATATTCCATGCTGGCATGGGTTGGACAGTTTGACAGGATCCAATCTGTTCAAGGATCATATTGAGCTCCTGGTTTTTGTCATCTCTGTCAGGCTTAGGATCCTGAGGTCAGCATTCACCAGTTCATACCATGACTATCTGGACTTCACCTCTTCCACAACTTACAGCTACATTAAGCAAATGGCACTTCTTTATACAGCTGTCCTCATCCATATGCATTTCATGTCCATACCACATGTTGATGCTGAAGGTAAGCAAGCCTACTATAAATATTGCATATAATAAACACATGTTATTGATAATCCAACCAATATCAAGCTTGTTACCTATTTGGAAAGCCTGGAAAGAAATGGTGGGATACATTTCGTAGCTTTTAGCCAATTTAACTATAGTGAATTCTTTTATTGCATGCATGAAAAGTTATATGGTACCACTACCACCAAAAGACTACCATCACATGAAATTTTGTGTTGATTTTGCATCTTAGTTACACAGAGGCTACTCTTCCCAAATGCAAAGGGCTAGAAAAAAAGTAAAATTGACTGATGTGGATATAAACAGAGAATAATGATTTCTGTAAGATTGAGAAAAAAATGATAGGAATGAAGTGTGTAGAATGTGTTCATTGTAAAAGAGAAAAACTGCTAAAGACTATCAAGTTGAAACCTCTTTTAGAGATTTGTTTTGTGAAGTGCCAATGTGTAAAATGGGCTTTGGATTAATTTCATGGCAGAAATACATGAAAATATTTTATTAAATCTGTAGTTTGAGAGAAATGCAATTATCATATAATTCTTACATTTGAACACAATGTATGAAAATGGGAGATCTCTATATGTGCCAATCCCTAACTGTGGAGGGAACCAGTAGAAGAGGTAGAGCCAGGAAGACATGGGACGAGGTGGTGAAGCATGATCTTCGGGTGTTGGATCTCACAGAGGCGATGACAAGTGATTGAGACTTTTGGCAATTTGCTGTGCTTGAGAAGACTTGTCAAGCCAAGTGAGATCGTAGTCATGGCCAGTGCCAGTGACATGTAAAAAGGCACTCACTACACTCTTGCAGTAGGAAGGGCGTCCAGCTGTAGAAACCAAGCCAAATCAGACTGGAGCTTAGTGCAGTTCCAGTCAAACCATCTAACTCATGCCAGCATGGAAAACAGATGCTAATTGATATTAACTTTCATTATGTACACACCTATACTAATTCATGTTTCCTGTTAATAAGCTTTTTTATTGGACACAGTTTACTAAGTAAATTATCTGAGTAGACTACCATTAGTATATTGACTAATAAAAGAGTTTTGTACTTTCTTTTAAATGGAAATGTTTGAATGAAATATAGAGAAAGAATGAAATTTTGTATTGATTATACCTACTCTCAAGATGAGACAAAATTGCTGGAGGTCAACATTTGGGTCGTTGTTGGGTAATTTTAATAACAAAACGAAACATGTACGAGAGATAAAGATTCAATTTTATTGTTTACTCTTTTACTTGTTTCAGCCATTTGACTGCGGCCATGCTGGAGCACCGCCTTTAGTCGAGCAAATCAACCCCAGGACTTATTCTTTGGAAGCGTAGTACTTATTCTATCGGTCTCTTTTGCTGAACCGCTAAGTTACAGGGACGTAAACACACCACCATCGGTTGTCAAGCGATGCTGGGGGGACAAACACAGACACACAAACATACACACTTGCCCAAGGTGCCACACAGTGGGAATGAACCCGGAACCATGTGGTTGGTAAGCAAGCTACTTACCACACAGCCACTCCTGTTCGTTCATAAAGTCATTGCTTTTACACCTATTAACTAATTTCACCTGTTCATATAAAGCAAATTTAACAAAAAAAAAAACATCAGGTAAAAATACATAACCATAAATCACTGGTATTTAAACACCTACGCACAAAATATCAAGTCTGTATGTAACAAAATTAACAAGGTTACAAGCAATTATTGTTGATCCCTGTTTTGAGTATGATTAACACAAAATAGTGTGAATAAGCATTATGCTTGACAGAGTAAGCTAAATGCTCAAGGGTTAAAAGTATCTTTTATCTTTTACTCATTTCAGTCATTAGACTGTGGCCATGCTGGGGCACCACCTTAAAGAATTTTAAGTCAAATGTATTGACCCCAGTACTTATCTTTTTCAAGCCTAGTACTTTGATACATATTTTATCAGTCTCTTTCACTAAACAACTAAGTTATGGGACATAAGCATACCGACACTGGTTGTCAAGTGGTGGCAGTCAGACACACACACATATATATAATACAATGGGATTCTTTCAATTTTTGTCTACCATATCCACTCACAAGACTTTGGTTGGCCCAGGGCTGTAGATGACACTTGCCTAAGGTTCCACGCAGTGGGACAGAACCTGGAACCATGTGGCTGGAAATTCAAGGCTTCTTACCATACAGCCATGCCTCAATATATAAAGGTTTTTTGATACACATCTAAGTTGCATATTTTTGAGTTAACAGACAATCCTCACTTAAGAATACTCTTTAGTCTATCAACTGATGAACAAATAAATGCATTAACCCTTTTCTTACCAACCTGGCTGAAACAGGCTCTGGCTCTATAGTACAAATGCCTTGTTTTCAAAAGTTCTGAATTAAAACCTGCCAAACCTTAGTCACAATTTATGTTCCTAACACTAGCTTAATGATAACTAAGTCATTTTACTAAATTCTTTGTTATATCAAAAATAATTGAAAGAAAAACAGAGCATCTCAAAATAAATACAGTAATGGAAGGGTTAATAACTATGTCAAATGGAACTTCAGCACCAATTTGGCATTGATGTAGAAGAAATGAAGAACCACAAGCTAAATTTAAATCTCAGGCAGAAAATAATGTAGCTATGGTTCTTAATGGTGAACACAATAATATGAGCAGATCAAACAAAGACACAAGTATTGATAATGAAGAAAATGCAGAATCAGTCCCTCTAGCTTTGGATGATATTCCAGACTCAATAAAGATTGTGATTTGACAATACAAGAACAAACATTCCAAACAGTTAGACACAATTCTTGGAATAATGACAGGAATTAAACCAATTCTGTTCTGAGAAATATGTTAACATTACTGAAGGTGGCGAGCTGGCAGAATCGTTAGCATGCTGGGCGAAATGCTTAGCGGTATTTCATCTGCCGCTATATTCTGAGTTCAAATTCTGCTGAGGTCGACTTTGCCTTTCATCCTTTCGGGGTCGATAAATTAAGTACCAGTTACGCACTGGGGTCGATGTGATCGACTTAATCCCTTTGTTTGTCCTTGTTTGTCCCCTCTATGTTTAGCCCCTTGTGGGCAATAAAGAAATAAGAAACATTAGCACTCCGGGCAAAATGCTTATTGATATTTCATGTCTTTACGTTCTGAGTTCAAATTCCGCCAAGATTGACTTTGCCTTTCATCCTTTTGGGGTTGATAAATTAAGTAACAGTTGCATGCTGGGGTCAATCTAATTGACTGCCCCCTCCCCCAAAATTTCGGGCCTTGTGCCTGGAGTAGAAAAGAACATTACTGTATAAGGCAGTGAGCTGGCAGAATCGTTAGCACACTAGGCAAAATGCTTAACAGCTTTTCATCCATCTTTACATTCTGAGTTCAAATTTTGCTGAGGTCAACTTTGCCTTTCATCCTTCCAGGGTGAATAAAATAAGTACCAGTTGAGGACTGGGGGTTGATGTAATCAACTTATCCCTTTTCCCAAACTCACTGGCCTTGAGCCAAGATTTGAAACCAATATTACTGTATGCATTTTACATATCCACATGTGACTGGATTTATCTAATGTAGCTAATAGTTTGATATAACAGCTTGGATATTCTGACGAATAAAACTTCTGAATGTAAATAATCACATCTCAATTGTGACTGTATTTAGATAAATGCTGTATGACATGACAGGTAGGCAGTGATGAACAAATGACTTCAGCTGGTTGCAAGAATGAACCAGAAAATATATATAGCCGACCTAAGCATGTTTTTCAGTTTGCTGAGTTGAGACAAGGTTGTGCTGAAGTGGATGATTCATCCACTTAATTGGCTTGTAATATTTTGAGAATTATCTTGCAGCTCATACTGGATTCTGTGATTTGATGCTTTGGTAATGAATTTTGGAAATGCAATTTCATGAGACTAGATAGGCTGCATTATGTAACTACAATCAGAATTTGCATAGCTGATTGCAACACACAAGCACAATGGCAAGTCTTTAGCTTCTTATGCATAAAGGAACCTATCTTTTGTGATAAGGGTTTACTTTACAGAAAATGTCAGAAGCAATTCACATAGTGTAATGTGGCTTTATCTGAAATAGTGTTAAGTCATGACGGTAAGTGTCTGATAAATGTTACTATAGAAATGAGTTTAGTTACCTTTAAATGTGGAATGAATTCCAAACCTTAATATGAGTGTTTGTAGTAGTTAATAGAGCTGCAATACACAAACTAAAAACATTATTTACATTTGACAGATATTTGTCATCATGTTTGTTGTTAACACAACGTTTCGGCTGATGTACTCTCCAGCCTTCATCAGGTATCCTGGGGGAATTTCAAGCCTGGGTTCTCATTCCTAAAGTATTTTCCCAATGTTCTTATTATTATTCAGGTCACTGCTTGGAATCGAACTTAGAATCTTGGGGTTAGTAGTCCGCGCTCTTAACCACTATGCCATATGGAGTGAATTTTAGGGCTTATAAATCTAATATTTTCCTATCCTTCCTTAATACCGGTTCCCATATGCTACTCATATCTGCACTAGGTCTGCTTAAGAGGTTATTATGTCCTAGCATATGTGCTGCCTCTTTTAGTTTTTGTATTTTCCAGTGGTGTTCTCTGTCTATTATTTTAACTTCATCCCACCTGAATAATAATAATAATAAGAATAACATTGGGAAAATACCTTAGGAATGAGAACCTAGGTTCGAATGTCCCCCAGGACACCTGATGAAGGCTGGAGAATACATCAACCGAAACGTGTTAACAACAAACAAGATGAGGACAAATATCCATCGAATGTAAATAATGTACATAATTCCTCATCTCTCAAATATAGAATTGTACAAACTAAAAATATTGGTAGAATTGATTTACTATGACATTTGCTGCAGAGATGATAATCAGTTATTCTGGTGTCCAACCGAGGAAACCAAGAAGTAAACAGACAATTCAAAATGTCTTTGATTAATTATTATTGCTCTGAGTGTACCAAACATTAACACTCGGTTTTAAACATAAACAATGATGAGTGCTCTACAGTGATGCTGGGCAAAGATGAGTGAAACCAGTAAAAGAACAATATAATTAATAATATTATCCTTTTTCTTTTACTTGTTTCAGTCATTGGACTGTGGCCATGCTGGGCACCGCCTTGAAGAATCTTAAATTGAATGAATCAACTGTAGAACTCTTTTTTTAAACCTGGTACTTATTCTATTAATCTCTCTTGCCAAACTGTTAAGTTACAGGGAGGTAAACAGGCCAACACCGGTTGTCAAGAGGTGACGAGGGAGAGGCAAACAGACACAATGACACACACACATATACAACAGGCTTCTTTCAGTTTCCATCAACCAAATCCACTCACAAGGCTTTGGTTGGCCCAAGGCTATAGTAGAAAACACTTGCCCAAGGTGCCACACAATGGAACTGAATCTGGAACTACGTGGTTGGGAAGCAATCTTCTTACCACACAACCACATTCTTAATATATATATTCTGACAGATCTGAGTGTGAATACGTGATTGCTGTTCTTTATCAAAAAACACACCTTCCTTTAGATAATGTGTGTTTATAACATTCATATAACAATATAACGAGTGCAAGGACACTGAGACACTGTGATGTTTTGCCCTTGTGTGTCTCCTCAGACAAAGCTGCCCTGCTATTGTTTGAATTCTTGCTGTTCTGAGTGCACCCCATAAATGATTATCTGTTTGGCAGACAAGAGCACATATCAGTAAATAATTTGTTTGCTGAGTTTTATAAACAAAAGCTTGTGTTCTTGTTAGATTCATCAATCTGGCAAGATAGATTTGACTGAGGAGACACACAATAAGGTCAAAACACCAGTATCTTTAAGTCCCCTTAACCCATTAGCCTTTAAACTGGCCACATCCATCCCAAATATTCTACCTGTTATATGTTCAAACTAGCCAGATCTAGCTTCTCACACATATCCTGCAATGTCATTCTAAGAATAAGCAATCACATCATCAAATGTCAATGCTACAAGATGATGCAGAACTAATTGAAAATGGTGTGAATAGATAAGCATTACATTTGACACAGTAATCCGGATGATAAAGGGTTGAACCAATGAATTGCTTGTGTTACGAATATGCACCGTCTGAAGGGAGGTGCTTCCTGATCACAAACAACAACAGCAATCAAGTATTTACATTTGAATCTGCCAGAACATATTAAGAATGAAAAGATACATTACTCTTTGGATTCTCTCTGTTCTGCATGCATCCCAGGAATCATTAACAAAGCGAAGATATGGCTGTGTGGTTTAAGAAGCTTGTTTGCCAACTGTGTGGTCTTAGGTGAGTCCCACTGCATGGCACCTAGGGCAAGAGTCTTCCACTATAGCTTCAAATTGACCAAAGCCTTGTAAGTGGATATGATAGTTAGAAACTGACAGAAGTTCATCATGTGTATATGTGTGTGTATATATGTGCATGTATGTGTGTTTCTGTGGTTGGGTACCCTTGTCCAGATATATGATGGTTGTAAACTAGTGTCATTATCATACAAACAAGGTTGTTCATTTCCAGTCTTCTGTGAAAAGCATGTCTAGCTATGGATATAGATGAAGGTTGGCAACAGGAAGGGCATCCAACCAAAGAAAATCTGCTCCAACAAATTCCATTTGACTCTTGTAAACGGGACGTTATGACCCAAAGAGAATGGCAAATGACAATTTAGGCATATCAGCAGGTAATTTTTTCCCTTTTTTCCCCTACGTCAGAGCAGGAAAGGCAATCTTTTTCAGGTCTTCTGTGACTGGTGGATGGAAAGAATGTTATCTTCAGATAGGAGACCTTGCTCAAATGTTTGTAATAAAGTGGACTCGACTTAAGGCACTCAGTGGCTAAGTGAATGGTGTGTTTTACCACTCAAAAACAGAAACGGTATCGACAGGTATTATAATTTCCATCTACCAAATTTCATTCACAAGACCAAGGCTTTATTTGACACCAGACTATATTAACTAATCAACACATACACAAGTAGATACAGAAATATAATGCAATGCAACAATAAATGAAAACAGTCAGTAACAATGGCAAAAGAAACCCAAAAAACACGGATGATGGTAAATCATCGCCATTTTACGTTTGTTTTACGTACCGGTACGAACCGGACAGTTCGGAGGGCCACGTTACGCTCGTGCGTTTCATTTTGGGCTGGTTTCTACGGTTGAACGCCCTGCCTAAAACCAACCACTCTACAACGTTTGCTGGGTGCATTTCATTGTCACCCAAAGGATCCTTTCGGCCCTACGTTGTCTCCGCTAGTTCGCAAATCACAACATCGGCAGAATGTATTAAACGTTAAGTTCCCAATATCTCAATCACAAATCGGTGCACATTGGGATTAGACACTGAGGGAAAATGGCTGTAACTTTTTTTATTACCCACACATCTATTATAGGAAAACAAAAGAATCCCATAGACACAACCTGAATATTTTGAACATATTTTCTAGCTAGACCAGAAAATGCAGCAATTCAATCAACATATTCCCGTGCTTTCAGAATGGACAAGGGCACTATTCATCTGAGTATTGCAGTGCGAAGTGGAATCGTTGAATCAAGTTATGCAACTTCGAATTGCGAAGTGGTGCAATCGATGATGATGAATTATTTTCCCTCGGGGTATAGCTAATTTTGTAAGGAAAACTTTTTTAAACGATCCAATCGTCTTCTATATAAAATATGAAATTTAGCCGAATGCCCTTTTGTTGTTACTAATTTTAACGACGAATTAAGCACATCATGATAAACAATAGAATGCGGTTCGTATTCATATACCGGAAAGGAGTGTTGTGATAATTTCATTTTTACCCTTTACATGGACACTAATTTGTTAAAATAACATAGCGAACGATCCATTTAGCAAATTGAGTCGCAACCAATTTAACTGATAAACAAAGAAACAAGCATTTCTCATTACCAAAACAACATATAAGTTGGTCTTTAATATTCACTTATAGAAAGACAGTTTTTCAAATTACAAGAAAATGTTTCAAAAGTTGCAAAAGAAAACCGATCACAATACAAATAATCGGAGATACTGAAGTTACATTACAAGAACTATTGATGTAAATAAAAGTGTGTCTGGCCATGTGCTAATAATGTGCTTCACCTTCCTCTATATTTTGTTTGTGTTTAGATGCCGGAATTAATGCCTGTGTCATTGTACGTGTATTCTCTATTTATGATTAACATTTGTATACGTGAAATGCATAACTTTGAAAATGAAACAAATAATTAAGCATTAAAACTTATTCTATATACAAAAATGAGCTTATTTAACCGAGATTCATCTACTATAGGATGTAACACGTAATCAATGCGATAGTACTGATGCAAAATATTAAGCCCTAAACAATTATTAATATACGTATCAAGATAATTTTTTTGTTATTCATTAAAAACAATTAAAAGTTGAAGCTGTTACACGGTATCATAATATAGTATATAGTTGATCAGTTTACGTATCATGCTTTCGACGACCATGTTAGAAAAAAATGGTTGTATGCATATACAACCGGCAATTACAGTTTTAAGACAGACAAAGGATGCAAAATTAAGACAAAATAAGTCCTCTTACCTTGTTAGATAACAATGCTATTCATGGGGTAAATTAAAATATGATACCATATAAACAATTAGAGGATTTTAACAGATTATTTGAAAAATTTTGATACATTGGATTGATATATCCGGGAAAATATGCAATTTTCAAACGATGAAGAGTGACAAGCAGCTTAACTCCCCTTTTTCATGGCGCGAATACGGGTTTGATTTCTTTGAGTCTTCAAAAAATAATCATGTATGATCAATGTAATCAGCCAATTGTTATGAATGCATCATTCCTTTTGAATGCATTTGGATTTCCATGCAAATCCTTATTAAACTAATTTAAGTCGTCTATTTCAATTCAGAAATAACCAGGAACTAATATAAAGTACAACTCCAAATAAAATTCAATTATAAACTGAAAACTGGAGCTAGTTGTTTAGCTTCCAGTTAGCTTTCTTTGAATAGACCTATATTCTAAGTCGCTCCAGTCATGTCCCGCCTGTCTTTTCAGATGTAGCTAGCAAAACTTTATTCAGTCTCTTTCCCTTTTCATAATGTGATGAGGGAGATTTGGCTGCTCTTTCTAACAGATCGAGTGACTTTATAGAGGCTGCGTAAAAAGTTTAAATTTTGATGAAACACAAAACATGGCACTGATATTAGGACATTAATTAAATATTACCCAAAGAAATTATATTGGTTTCAAATTTTGGCACAATCCCAGCAATTTCGGGGGAGGAGGTAAATCGATTACATTGACCGCCGTGCTCAACTAGTACTTATTTTATCGATCCCGAAGGCTTGAAAGGCAAAGTCGACCTCAGCGGAATTTGAACTCAGAAAGTAAAGTCGGACGAAATACCGCAAAGCACTTTGCCCAACGTGCTTACGATCCTGTCTGCTTGCCGCTTTAATCGTAAGAAATTATATTGGCTTCAAATTTCGATACAAAGCCAGCACTTTGCTCAGCGTGTTTACGATCCTGTCTGCTTGCCGCTTTAATCGTAAGAAATTATTTTATATTGGCTTCAAATTTCGATACAAAGCCAGTAGTTTCGTGGAAGGGGGATAGTTGCTTACATCGACCTCAGTGTTTCATTGCTACTTATTTTATCGACCCAAAATAACATGAAAGACAAAGTTGGCCTCGGCGGAATTCGAACTCGGAACGTAAAATTGGACGAAATGCCGGCGTGCTATCGATTCTGCCAGCTCGTTGCTTTGTCCCAAGAAATTGTTTTAAAAAACAAAAGCAAATTAATGCAGTCCTCAATGTTATTACAAGAGAATATTGCTAGGAATGAGTAAGTTAAATGTTTATTTACACTAGTGTCCAAAGAAGTATTTTGAGTAAAAGGTTTTCTTTGTGACATTGAGTTCTTGCTAGCTCTTTGAAATATCTCATGCTATCTTCTATAGTATTGTGTGACACAATTCTTGGAAGTGTTATAAGGCAGGACTCAGAGAACAATGTATAGAACCAAAATGTAAACAGTGCATTTATTCACTTGTATAATATATGTCATTTACTCCCTATTCTTCTGAAGGCTTGATTATGGAAATATTTGAGAATGTTTGACAAAGTTTCCTCAACTTTGAACTTGAATGTCATATAAGATGTCTCATAGAATAATTGAACCCTTTTGCTACCATATTTCTCTTGGAATGCACCACCTTTGTTTCAATTAATTTTGAAAATAATGAAGAATTTAATAAAATACATTTGTCATTATTAAACTGATTTTTGGAACATGAATTAACATGAAATGTTATGAGAAATTTTAATTTAAATCATTTTTAAACAGGAAGTTGCTATCAAGCAGGTGATTTGCTATGGGAAGACTTAAGGTAGTGAGTGATATGTTGCTGGTTGTTTATTAAGCTCTGGCCTTAATATGCCTGACACTTGCCCAAGGTGCCACACAGTGTGACTAAACTTGCAAACATACTTAGGGAAGCAAACGTCTTAACCACACAGCCTTAAATATCATCATCATCATCATCATTTAACTTCTGCTTTATATGCTGGCATGAGTTAGACGGTTTGAATGAAACTGGTAAGCTATGGGGCTACACTAGGTTTCAATCTAATTTGGCATGGTTTCTATGGCTGGATGCCCTTCCTAACGCCAACCACTCCAAGAATGTAACAAGTGCATTTTACATGACACCGGCATCGGTCATGACTACAATTTCACTTGGCTTGACGGGTCTTCTCAAGCGCAGCATATTGCCAAAGGTTTGGTCACTTATTGCCTCCATGAGGCCCAATGTTTGAAGGGTGCTTAAAACATCCCAGTTACATGACACTGGCATCAGCCATGATTATAATTTCACTTGGGTTGATGGGTCTTCTCAAGCATGGCATATCGCCAAAGGTCTCAGTAACTTGTCATCGCCTTCATGTGTTTGTGTGGTCTCGGTAACATGTCATCGCCTTCTTGTGTTCAAATGAAGATCATGCGTCACCACTTTGTCCCATGACTTCCTGAGTCTACACCTTCCACAGGTTCCCTCCATGGTTAGAGATCAGTACTTATGTGAGTGTGTGTAAACTAATACATCTGTTTGTTGTTTACACACCCATCTTCGTCTTTTGTTTTTTTTTTGTAAATTCTCACTATATATATTGCCATCTAAGAATACACAAGTCAGGAAAAAATGCAAATGTATATACATATACAGTCGGAGGCAAGGATGTTTAGTAAGAAGTTTGCTTCCCAACCATATAGTTCCAGGTCCAGTTCCATTAGGTGGCACCTTGGACTTCTGCCATAGCCTTAGGCCAACTAAGGCCTTGTAAGTGTATTTGGTTGATGGAAACATACATCATATGTATGTGTGTGTGTATATATATATATATATATATATATATATATATATATATATATATATATATATATATATATATAAATATATATATATATATTGGGTCATCCCATAAATAATGTGGTTTCTTTCAATTGCATGAATTAAAAGTCGGATGGGGATGGGTTAAACTACCTGCATCAACTTGCTATAAAAGCAATAGTAATTTTACCTTGTACTTATTCTTAGTGCAAGTTTTGAAGAGTGCAGTTCGATTTTTTTAAAGCTATAATGGAAGTGACAAAGGAGCATATTTTGCTTTATGATTTCAATAAAGTCAACAATGCAACAGAAAGTGCACGGAATATTAATGCATTATATGGAGATCAGACAATAAGTGTAAGCCAGTGTCAATGGTGGTTCCAGAAATTCCGAGCCAGAAACTACAGCCTAGAAGATGAGCCAGGCCCTGGAAGACCTGTAGAGCTCAACAAGAATGTCCTGCAAATCCTGGTGGAACAAAATCCCATCGTAACTGTTGAGGAACTTGCAAAGAAGCTTGGATTTGGTCATTCAACCATTCATCAACACCTGTGCGCCATCAGAAAAGTCAGCAAATTGGGTCAATGGGTTCTTCACAAACTTTCTGAGTCTAATCACGTGCAGAGAGTAAATGTGTGCTCTTCTTTGCTGTCACATCTCACAAATGAACCTTTTTGGGACCGAATAGTGACTGGTGATGAGAAATGGGTTCTCTATAAAAACGTCAAGTGCCCAAGACAGTGGGTAGGTAAAGGAGAAATACCAGCACCCCAGACCAAAGAAGGTCTTCATCCATGTAAGGTGTTGTTATCTGTTTTGTGGGATATAAAAGGTTTAGTCCACTTTGAACTTTTAAATCCAAACCAAACGATAACAAAGAAGATCTACTGTGAGCAGCTTAAGTCAGCGCTAAAAGAAAAACGATCATCTTTTGTTTCAAGACAAAAGGTGTTCTTTCATCAGGATAATGTTCAGCCACATACAGCGAGGATGACATTCCAGAGGCTGGAGTAGTTTGTATGGGAAATGATATTCCACCCATCATATTCGGTGGACATTGCTCCATCATTTATCCTTTATCATTATCATTTATCACTATCATTTATTCCACAGTCTTGAAAATCATTTGGATGAAATAAATATGAATTGTGTAGATGAGGTCAAAACAGTACTGGAAGAGTATTTTTTGTCAAGGATAAGTGAATTTTGGAAGAGGGGCCTTGCAAGTCTACCAGATATATGGAAGAGCAGTGTAGAAAATGAAGGAGAGTATATTTTAGATTAAAAAAGAACTTTGTTTATCTTAATTTTGAAAAATAAAAGAAGTATAACAAAACAGCATTATTTATGGGATGACCCAATATATATATGATGATGAATGTATGTATGTATGTATAACTTGTTTTAAATCTCTCAGCGAGAGACATACAGTAACAATACCTTATCAGTCATTAGATAAGTGCTTCCCCATGGCTAACAGTTGTCCTGACTCTTATTTCTAGCAATGCTGGTACTGACTAAAACCGTTAGTCACCTTGGTGATGTCTATACTTGTGGCTTTTGATTGTAAATTGCAAATAAGCCACACTAATAATTTATTATTTTCCCTTTTACCATTTATGGAATCAACCTCTGATTGCTACGGTATTCTCTATAAACTGACAAGGTAAGTTAGCGTTAACCCTTGGCAACCAGGTGAGAGTCACTGATGAGGATTAATCAAATCTGAAATCATCAATGATTTGGCTCTGTCTCGCTCACTGTAGGGAGCTTGTTTCCTTTGTCAGTCATTAGGTAAGTGTTTCCCCATTGCTAAGAGTTGTTCTGATTCTTATTTCTAGCAATGCTGGTGATACTAGCACCCTTAGTCACCTTAGTGACGTCTATACATACATACATACATACATACATATATATATATATATCATCGTCATCGTTTAACGTCCGCCTCCTATGCTAACATGGGTTGGACGATTTGACTGAGGACTGGCAAACCAGAAGGCTGCACCAGGCTCCAATCTGATTTGGCAGAGTTTCTACAGCTGGATGCCCTTCCTAACGCCAACCACTCCGAGAGTGTAGTGGGTGCTTTTACATGCCACCGGCTTGAGGGCCAGTCAGATGGTACTGGCAATGGCCACGCTCAAAATGGTGTTTTTTACGTGCCACCTGCACAGGAGCCAGTCCAGCGGCACTGGCAACGACCTTGCTCAAATGTTTTTACATGTGCCAGTAAGGTGACGCTGGTAACAATCACGCTCAAATGGTGCTATTTACATGCCACTGGCTTGGACGGTGCTCTTAGCGCTCCACTGGCACAGGTGCCAGTCATTGAATTTGGTTCAATCACAATGTCAATTTCACTTGCCCCAACAGGTCTTCGCAAGTCGAGTTTAGTGTCCAATGAAGGAGAGGTTGGCATGGGTGCCAGTCGTCGAATTTGTTTGCTTAGAGAATAAGTTAACCTTGTAAAGGGGTGGTTGCATCCAAGGAAATACTGGTTTTATACCTAGTAATTTTAGTCTGCTTGCATGATCGGAAAGGTCCACATAATATCTTAATGTATATCTTTCTCTGATGAAATTATTCTCATAACATATAAATGCAAATTTAAAGCATAAATTTTTAATTTACCTATTGAACACTAATGGAAATGGCTGTAAGAAGTAAAGATTACTAATTGTTTAATAACAAATAATTATTATCTTAACTCTCCATTTTCTTTCCTTCATTTAATTGAACATGAACTATATATATATATATATATATATATATATATATATATATATATATATATCATCAATGGATCATGTATCCGAAAAAGAAGCACACTATAAAATCAGAGTAATAAAGTATTTAGATGAAGTTAAATATTCATTGTGGAATGAACTACTCACTGCATTTGAATCATAGCTTTGACTGAAAAGACAATTAAATACAACTTCAATCACAAAATAATATAAAAGTTTTATGCATTTATTAATTATTGCTATTTTTGTTAAAAGTAATACAATAGTGACATCCATAATTATATCTTTTTACTGTTGAAAATAACACCTTTGGTGACAGTGATTGTTACTATACTGTCAGTGATATAACTGTGAATAATATAACTTTAATGTTACTTTAGTTTAAAAGATTTAGCAAAAATAAATTACTCACCAATATAAATTTGTCTCAGATCATGTTAAAAAATACTACTGGTTTAACAACATATCTCTGGATTAAAGGATATTTCTATACAATAAAAGATGTCTTCACACTATCCCCCTCTCACTCTCTAGGAGAGAGGCACAAGCACATACACAGACATATGCACACACGGCAGTAACAACTGCCTACCAAATTCAATCACAAAGCTTCGGTCAGCTCGGGGCTATAGCAGAAGACACTTGCCCAAGGTGCCACGCGGTGGGACTGAACCCGAAACCATATAACTGGGAAGCAAGCTTCCTAACCACACTATGATTTTAATAACACACACACACACACACATTATAAAACAATATATATACATAACTAAAACTATACAAATTTTAACCATACCCCATTTGAATTACATTTGTTTCCACACAGAATATCCTTCAATTGAAAACTCATACTATAATTTGGACCAATTCTGTGTCCAAGACATTCAAAATAATTTAGTACTAACATTTGAAAGAGTGTGTACATGTAATATTCTCATGCTAGAAAGAATAACAAAGCAGAAAAACAAAATACTGTGCTCCAAGTTGCTAAATAACAATTATTTCCATGTCAAAGGAAAGGCATGAAAAATTATTTTAGGTTACATGTCAAAGATAAATGAGTTCTAATTTCTCTGGGAGTCAATGTACTGTTATGATATTCCTTCATGTTGCCACACACATTTCTTCAGATATTGGTTTCAAATTTTGGTACAAAGCCAGCAATTTTGAGGGAAGGGGTTAGTCAATTACATCATCCCTAGTGTTCAACTGGTACTTATTTTATTGAGCCCCAAAATGATGAAAGGCAAAGTTGACCTTGCCAGAATTGAACTCAAAACATAAAGACATGTTGCTAAGTATTTTGCCCAGCATGCTAATGATCTGCCAGCTTGCTACATTACATATTCTTCAGATATTAGAAACTAATAACATAACTAGACAACTTTTGTTGGTATAACTCTCAATTAATAATAGATGATACAAAGGAACAATTAAATGAGCAATTTGTTAAACTATGATGCACTTTAGAATGTGGATAAGCCATTCTATAGTGTATAACACTATACAATAATGGGACAAGATTCATGATGGACATTTTTCACAAAGTTCCTTTTCAGTACTATTTAGGTCAGTGTTTCTCAACCATTTTTTACCTATGGACTCCTTTTTATTCCTGTTTTACACAAGTGGGCCCTCGTAACCAATCGATATTTTAGAAATCCTATTATATTTTTATTATTGAATATTATTAGGAAGTGGATTAAAAATCATTGAAATATTTTGTGTATTGTAGGAGTATAATCAATTTATAGTACATACATTTTAACAACAAAATAGTCTATGGCTCCACCCACTAGGGTCATTATAAATCCTAGTTGAGAACGACTGATTTAGACTCAAACATAATTATTACTTTGAGACATTCATATTTGCTTTCTTTCATTTCTACAGTGAATATTTCAGCTCATTGATTTTATTAAAGGACTGAGAAAGTATACATATTAAAATTGCAGTTTGATTCATTCTTTACTCATCTTGATTTTCTTGTTAATTCATATTTATTTGACAATGTACATATATATCTTTTCATTCTGGAGAAAAAATTTTTTCATATCAAATTTTGATTTATTTTAGACTTATGTATAGTGTATATTAATTTATGGCACATTTAGATTTTCAGTTGTCATTAGGAATAAAAATCCTGTCCAACTTAATTTTCAGTCATGCAGATGGAGTGAGCCAATAACTGTCACTGAGAGTTTTGTTCTTATCTGCCTTTGGCAATCCAATGTAGTTGTGGCAAAGATTTACGCATAACTGAATGAGCCCACCAAGTTTTAATGATGTCCTGCATATTAGTTGTTAGTAAAAGTAACTATCGCATGCATCAGTCATACTGCAGATTTGATGAGTGATTTCTTCATTTACAAAGTTGAATTCAGTTCCTCTCTAGGACAGAGGTTGGACACTAGCTGAAACACTACTTCTCTCCTTTTCTTACTGACAAATTAACATATTCTACTTTGGGAACCATTATACAAATCATTTGCTTAACACTTCAGATACCCGATTCGAGTGGTTTGATAATACAGGGAAATCTGTAAAGATACATAAAAGAATTAAAATAAATGTACGAGGAAATTTATTTAGGATCTGTTAATCCCAAAAATTATACCATTGTTTTAGATTATAACGTTGAAGTTATTCTAGGAATATAAGTTTAAAAGGTTAAAAAGCATTTACCAACAGATTATACCTATTTCCCCCCTCCCCCAAACTAGGTTAAATTCTCTCGACCATTTCCCTCTACAGGTTAGAGGTGTGTCTTGGAAGGGAGATAACTACTGTTCAAAGTCCCATAAACCTTAGCATAACTCAACATGGCGGGTTCGAAAGTTGATGCCACGTCCTCTGATATTTTAGAGGCGGCTGACAAATTAACAGATATAGACAAGATGAAAGAAGCTTTGGATAGACTTTGTCATGAAGAGGTTAGTAAAATAACCCTGTTTGCATCCATATCTATGTTTGCTTTGATATATGCCAGACTACATATAATATATAAGAACAATTGACAATTAGGTGACTCGATAATTGAATACAGTGCACATGTAAAAATTACCTTAGCAACATATATGACTTACCTGTATTTGTTAGTTGACGAGATCGTGAACATTTCTGTCATTAGTATGTAGTGTATGTTTAATATTGGATTAATCGGTTGTCAGTTGACGAGTTGTACATTTAATTTCCACTAGTGTTTTACTCGTACACTTGTGTATACATAAACACTGACATAATTTATTGAAAGTCTCGTCACCAGCTATCTTTGCTTTGTTTAAACCAAAATAATACACCTCACGTTACTATTTTACACGCCAATGTGTAATGCAACTTACATAAATTCAAATACAAAAGTATTAAAGTTTGAAGAATTGTTTGTTTACATCATTATGACCAGTAATGATGTATAGTTACAGTAATAAACCACTCGATTTCAACCAAGACAGAAGTAGTTTTAACCTCAACATACATTTATAGATGATATCTTTATAAATATATAAACAAATAGTTTCAGATATTGTTAAAGATTGCACCTATTTCATTAGTTCTATTTATACTTTTAATCATTTTTTTCACGGTCAATTTACCTCTCACCTTTGTCAAGCTTTTCTTCTTTATTATTATTAATTTTTTTTATTAATGTTTCTTTCCCTATACATAACACCGGATATTACAAACCTCCGATTTATTTTCTGTGCAATATAATTAAATGTTTATGATCAATAAATATTTTTTTGCTGAACAGTATCAAAATCTTCCAGAATATGTTTATTAAGAGTAATTATCCCGTGTCATTCCTCGATAATCTGTCTTTAACGAAGGATGTTCGGACGTAACACGTTTATCATGGTCAATTTTATCATTTTGTTTTATATACTACTGGTACTTTAATTAACCTGGAAAGACGAGAAAACTTTAATAGGACTCCATCATAAGAGCCGTTGTCTGTTTTATTCCTACCATGTCTTCAATTAACCCATTAATGCATAGTGTCTCGAAAACGGGACAAACAGAACATTAATACGAAGTATTTATTTCAGTTATCTGCTGTTCACACATTAACATTTCACAAATCAAAAATACTGTATAATCATCTTTTTATAACTTAAAACAAAAAAAAAAAATTCATATGATTTCCTTGTTACTTATTTGTAATTGTAGAATGAAAATGAAATGTTATGGACTGTTGGGTTATTATCTATCATTTATGTTGTACTTGTTTCAGTCGTTGGACAAATCGATCCCGGTACTCATTTTTAAAAAAGTCTGGTACTTATTCTATGTCTTTTATGCCGAACCGCTAAGTTACGGGGATGTAAACAAACCAAAAATAGGTGTCAAGCAGTGAACACACACACACACACACATATACGATGGGCTTCCACACAATTTTTCCGTTCACCAAATTCACTTACAAGGCATTAGTTGGCCCAGGGCTGTAGTAGAAGACACTTGTGCAAGCTGCCCTGCAGTGGGGCTGAATCCGAGCTTCTTAACCACACAGCTGTAGCCACACCTATTAGTTAAAACAAGCTGAATTAAAGTCAGTCGTATTGCTATTAAGTTTCTTTACTTACCAAATGTATTTAGTTTGTCTATATAGATTGTTTTTTCTGTCTGGTTTTAATGATGTTACCATCAGGGAGCGGGGTGGAGGTATTGAACTTTTTAAACCTCCTTCCTAATAGATCTGACTCGTATATGATATAAAAATAATTATGTGACTGATGGGCCATAGTTAGTTGGGCAGATCTGCCTATCAAGACAGGCAGACTTGTCTACCACAGAAAATACATCTCTGCCATCCCAGACAGATCTGACTTCTTTCTGAAGCAGATCTGTCATGCTTGAAAGAACTTATTCAATCGTAATATTGTTGTTACAACAACTATAACTAGCTATCTGTGCTCAGTTCAACTGACATTGTGATCTGGCACTCACTCTGTTGCTTGCGACAACAAGGGCTCCAGTTGATCCGATCAATGAAACAGCCTGCTTATGAAATTAACGTGCAAGTGGCCTTGAACTTCACAGATATGTTTGCTGTTGACATAGTTCTCAGGGAGATTCAGCGTGACACAGTATATAATACAAGTACTACTCGTATTTGCCAGCTGAGTGGACTACTGGAGCAACATGAAATAAAGCATCTTACTCAAGGACACAATGTGCCACTCAGAATTGAACACATGGCCTTATGATTATGAGGTGAATGCCCCTAACCACTAAGGCATGTGCCTTCACAACATTAAGATCAGCAATAGGTAATAGGATAGGTACATCAACATCATGACATTCACATGCTAGCATTGCATGTTTCACATAATTTATTTGCTTACCATATCAACCCAATGGTCAAGTTTTCTGTGCTATTTAGCAGAAGATTTTTGGAGGTAAAGGACCATTTATAACTATAGCCTTGTTTTAAATAAATACCTGACAGTCAACCTAATGGTTTCAGGATCATTCCATTGTGCAGCATCTTAGACAAATGTCTTCTACTCTAGCTCCAGGTTGACCAATACCTTGTAGATGAATTTGGTCGATGGAAACTGTTCGAAGCTCATCATACATACATACAGACAAGTCATTCATACATATATAGATATGTTTATATGTATGTTTTGTGTTTGTTCCTCCCACAACCATCACGTGACAACTGCTGTTCATTTGCTTTAGATCTCCCTAACTTAGTGGTTCAACAAAAGAGGACAATAGAATGAGTACCAGACTTAAAAAATAATTACTGGGGGTTGATTTGTTTGACTAAACACTTCCAAGACAATGCCCCAGCATGTCCACAGTCCAATGACTGAAACGAGTAAAAGATAAAAGATACATTAAATGACTGCAAAGTAGCTTATGCCAGTGCAAAGGACTTACTGTGTCAGTTGGAAAATTTCAGGAAATCATTTACAGTTTTTCAAATCTGAACCAAACATGAGTAATGTCACAGTTGATATTCTACTGTATGGCATATGAAAACAGACCTAAACATGACACTAAATCAGTGTTTAATGTCCTTGTATAATAATCCTTTCTACTGAAGGCACAAGGCCTGAAATTTGGGGAGAGGGGACTAGTTGATTACATTGACCCAGTGTTTCACTGGTACTTAATTTATTGATCCTGAAAGGATGAAGGGTAAAGTTGACCTCTGTGGAATTTGAATTCAGAGCATAGCGATAGGCAAAATATCACTAAGCATTTCATCCAGCTTGCTAACAATTCTGCCAGCTTGCTGCCTTAGACATCATCATCATCATTTAGCATCCTTTGTCCATGTTGGTATGGGTTGGACGGTTTAACAGGGCTGGAAGGCTGTACCAGACTCCAGTCTGATTTGGCATGGTTTCTACGGTTGGATACCCTTCCTAACACCAACCACTCCGAGAGTGTAATGGCATGGGTGTCATTTGCATGACACTGGTATCTGCCATGGCTGTGATTTTACTTGGCTTGATGGGTCTTCTTCTCAAGCACGACATGATGCCAAAGGTCTTGGTCATTGCCTCCATGAGGACCAACACTTGAAAGGAGCTCAGCCACTTTACATCCATGAGGTCCAACATTCGTGCCAGTTATGTGACACCAGTATCAACCATGACAATGATTTCACTTGGCTTGACGGGTCTTCTCAAGCACAGCATATCAGCAAAGGTCTCGGTCACTAGTCATTGCTTCTGTGAGGCCCAAAGTTCAAAGATCCTGCTTCACCACCTTGTCCCATGTCTTCCTGGATCTACCTCTACCACAGGTTCCCTCCACAGTTAGAGATCAGCACTTCTTTACACAGCTGTCCTCGTCCATCCACATCACATGACCATACCATTGCATTCGTCTCTCTTACACACTATCTGATGCCTCTTATGCCCAATTTTTCTCTCAAGATGCTTACACTTTGTCGAACATGTACACTGACATTGCACGTCCAGCGAAGCATACTGGCTTCATTTCTTTCAAGCCTACGCATGTCCTCGGCTGTTACAGCCCAAGTTTCACTGCTGTGCATACAGCATAGCTGTTTACATACAGGTATCATACAATCTGCCTTTCACTCTGAGAGAGGGGCCCTTTGTTGCCAGCGGAAGTAGGAGCTCTCTGAACTTAGCCCAGCCTAATCTTATTCTCACAGCTATGCTCATGGAACATCCACCTCTGCTACAAACTTAGTCACCTAGATGATGGAAGCTATCTACTACCTCTAGCTTACTCCACTGGACTCTATTTTCTGTACATTTTCAGTGTTTATTGTACCTGTGCATCTTTCACACACAAAAGCTATCTTCCCTGTTAACCTTGATATTGCTACACCTCTTATGTGTCCAAAGCTTAGACCAGGTGCATCTTATGGAGTTTCTACCTATGCCTTTTCTACAGATCGAGCAGGGCCATTGACCTGAAGGGATTTGTGATTTGTCTGCCTTTCTACTTAGGAAGACTTTGGTTTGTGCTAGGTTAACTCTAAGGCCCTTTGATTCTAGACCTTGTTTCCATACCTGGAACTTCTTCTCCAGTTCTGGTAGTGGTTCAGCTATAAGAACAAACACATCAGCATAGAGGAGCTCCCAGGAGCAGCCTGTCTTATATTCCACTGTTATTGCCTGGACAACTATAATGTACAAGAAGGGGCTGAGTACCAATCCTTGGTGAACCCCTACTTGTACCCTGAATTCTTTACTGTACTTGTTGCCAACCCTCACCTTACTGGTAGTGTCCCTATACATGGCTTGTACAGCTCTCCAACCACTTGTCTATCCCTAGTTTCCGCATTGACCACTAGATAAGGGATTAGAGGACCCTGTCAAAAGCTTTCTCCAAGTCAGCAAAAGACAAGTACAGAAGTTTATCTTTGGCTATGTATTTCTCATGCAGCTGCCTTACCAGAAATATAGCACCAGAGGTGCTTCTCCCTGAATGCTCTTATATGTGTTGATGCCAGTCCTGTTGGATTGGGTGCCAGAGTTGTAGTTATCTGAAGCTTGAAAAGGTGTATAAGGATGATCTTCAATCACCAGTAGCTATTGGCAGGGGTGTAATAGGATTATTTAGTTCCTGGATGCATTGTGAACCTTCACTGTTTGGGTTATCAGAAGGGCAATATCATTTGTTTAAGCTGAGCACACAGATTAATGGTAGAAATATTAAATGTGTTCTATCTTTGCTTTAGACTGTTTCTTTTGTTTTTGACACAATCTATTAGCCATGAAGTGGTAGTAGATGGCTTATATAGTTAATTTGAATGATAGAATGTGTCTAGATTAGTGGTGTAGTAAGATTTTAATGTCAAGGCATTTTAATTTCTTAACCATTACTATACTTAATCACATAAAAGACATACAAGCATATTAGATACACCCTATTTTCAATAGTACATATTTAGGAAAAAAATCCTTGTTCTATGAAATATGAAATTAATAATGATAAAGTCTTCATTTTTCATTTCAGGAAATTGTCAATGAAGAATTGAACAACCTGTTAGAGCATCAGTCTTTATTGGAGAATAAAATGTTTGCTCTTCATAAAATGCTGTGAGTTAGATTTATATGTTGTTTCTCTTAAGACGGAATTCTGGTTTAAGCACCCCATATAAACTTTTTTTATATTTTGGAATTTTCAGAAAAGTTTTGCAAATTTGTGTTCTACATAAGGGAATTCATATGATTATGCAAAAAAAAAAAAAAAAACCCCAATATTTTTTTGTGTGATTTAAGGATGTTTTAGCTGTTCTTATTAATAACTCTCACAACCACCTGATACGTTCTTCGTTTTTTTGTCACTCTGACATGTATTGATGTTTTTCAATATTTTTCTCCCCATAAACACATTTAATAGAATGATGATGCACCCAAGGATGATCCATTGCTGGGATTTAAGCAAAAATTTCAGACTGTCCATATTTTAAATACTGATTTTTAAAAAAATTGATAAAAAGTGGAACTTTTAGGATTTATGGGGAGAAGGGGGTCAAAAAATTAAAAACAAATTTTTTTTCATAATCATATGACTTACCATGTATAGGACATAAATTCCCAAAAATTTTCTAAAAATTCCCTAAAATAAAAGTAAAGAGGAGTTATATAGAGTGCCTAAACCAGAGTTCCACCTCTTTTAATTCTTTTAAATAGTCTAACCATTTAAACCTGTCAATATGGCTCTATTGTAGTTGCTACTTCTTGACTACTACTACTGCTACTACATAATTAGTTAATTCTCAGTGCTGTTAATTTTTTGTCCCATTGAAACTATAAACCTGGTTAGATGCAGTTTTAATAAAATTATACCTTTGAGGCAAAGATATTTTATATGTAATTCTGTTTTATGGTTCTCAATTACAGTTGTCTTTGATCATTTGTTTCTTGTAGTATTAATTAAATACATGCTGAATCAGTGTTTCTAGTCGGTTTATTGGTACAAATTTTTACAAACCTAAGGTTTAATCCTTTTAAGTCCATGCCTGTTCTATTATATCTTCATCATTATGCTTGTTTTCCATGCTGGCATGGGTTGGATGATTTGACTGGAGCTGGTAAGGCTGGGGGCTGCACTAGGCCCCATTGTCTGTTCTGGCATGGTTTCTATGGCTGGATACCCTTCCTAATGTCAACCACTCCACAGAGTGTACTGGGTGCTTTTTATGTTACCAGCACCAATGCTTTTAGCATTGCATCAGCATGAGTGCTTTTTATATGGTACCAGCACTGATATCAATTCTTCTTGATGGGTCTCCTTGAGTACAGCAATGCACCAGATATCTTGGTCCTTGGTCTTCTCCTTCATAAGGCAGAATGTCTTACGAAGGAAATGAGACACTGAGCCTTATAAAGGAGATGACTGAGGACCAAGATATCTGGTGTATTGCTGTACTCAAGATATGTATAATATTAAGGATCAGTGAGGGAACCTATATGTTATTTGTGAATGAACTACAAATATTAACTAAATCTTTCTCAGATCACACTATCTAGTCAACACTAACTAGTCTTACAAAAGCAAGTATACACTGGATAATGTAGCCCTTGATATATTATTTGAAAAAAGAAAAAACAGAGATTGTTCATAACTGGAATACTTTGCTGTTAAGTTGGCTTAAGTAAGGACTGATCTAAGACTAAACAACATGTTGTTGGCACTCCGTCGCTTACGACGTCGAAGGTTTCAGTTGATCCGATCAATGGAACAGCCTGCTTGTGAAATTAACGTGCAAGTGGCTGAGCACTCCACAGACACGCGTATCCTTAACGTAGTTCTCGGAGATATTCAGTGTAACACAGTGTGACAAAGCTGACCCTTTGAATTACAGGCACAACAGAAACAGGAAGTAAGAGTGAGAGAAAGTTGTGGTGAAAGAGTACAGCAGGGTTCGCCACCATCCCCTGCTGGAGCCTTGTGGAGCTTTAGGTATTTTCACTCAATAAACTCTCACAACGCCCGGTCTGGGAATCGAAACCACGATCCTATGACTGCGAGTCCGCTGCCCTAACCACTGGGCCATTGCGCCTCCACAAACAACATGTAATGCTGTGATAATAAGGTGGTAAGAGAGCTAAGCTTGATACTTTATACTATATTATTTATTGCCTAAGATTCTGAGTTCAAATCTTTCTATCCATGCTGGACTCACAAAATAAATAGCAGCAAGGCTAAAGAGATTTGATAATTTGACATGACAATAATTTTATTTTTTACAAAATTAATTTTATAGCTTTAGAAGTCAATATGACTCTATTATAGTTGCTACTTCTTGACTACTACTACTACTGCTACTACATAATTAGTTAATTCTCAGTGCTGTTAATTTTTTGTCCCATTGAAACTATAAAACCTGTGTTAGGTACATAATGATTTGTTTTGTTACAATTTTAAGTATACCTTTGATCTGTTTCAGTCCTAACTTACATGTTCTCGACTCAGATGCCAAGCAACTTTCTACTATGATATCATTCACATCAACTTTAGCTGAAAATGTAAGCAGCAAAGTAAGACAGCTGGATGTAGCCAAGGTGAGTTGAAGTGATGTTTATTGTAAACTGAAGATTTTGTCAATGTTTATGATGATGATCATCATTATTTAATGTCTGTTTTCCATGCTAGCATAGTTGGATGATTTGATATATATATATATATATATATACTAGCAGAGGCACCCGGCATTGCCCGGGAATTAAATTTTTCCTTACATATTGGAAGAAAAAAGCAAAATATGTTGTATAGAAATTTGTTATTCTAAATTCAAATTATTCTTTAATTGGGAAATCAATTCTGAATTCATAATACAAAATAATAGTAATAAACGAAAATACAAAATTTTCCACTTTTATGAAAGGAGATAAATTCTACTACATATGTTGAAGGAAATTATGTAAGAGCTTCTGGGTAAACAACATTCTTTGTTTACTGGTTTGGAGCATAGACAAATAAGTCTTGTAAACTACTACTTATCCTGGAACAACCAACATAAAGTCGACAATGAAAAACGCAAGCAAGTAGATTTCAAAGGCTGACCTTGAGCTTTATTAATAGACATTGCAAAGCAAAGTTGCACTGGGAATTGTGTTTGTTTAAACTCAAATGGCATATCTGTTGGTTTGATTGGAATTCTTGGAATGAAAACCTCTTCTCCAGAGACACATCCAGTGATGATGGTAGCTTCTGTCACATTAGGTGATTATGTCTTCACAATCAACCTTGTTCTATTGCATAATTTAGGAGGATCTAAATTTCTTAGAAGCATTATTGAGACTCCAACTTTCAGAAAAAGTTTATGTGGTGGAATTCCAGGTGGCTCAAGAGAATTAAGGAACTCTATTGGGTAATGGACAGCTTGATTTTCATTAAGGACTGAATCAACTGATTTGTACTTCTTAATGACTGTTGGAATCTTATTTATTAATTCATAGGTAATCCTTGCTACTGTCTCATTTTTTGGAGTAAGAACTGCCCTTTTACACAACCATTTATGTGGATTATAATTATTACATAAGTCTGGCAATACCCTGTTCTTCAATTCAGCTGGGGAATTCATCATGATAGCAATATGAGCCAAACTGATATCACCATTCCCATCAAATGGTACTTCTCTATTTCCTAGTTTATAACAAATTAAAAACAGAACACAAAGGATATCTCGGTACACGTGTTTCAAGCTTTATAAACAATCTGTTATTACATCAGCATAGGTATATTATTGATATAAAAGAGGGTTTAAAGCTCTCCTCAGCCGCAAACATTGTTAGTCCAAAGATTACATCACAAAAGAAAAAGTACACATAGTATTACCCATTATAATAGGTTTATCACATCCCTTTGGAAAGGTATATTTGTATAAAGGTTCATTGGATTTCAAAAATCTGCCCATACTGTATCACTATTCAGCATAGAGTGAATGATAGATAGATTGGATTGAGTTTATATTTAACTAGCCATGTATAAGATAGAAAGAAAAGATAAAAGATAAAATAAAAAGTAAAAAATAAAATATAGATAATAGAAGTAAAAACAAGAGTAATAAAAGTAAAAATAAGAATAATAAAGTTAGATACATATATTAATAAGATTTAGCAAAATTGGAATAAAGTAACAAAAGAAATAAAAACATAAAATAAAATGAGATAAAGGGATAAAATAATATAGAGCTGAGAACAGGATGTTGGCTTGGATGAGATGTTAGGGGTCATAAATAATTTCCTAGCTTGACCACTTGGTTGAATTAGAGATTAAGGTTGTAACATGATATCATTGTGATGAATGGTCAGTTTACCCAAATACACCACTAAAAATTACTAGCTTTATAAACTTATCTATTACATGGGTACATACACATACATAGAAGTCATAGTATATGTATCTGTATGAGTGCGTGTGTATACACACATATACATATACTATGACTTCTATGTATGTGTATGTACCCATGTAATAGATAAATTATATGGTGCAGCTCTCTTTGGTCTTGGCTAGTTCTGAAACATTTTCATTACATTACAAAATAGATTTCTTTTGAAATGTTTTTTTTTTTTTTAAGTAGAAGGATATTTGATTGAACTGACCCCAGCATTTTACTGGCACTTTTGATTTCTATTTCATTGTTTTCACTTTCAGAGTCATGTAAGTGATTCGATCCAACGTGTTGAAGATGTGCTGGACCTTAAATTTTGCACTGATGGTGTGCAGTCAGCACTGCAGAATGAAGATTATGAAAAGGTATGACCTCTGATATTTTTCCTATATGTCTGTTTCTTTATGCATACTAGGATAGTCTGTTTCAGTATAGTGTCTTGCCACTTGTTACAGTCTTTTGGAGTCTAATACACAGAGTAATAGAGAAAACCACCAATCTTTGTGGTTGTTCTTGTCATTTCCCTTTTTGAAATGTTTTTTTCTGATTGGATGCCCTTCCTATCGCCAACCCCCTTCAGCATAGGCTTTACCACCAGCAATAGAAAGGTTGTCTACCAAAACTAATATTCTGTCATAACATGACTTCAAACCTTGTTGTGGACAATTTCTTGGCTGCTGTGTTAAATGAATGCAATCTTTTCCTCAGCACATCAAGTGTTCATTGTTGATCTATTTGTTTCCATGTATATTTTGGATTCATTTATATATGAGTGTGGTATCTAAATGTGATAACTATTTTGATTGTGTATGTGTGCCTGTGTGATCACCATCATTATCATTTGCATTTGCTTTTCCATTTCCATGCTGGATTTAATTGAAATTTCATCCTGAACTGAGTCAGTTTTTCTTTGGAGCTTCTACTCTCTTAGGCATGAAGAAACTCATATCTCACTCATGTTTTATTTTTGCCATGGTTTTTTTACAACTGGATGCCCTTCATGTCTTTAGTCATTCATTCACTGGAATCAGAAAAAGTATCCCATACCTGACATGGCTTTCTCTGATCTATCTCTATTTGTTCCTTTCCTTTCCACAGAACTGGGTATATAATAATAGAGTTAATTTTTATAAATGTCTCTAGTATCAAATAAATAGCTTGAGATGAGGCCATAGAGAGTTCTCTCAATTCTACATGATATTCATTATTACTGATAATAGGTCAACATGTTAGGCTTGTTTAGCTCTCTGGAGTTTCATGGCAGCAGTAAAGTCTGTTGGGTATAAAGGTCCTCTATTCTAGTCCATAGTAGCAAGCTGATATGATAGTGTGTTTTATAAACAGATAGTCTTGTATCCTCTCTAATACCATGCCTATGTAATTAGTATGTTGATATTAGGGTCCATAGTAAGGCAGCAAGCTAGCAGAGTTGCTAGCATGCCAGGCAAAGTTCTTAGTGACATTTCATCTGTCTTTACATTCTGAGTTCAAATTCTACTGAAGTCAACTTTACCATTCATCCTTTCAGGAGTCAATAAAATAAATACTAATTGAACACTGGAGTTGATGAACGCTGGAGTTACCCCTTCCCCAAAACTGCTGGCCTTGTGCCAAAAGCTGAAGCTGATGTCAGGGTTCATAGTGTCAGTGAAGGCCAGTAACTATAAAAGTTGCCCTAGTTGTTGATATCTCCATGCATAACTTAGTATATCTGTATCATAGGTTATCAAAGGAAAGCCCTTATTGGGATGTAATAGCAAATGTGCAGATAGTTATCCCAAGTGTTATCTGTCAAAGCGTTAAGGATATATCTCTCTCTACACTACATGAACATTTGTTGTGAGTGTAATGATAAATGGTATAAAGATGTTAATGACAGACAGGCCGATACTGTCTTCAAAGTACAAGGTAGTTCAAGGAAAGGAGAAAGATGGTGGACTCATCATGTTGGTGCTCAGGCTAATAGATCAATAACTGCTAGGCCGACATCATTAGAATTTGTAATGACAATGAAATGGATAGAATGGACTAGCTGTTGGGTGGGGTTTTTAGGTATGCATTGTTATTTCCTGTCATGTAAGATAGTGGTGGGAGAAAGAGGGAGTTGTAGAAAAGAAGCAGAGTGACAGGAATCAGAGTAAGATGATGATGTAGTAGAGAGTAATAAAATAGACCCACTAAGGGGAGTGATGGGAACAGAGAGTGTGAAAGACAGCTACATGATGGTTGTTGGTAAGGAGAATGAATAGAAACAACATGAGTGGTAATGATTTAAGTATAAATAACAAACACCCAACTTCCCTGGATATGTTTGACAATTGTTTGTTTGACTCAGAATTTGAAAAAATTCTGAATCAAACAGACAAGTGGTGTGATAGGGGCAAAGAAAAAGTGGTAGAAAAGAGACTGGGTGAAGGAAGAGAGAGAGTAATAAAAGAAAATGTGGGACAGGAGAGAGAATGAGGGAGACAGCATTATATCATATGCATGTCACCAACATCATCATCATCATGTGTATATAAATTTATGTGTGTGTTTTACATATTTACTCACAATTATATATGTTTGTATAATATACTTTTATATTTAAAACTGTTTTAGGCTGCTGGTCATGTCCACCGGTTCCTAAGTCTGGATGAAAATGTTCTCAGAATGGCTGGTGATGCCAGTGAAGGTAAGGGCTTTAACATTTGGCACATCACTCCCTGATGTTTATTCTCATTGTTCAGCTGCTGGTAAAATTTTCATTCATTTTTTCTGAAGAGTCTGTTCTGCTGGAATTGTTTATTCTTTGTTGCTATCTGGTTTTAAAAAAATTTTTACCTGATATTACCTTAATTTTTTTGTTTTATCTTTTCTTTAGCTACATGTGATCCTCTGTGGATAATATTGCACTGTCTTTGGAACTTATTCCTGTGGCTTCCCATCACCATCTTCTTTTCAATCATTGCATTTATCCTTCCAAGATTTCTTTTGAGCTCTTCAACTTGATTTTCATATCTCCATTTTCATCATAGGCCTTTCATCCTTGCCTTTCCTTGACTTACAGCCCCCAAGAATTTCTATAGCAACAGAAGCTGTGCAGTATATGAGGTCATTTAATTCTGTTATATTTTCAATATAGAAAAGTTAACAAGTTGTCCAGCTTCTTTACTATTTCACATAGTTTTTCTGTTTTAATTCCTTTCAACGATAGTAGTCTTTTTCTTTCACTACTCCATGTCTCATTTAGCCATTAAGTAGGCTCCTTTTCTCCTCTGTAGCATCCTTTCCTTCTAAAATTTGTTTTCATCCTGGCTATTATTTCTCCCCTCAGGATTTCTTGGATTCTTTGTTATTTCTTGTTTAATCTCCTTTTCTTCTACATAGCCATGTTCTTTATCTTCAACTATTCTGGAGATCTCTTCCAGCACCAACTCAGGATAGCCACTGTCTTTTCAAAATTAAATTTTTCTAGTCTAAAAGTCTTTGTTATGTTATTGGAACATGTCATTCTCTAACCATATTTTACCCACCCTTTTCCTGTATCCTATTTTAGCAGGCTCACTTCCAATAACATTTCATTACAGTTCTTTTGTCATTCTGAGACCATCTTCTCTTAATCTTTGCAGAAGAAGTTAAATAATAACCAGGCTCATTCTGCTGTGTAGTGGAACATTTGCTGTGTGAGAGTCCTATACTTGGGATCTGGTCACATTAATTCAGTTGTGATAATATTCAGTTGTTATTGGGATAGGATAGTAGTGTTAAAGTGTCACAACCATCTGTACTTTTAATTGAGATGTCATTTTTAGAGGGTTGCCAGCCAAAGCTAAAGAAACTCTCTGCCCTTTGCGGTAGACCTAGCTCTGAAAAGATGACTGTCATTTTTTTTTATCTGAGGGTACATTATTGCTACTATCACGAGCTAATAGTACAGTGTACAGAGGTTAATCATGATAATAAAACAGGGTTCATCAGCAACAATACTAATTGCTTGCGCCAAAATTTGAAACCATTAGGTGCATTGTTAGCACACTGGGCAAATGGCTTTGGCATTTTGTCTGTCTTCGCATTCTGAGTTCAAATTTCACTGAGGTTGACTACCTTTCATCCTTTTTTTTTAAATATTGCTATTCAGATGCTGTAATTTATCTGTGTAGGACTGCAAAATATTTCCATATAAAAACTGTTGTTGACATATATACCAGAGACATCTTGCATTATATTTTCAGGTAGTCCATTGGATACGTCATTTAAAATGTTACACGAGGCTGAAGAAAAATTGAAGACCATTGTGCGCAATAAATTTGATGCTTCTGTTCATTCAGGTGATGTTGCATCTGTTGAACGATTCTTCAAAATTTTCCCTCTTCTACGTTTACATGAAGAAGGTTTAACCAAATTTGGAAAATACTTAGCTGCCCAGGTGAGTGATTACTGTTATTATTTAGCACAAAACGAAGTTTCATGTTAAATGTGAACAGCTGAAGAATATATGACTGCTGGAATATGTATAAATTCTTCCATAGACTATTTCAGTATGTCATTATCATCATCATTTAATGTCTGCTTTCCATGCTGGCTTGAGTTAGATGGTTTGAATGGAACTGGTAAGCTGGAGAGCTGCACCATGTTCTAGTCTGATTTGGCATGGTTTCTACAGCCAGATGCCCTTCCTAACACCAACCAGTCCAAGAGTGTAATGGGTACTTTTTATGTGCCACAGTCATGGGTGCCATTTACATGATACCAGCAATGCCACAACTATGATTTCACAGGTGCCATTTACATGACACTGCCATTTACATGACACTGCCATTTACATGACACTGCCATTACTAGGGTTTCTCTTGGCTTGACGAGACTTCTCAAGCGCAGCATATCGCCAAGGTTTCAGTTACTTGTCATCACCTCCATGAAGCTCAGCATTCGAAGATCATGTTCCTGGCAACTTCCATGATTACAATTTCATGGGTGCCATTCACATGACACCAGTAATGGTCATGGTACCTGTTTAACCCTTTAGCATTCTGGTTACTCAACCAAAAGTAATGCTTATTTATTCACATTGTTTTGAATTAATCATACATTATCTTGTAGCTTTACAATTTTGATGATGTGATCTTTGGATGTTGAGTCTCATTGAGGCAATGATAAATGATTGAAACTTTGGGCAATTTGCTGTGTTTGAGAAGACACGCCAAGCTAAGTAAAATTGTAGTCATGGTCAGTGCTGGTGACACGCAAAAGGCACCCATGCCAGTGACATGTAAAAGGCACCTGTGCCAGTGACACATAAAGGGTACTTGTACTGGTGGCATGTAAAAGGCACCCAGTATACTCTGTGGTGTGGATGGTGTTAGGAAAGGCATCCAGCTATAGAAACCTAACCAGAACAGACTGGAGCCTTCACTGCTCCTGAATGAATAGCCAGAGGAGCAGCCAACAAACAAAATTTATGGGAGAGTATATGACTTTAGCACAAAATCATTCCAACTATAATGGAAGTATCAGGTTATTAAAAATAAACACTAACACTAAATCACAGTAAGTCACTAGTAAATAATTGATATAGGTGATCAGAAGAGGATGGTAGATGTCATTTTGATTCACACTGTTATTTTCCTTATTTTTCTGGGTGTAAATTTTAACTCTTTAGTATTTAAACTGGCCATACCTGACCAGTTTTGTGCTCAAACCAGTCAGATTTGGTTTTACACACCTACCCTACAATGTCATTCTAAAAATGAACTATCAGATCATGAAAATCCCAAAGCGATCAGATGATGCATATTTATTTCAAAACAATGTGAATAAATAAGCATTACATTTGACAGAGTAAAAAGCACCCACTACACTCTCTGAGTGGTTGGTGTTAGGAAGGGCATCCAGCTGTAGAAACTCTGCCAAATCAGATTGGAGCCTGGTGTAGCCATCTGGTTTCACCAGTCCTCAGTCAAATCGTCCAACCCATGCTAGCATGGAAAGCGGACGTTAAACGACGATGATGATGATGATGATTATTATTATTATTTTTTTTTTTTTCAAGAAAATATTCTGAGTAATTTTTTTTTTTTTTTTTGTATATTCCAGTTTTCAGAACCAGTTGGTAAAACTTTGTCTGAAAATCTAAAAATTACTGATGATGATAAGAGATCAAATATCCTGTTTGCTGATGTTATAACTACCATGTTTGAAAGAATTGCTCGTATTGTTGAAACACACCAGCCTCTAGTTGAAACTTTCTATGGTCAGTACACAATTTACACTATCATTATCATCATCACTGTTCTATTTATGTCTCCTTTTCCATTCTAGCATAGCTGTGTAGTTAAGAAGTTTGCTTTGCAACTCTGTAGTTCTGGATTGAATCAAACTGGGAGGCACATTGGGTAAATGTCTTTCACAGTAGCTTTGGGTTGGTCAGTGTCTTTCGAGTGAAATTTGGTAGACAAAAACTATGTGGAAACCTATATGATACATGTATTGAATAATACAGTTATGGGACTCACATACAGGACTTCAAGTTTCTGCATCAATGACACAATGATCACTACACCTCTTTAGCTGTTGTAAGTCCAGTGTCTGTAGCATCATAAATTACAAACATCTGTAATTAATGGTGCTATGGGCACCAGACTAACAACAGCTGAAGAGGCGCAAGGATCATAATATCATTGACACAGAAATTTCATGTCCTGTATGTTAGTCTCCATAATTGTATCATTCAATAAATATAGTCTTCTGTTTCCAATTATATTGATGTCTACTTCTTTTGTCATCACACACGATTTGTCAATATATATATATATATATATATATATATCTATATATATATATATATTTATTTATTTATTTATTTATGTGTTTCAACCAAGTGGCTGCGGTCATGCTGGTGCAATATAATAAATCTGTAATTGTGTGATGGTGCTATCTTTTTTGACATTAACTCTTGTTACATTATGCAGAATATCTTTCATTTTTTTAAAGATAGAAGAGTCTGATTCGAGAGAAATTTAGCTGCTATTTCTCTAAGTTGAGTGTCCATGTAGTGGTTCCCTCCATTAGTAATGTTTGTTTTGCTCTCCTGGTATGGGTTTGATAGGTCAGCATGTTTTTGTGGATCTTGATGCTATATCATCTCATCAAAGAAGAGTAGAAGCTCCATACTACTACACTCTTCCTACCTTTTGTTTCAGTGACCTTGGCAACCTGGCAGAAATGTTTAGCAGCATTTTTTTGGGGTTGTCATCATCATTGTTTAACGTCTGCTTTCCATGCTAGCATGGGTTGGACGATTTGACTGAGGACTGGCAAACCAGATGGCTACGCCAGGCTCCAATCTGATTTGGCAGAGTTTCTACAGCCCTTCCTAACGCCAACCACTCTGAGAGTGTAGTGGGTGCTTTTACGTGCCACCGGCACGAAGGCCAGTCAGGCGGTACTGGCAACGGCCACACTCAAAATGGTGTATTTTATGTGCCACCTGCACAGGAGCCAGTCCGGCGGCACTAGCAACGACCTCGCTCGAATGTCTTTTCACGTGCCACCAGCACAAGTGCCGGTGAACATTCTAAATTCAGATTCTGTTAAAGTCACTCAACTTCAACTTTCATCCTTTTGGAATTGATAAAATAAAGTACCAGTCAAGTACTGGATTAATGTAATTGATTACTCTCTCTCTCCTATAAACTGCTTGCCTTGTGCCGCAGTTAGAAAGACTTCTTATCTCATGATTCACTATATGGAAATGCTCACGTTTTGGTTATGTAAACATTATTTCAGATTTTTATTTTGAAGTAGCAACAGGTAGTTTCTAATCATTACTGGTATATTCAGTAAGTTTTATGTTGCATTATTTCCACTCATATTTCCTACAGGACCCGGGAAACTTGATATCATACTGATGCTGTTACAAAAAGAATGTGATCGACAAGCAAGAACGACCATCAAAGAATTCAAAAAGCGGCGGGATTTTGACTATAAGGTTAATTCAGTTTAAATCAATCAATGTGTTGCATCTAAATGACTGTTATTTTATTATAGGTACAGATGTGTCTGTGTGGTTAAGAAGCTTGCTTCTCAGCCACAAGGGCTTGGGTTTGGTCTCACTGTGCAACATCTTGTGCAAATATTTTCTACTGCTGCTCCAGGCTGGCCAAGGCCTTGTGAGTGGATTTGATTGATGGAAACTGAAAAGAGCCTGTCATATATCCATCAAATATGTGTATGTATGTATATATATGTATATATTTATATATATATACACACATATACACACATATATATGTGATGGATATATGATGACAGGCTCTTTAAATATATTGTGAAGGTACATGGCTCAGTGGTTAGAACTTCAGGCTCACAGTCATGAGGTAGTTTGTTCGATTCCTGGACTGGGTTGTGTGTTGTGTTCCTGTGCGAGATACTTTATTTCATGTTGCTCCAGTTCACTCAGCTGTAGAAATGAGTTGTGATGTCACTGGTGCCAAGCTGTATTGGACTTTACCTTTTCCTTGGATAACATCAGTGGTATGGAGAGGGAAGGCTGGTATGCATAGGCAACTGCTGGTCTTCCATAAATGACCTTGCCCAGACTTGTACAATCCCATGGCCATTCATGACCAAAGGGGTTCTTTACCCTTTATTTATATATAATTCATTTTCACTTTATCAGCAGATACTTGCTGAAATATTATATAATCACAACATTGACAAGGCCATCAATTGCTGTTATACACTGCTGGTCACAATGCACTTCTAGTTCTTTCTTGATTGATCGATTCTTTTCCACCTTGACCCATATTGCTTGACTAAATTGGCCTTCTCATCATCATGGAGATTATAGAGGCCTTTTCTGATCTCTTGAATGCAACATAGCAACTGCATGGGTTCACCTGTTGTCTGAACCCTTTGACATGTCTGACCCAGCAGAATTTATGCTTTTGGTACTCTGTGCTCACAGTGTTTACTCCACTCCATTCTTGAATTATCTCATTTCGAATGTGCTCTGACAGCTTTGAAATCACGTGACCTAGCACTTCTGGCACCAATGTCAGATAGTTCTTATCTGCTAACAGTATATCTGTACTCTTAGCACTGTATGTCTATATGAGAAGATCTCTCAAGGCAAACTCTGCTGTAAAAGCTAATATTAATATTTCTGATAATACATTCACGTTAAGTTGCTCTGCAATCATTTCATCATCTGACATGTGGCACGTTGTGCACCTGCACAGGTAATGTCGATTTGATGGAGGGAGTGAGCTTATGTGAACACAGACATTTGATCACTATAAACAAACCGTCTGTGTGTTTGTTCGGCAAGAAATTGCAGAATCCTTATACGTCATCTAACAACAGGAGACTCTATGATATACATTTATATGTGTATGTGTGATTACGGGGGTGAATACAAAATTTGCATACCAAACAAAATATACTTTGTAGTATTTAGTTTGGATCAAATTATTTTTCTTAATGTCAAGAGCGTCTTGCTTTTTGTTTCTTATGAGATTCATAAAGTCAGTACTACAAACAAGTATGAATATGAATAGCTAAGACTCCAGAAAGTTGGTGCTCCAGCACACTTAAAAGAAGATAAAAATTTAATTTAACGAAAGCAGTGATAAGTATTTTATTTTATTTTTTAACTTCTGTCTTATTTCTTCTTCAGGTCCAACAAGTTCAACAAAGCATGTTGTTCTCTAAAAGTTCCAATGAGAAGTAAGTATCTGTTGTTGATTCCTTGTTTTCTTTTACCATATTTCCTTCTATACCACCTCCTAACGTCATCATAAAATAGATTTCTTATATTTTGTGGGGATGGTGTTTATTAGTTAGAATAAAGGAAACAGTTGCAAATGACCTTTGTATGCCATTCCAGATTGGTGAAATCAATGTATTTTATAGTCATATATGCTCTTGCTTTTCATAAATTACATGTTCAGTTACCGTCAAGTACTTAGACATCTTAAAAACACCTCAAAAGTACTACAACAGCATTTTACATTCATTGTCTCCCTCATCAGATGTTTGAAAATTCAGGGTATACTCAATGAAATAGCTGCTTCATCGATTTCTTTTCTATGCAGAATTAGAAGCTCCTTTAAATATATCTTGAGGTATATGCTGAAACCAGCTTATTTGTCACCGATACATATTCCCAAGTTTTCTGAATTTATAAAAAAAGTAATCAAGCAAATTAAGTTTATTCTTTCAGTTTGAAGGTTATTTAATGTAACAATGAATCTATATTGATAAGTCCATTGATTGTCTGTGTTGTCAATCTACTCATCAAAGTGTCTATGATATTTATAATAAACAAATCCTTTCCTCATTGTTCTAAAT
Source organism: Octopus bimaculoides (assembly GCF_046866305.1). Lineage (NCBI taxonomy): Eukaryota > Metazoa > Mollusca > Cephalopoda > Octopoda > Octopodidae > Octopus > Octopus bimaculoides. Next base: position 131,679,152 of record NC_142928.1, read on the forward strand.
CTTTGAGCATCATGTCCTCAGTAAGGTTGAGATGGTTGTAGCTAGATATTCTGATTAATTAGTTTGGCATATTCAGCTGCCTCCATACAATTTCATAATATTTCATGATGAAATGAGTGATTGGCCAACTATTTCTACGCTGTCAATTTGCTGAAGCCATTCAACAAAAATAACTTTAGTATTTGTTTCTTGTAAGTAGCTTGCTTACCAACCACATGGTCCCAGGTTCAGTCCATAGGCGTAGGAGTGGCTGTGTGGTAAGTAGCTTGCTTACCAACCACATGGTCCCGGGTTCAGTCCCACTGCGTGGCATCTTGGGCAAGTGTCTTCTACTATAGCCTCGGGCCGACCAAAGCCTTGTGAGTGGATTTGGTAGACGGAAGCTGAAAGAAGCCTGTCGTATATATGTATATATATATATGTATGTGTTTGTATGTCTGTGTTTGTCCCCCCCAACATCACTTGACAACCGATGCTGGTGTGTTTACGTCCCCATAACTTAGCGGTTCGGCAAAAGAGACCGATAGAATAAGTACTAGGCTTCCAAAGAATAAGTCCTGGGGTCGGTTTGCTCGACTAAAGGCGGTGCTCTAGCATGGCCGCAGTCAAAAGACTGAAACAAATAAAAGAGTAAAAGAGTAAAAGAGACGTCAGAATAATTACTCCAATAATTCATGCAGACATCTTAATTTGATGAACCTGCCAATTTATTAGAACAGACCCCCCCCCCCCCACAAAAATTGGTTATGTATGTCTTGAATGTTTTACATTACTATACTACAAAATAAACAAGGTTAAACTGAACTGTTTTTACTGGATTATTTTTTTAGGCTGGATTTCAAACAGTTAGATGTGTTATTATCAGAACTGGTCTTACTGAACACCCGTGCTGAACTTTATATTCGCTTTATGAAGAAGAGATCATTGGTGAGTTGTACCTTATTCTCAGCAAGCTTCTTGACTACGCAATGTTGCCTGCATCTATGCTGTGAATAATGTGATTCAGAAATAATAACAAAAGAAAAACATATTATTTTCATTTCAGAATGACATTGATGTTGGCATCCAGGATGCAGAGCTAAAAAAAGGTGAGAATACATTTATACTGAATGAAATTAGTTTATTATTCATAAAAGGAATGATTTCTGTTTTATATATTGGTTTTAGATTTTGGCACAGGACCAGCAATTTCGGGGGAGGGGGTACGTCGATTACATCAACCCCAGTGCTCAACTGGTACCTATTTTATCTGCCTCAAAAGGATGAAGGGCAAAGCTAACTTCAGTGGAATTTGAAGTCAGAATGTGAAGATGAACGAAATGCTACTAAGCATTTTGCTTGACATGCTGATGGTTCTGCCAGCTCATCACCTTTTCTGTCTCATATATTAAACACTAACATTCTTTTTGCTAAAAAAAAAAAAATTGAATTTACATGGGATTGCAATGCATGCAGACAGCTCCATACCATGTCATCATCATCATCATCATTTCACCATCCACTTTCCCATGCTTGCATGGGCTGGATGACCTTTGTAGAGGTGGATTTTCTATGGCTGGATGTTCTTGTTGCCAATGCTCACCTTTTTCCAAATAAGGTAATATTCCCCCTATGGCCAGACATGTTTTCGTGGAAGTTTGGAAACAAAGAACACTGTTTGTATGATGATGGCACTTGTTTATAGCTGTCACACAAAATCAAGGCAAAGTGGTAGTAACACACACACACACACATATACACATCATATACAACTACAACAGAGTTCTTTAGTTTCCTTCTACCAAATCCACTCACAAAGCTTTGGCTGGCCTGGGGTTGTAGTGGAAAACATTTGCCCAGTGTTAACATTCTTTTTTGTTAAAAATATTGAGCCTGGCAGAAATTTACTTGGGATTGCAATGCATACTGACAGCTCCAAACCATGTATTTAAAGAAATTGCTCAACCCATAGTAACAGTCCTAAAAGGATAAATATTTACAAGGAATATGCAAAATGTAAACTGAATGAAGAAAAAAAAAAAGTGGAAGCAAACAAACTAGAACTAATATAATTGAGATACATTTGATTGATGGTAAAACATCATCATAGCAATCTGAACTTGTTAACTTGCTCTCGGTAGTTTATAACTTGCCAACAGTAGTTCAGAACTTTTCCAAGATTCTCAATCAACAATGCATTCCATATTATCTTTGTTGTAGAATTAGAGGATGAGTATTTTACAATTATAGTAATTTTGAGTAGTATTTTTTTTAATATCAAATTGATTACATTAAATATTTTTATACACTTAATGTATCTACTCGTGTATAAGGTGTATCCTAATTTAGTTAAATCTTGGTACAAAATATTTTTCTGTTCATAGTTTTAGCTTTGCCTCATATATAAGTCACACTTCAGTTTTTTTCATTTAAAATCAAGTATAGAATAGTATAACTGTACATGAGCAAATACAATAAATCAGAAAGCTTATAATCATAAATTTCACCATCATCATCATGTTTTCCATACTGGTATGGGTTAGATGGGAGGCGCAATGGCCCAGTGGTTAGGGCAGCGGACTCGCGGTCATAGGATCACGGTTTCGATTCCCAGACCGGACGTTGTGAGTGTTTATTGAGCGAAAACACCTAAAGCTCCACGAAGCTCCGGCAGGGAATGGTGGCGAACCCTGTTGTACTCTTCCACCACAACTTTCTCTCACTCTTACTTCCTATTTCTGTTGTGCCTGTAATTCAAAGGGTCAGCCTTGTCACACTGTGTCACGCTGAATATCCCCGAGAACTACGTTAAGGGTACACGTATCTGTGGAGTACTCAGCCACTTGCACGTTAATTTCACGAACAGGCTGTTCCGTTGATCAGATCAACTGGAACCCTCGACGTCGTAAGTGATGGAGTGCCAACAACAACAATGGGTTAGATGGTTTGATTGAAACTGGTAAGCTGGAGAGCTGCACCAAGCTACTGTTTGTTTTGGCTTGGTTTCTATGGCTGGATGCCCTTCCTAACATCAACCACTCCACAGAATGGAAAAAAACCCTGGCTAAACCAAAATTGAAATTCACTAAAACTGTTTAGCTTTTTAAAGAATTATGATTCTAGTTTAACCCTTTAGTATTCAGATTACTCTGTCAAATGTAAGGCTTATTTATTCACATTGTTCTGTATTAATCATGTATTATATCATAACTTTGAGATTTTGATATGATTGTTTATTTCTAGAATTATATTGTAGGGCAAGTGTGAGAGGTTGGATCTATCCAGTTTGAACATAAAACAGAAATAATATTTTGGCCAGATATGGCCCATTTAAATGCTAAGGGTTAAAATGATTTCTAGATCACCATTCTTGATTTTTATTTTGAAAAACTTCTTAGTTTTATTGATTTGAAATTGAAAAAGAAAACTTGAATTGAAACTTCTATTCATAGTTTTTGTGCCAAATGCTGTTATTAGCTAATTTTGTGTTATGCAATTTCAATAGAAAAACATGCCATTGTTGAAAGGAACTTTAATAACTGTGATCTTAGTCGCCTAATGCAAGACTTAATTGGTAATTATATACTAATGGAAGAATATTTCATGCGAGAAATGGTCTTGAAGGTAAGTCAAGTCATATGTTCTTTTTATTTCTCTCCTTACATATGTTCAGGAATGCTGAAGAATTTTTGGTTTTTCTTCTGTTAACTATTTTTATCTTTTACTTGTTTCAGTCATTAGATTGAGTCCATGCTGGGACACTTATTTTTTAAAGTCTCATGCTTATTCTATCGGTCTCTTTTACCGAACCACTAATTTATGGAGATACAAACACATCAGCAGTAGTTGGGGGACAAATACAGACATAAAGACACACGCACATAGATACATACATACATGTATATATATATATATATATATATATATATATATATATATATATATATATATATATATATATATATATATATATGACGGGCTTCTTTCAAATCCACTCACAAAGCTTTGGTCAGCTCAAGGCTATAATAAAAGGCACTTGCCCAAAATGCTACACAGTGGGACTGAGCCCGGAACTTTGTTGGGATGCAAGCTTCTTACCACACAGCCACGCGGATATTAAGAGTTGTACTTGTTACCATTTAGACTAAACTAATGAAAGCAGAGTAATGTACCTTGACTTGTGACTAATTATGTCTGAAATTAAAGTAGTTGTAGTCCAGCTACTGAATTTCATCATTTTTGCATATCTTGTATGTTTTTGTACCATGAGGTGGAGATGGTAACAATTAGAAAGTTTGAATTTATGTCAAAGTAGTATTGCTATGTGTAGATGAGTGTATCATCAGCATAGCTTTGACCCAGGTCAACCTTCATCTAGCAGGCCTATGATCAGACATATTCCAGTCATGACTATCTCATCTTTATTCCCAAACATAGTGTATCTAGGACTATTTACCTAATGAGTTTTTCCAATTTTATGACTATGGTAGCATTTCTCAAATTGATAAATCTCAGCACTCCACCCTTTCCTCAAAAAGGAAAACACTAGTGAAAAAAGTGTTGCTCTCTTGTTATTACTGAGATAATAAATAGATTTTGCATCTGTATATTTCATACTTCACTGTGGTATTGACAAATTTAAAACATTTAAAACCATCTTAATTCTGTTAAGCATGTCTGTTTTCTCACTCATTTTTTCTATTCCTTCCCTATGACAAACACTGCTGTAAGGTATGATTTGAGAGAAATTTGGTTGCTATTTCTTGCAGGCTGTAGAAATTCCCTGTTGGCTTTGGTAGAATATTAGTGTAGAAATGTCTGGGGGAATTATGGAAAAGTCATTGACGATGGGTTGATTTAAGAGGAACACTGGAATTGTTGAAGTGGGAAACTTAGAGGACACTAATGAATTCTACAAAGTTACAAAGCCAGGTGTTAAATTCCAAATAGGGGCTGTTTGGTTATGAGCTTTGCATATTACACTGTCAAATAACTTTGCAAATAATACTGAGTGCAGCATTTTTAGTTTCACCATGAATTTATAAAGCAAAAGTAGATATTAGCATTCTTATCCTCTGTGATTATGTTTATATTTTTCTTGATGATTTTGCCAGCAGAAAGGCAGTGCCTATGACTTTTTTCAAAGACATTGAAGAGAGGAAATGGTTAGGTATAATGACAGTAGATGTGAGTTGCATGTCTCTTGTAGTACTTAATTTTGCATATCACTGTCATCACAAATGAGACTCAGTTTATGCCACTTCACCACATATCTTCCTGGATCTTCTTCCACAAGCTTCATCTACCTTAAGTGATCGTTACTTCTTTATACAGCTGTTCTCTCTTCTCATCCATATACATCACATGAACATACCAGCAGAGTCTTCTCTCTTGGACACTCCATCTGATTTCTCTTGTGTCCAGTTTTTTCTCTCAACACATTAGCACTTTGTTGATCAGGCACACTGACTCCACATATCTGATGGAGCATGTTAACTTCATTTCTTTCTTTCTACATATGCATATATATATATATATATTATATGACAAGCTTGTTACAGTTTCCATCTACTGAATCCACTAACAAGGTACTGATTGCTTTGGGATGGTTGTTGAAGATTCAAAGTAGAAGACTTTGGAGAAGACACAGATATGCCTTGCGATTGAACCTGAAACCATGTTTTTTAATCACACAACTATGTGACCTCCCCTCTCTCTTTGTCTCTCTTTCTCTCTCTCTAGGTTGGGCCAAAAGTCACGCACCAAAACATTTGCCATTTTATTTATGTTATATTATTATTTGTTTTGTTCATATACAAGAATGTGTGCATTCATTTTATTTTATTTTATTTATTCTATTCAGTTTTAGGAAAATTGAAGCATGTCTTTGACAACTCCATAGCAATATATATATTAAATGAATTTTAATCTTGGTGCGTAACTTTTAGTTATTATGGAATGAAATATCTCTGTTTCAGGCTGTCAGTATGGATTTGGCTGAAGAGAATTCCCTTTATTCAAGTATGGTTGATGATTCCTTTTTCATTGTAAAAAAGTCTGTGAGGTAATTCTTTTATCTTTTACTTGTTTCAGTCATTTGACTGTGGCCATGCTGGGGGGCACGTTTTGAAGGGTTTTAGTTGAACAAATTGACCCCAGGACTTATTTTTTTAAGTTCTGTTTTGCTGAACTGCTAAGTTACGGGGTTGTAAATACACCAATACCAGTTGTCGAACAGTGGTGGGAGACAAAACAGACACAAAGACACACACACACATATATACAAACATGATGAGCTTTTCCCAGTTTAGTTTACTAAATCCACTCACAAGGCTTTGGTTGGCTTGAGGCTATAGTAGAAGACACTTGCCCAAGGTGCTACACAGTGTGACAAAACTTGGAACTAATTGATTGGGAAGCAAACTCCTTACTACACAGCTAATTAGAAAAATATATTTAATCAATGAAAAGTGCTTTAACTTAGCACATCCACACCAACACAAACAAAGGGGACAGCAGACATGACGGGCTGAATGAAAGTTTGTGAATTGGTGGTGAAAGATAGACAAAGTAGGGGTGAATATTTGAACTGGTGTTGTATCAAGAATCATAGGTATTGTGTGCAGAGATGGTGATGTTGGTGATCCTAGTTTGTGTAACTAAGAACAACCAGGTAGAGTGAACTAAGAAAGTGATTACATTTTCAATAAATTCATTAGCTGAAGAGATGAATATAATGACATGGGCAAGAGATGTGCACTGATATTTGCAGATAATAGATGGCAGACAGAAGGAGGTTGATATTGGTTGAGTTAGGAGGGAGTTATTATATTAGGTGTTCATGTGTTAGGTCTTATAAATGGAAGTTTAAAAACAGAAAAAGAATCTGATGTAAAAATTATATAAGGAAGTTTTTATGAGTTAGTCATAGGAAGAGGATCAGTGCTCTTGACTTTTTTTTAGTTGCTGCTATAGGGGAAAGAGCATGAAAATATCAAATTATCCTCAAAAAATAACATCCAAGAACAATGCCAGCAGCAGCTGACCATTGAAGAGCAAGTCTGGCAGCACTAGCTACAGTAGTTTGACCACATCTGCAGGATGAGTACCAAAAGACTACCACATCAGCATTTGTGGTAGCAGCGACCAGCATACTGGCGAATCCAGTGCAGCACACCAAAGAAGATATGGGTGAAAGAAATTGAGGAAGACCTAAAGTTACAGTGCTCCAACCTTGAGCGTGCTAAGGCCACTGCCATGGATCAGAAAGTGTGGAATAACATTCTCACCAGACTGTGTCATTTAGTGCTACCTACAGCAGCATATTGGTTGAGAGGACAGCCTCCCACTCTGGGTTACCAGCTTGGACTCCACTTAAGAAAAATGAGTGGCAATTGGTGATATTAAATTGGAGAATCGAGTTAGTTGACCAATCAAAAACATTCATTTCATCCAGCAGGCTTCTGCATCATTTCCATCTACGTAATTTCACTCACAAGATTTTTGCTGACCAGAGTCATTGCAGATGATTCGGTGCCATGCGGGGGGATTAAAAGTGGATTCCTCTGATTGCAAACAAACTGCTTAACCATGTAGCCACATGAACATGCCTGCAGTATTTTGATGTTGTTCTGAGTTCAAATTCCGCCAAGGTTGACTTTGCCTTTCATCCTTTTGGGGTCAATAAATTAAGTACCAGTTGCATAGTGGGGTCGATCTAATCGACTGGCCCCCTCCCCAAAAATTTCGGGCCTTGTGCCTAGAGTAGAAAAGAATATTTTGTTGATGTATCCAGCCTGTGGCAGCTGGTAAAACAGATGTTAAACTGGTGGTGATGAAGGGAAGAAAGGATGTGATAAAAAAAGGTGTTAACATCAAGAGTGACAGACTATAAGTTTGTATGCTATAGATTGTACTATTTTACCTTTTGGCAATATGCTGAACTATTCTTGCTTCAGATGACTCTAGGGTTGATAAGGAAAAATTCTAGTGTAACAGTCTAACTAGAAATTGAGTTTATAATAGGGCTGAGAATATCCAGTTGCCTATCTGAAAGAATGATAGAAAGGGCATTGTTGGGACTGGTCTCCTTCTTTTGATTGGAATGATCAGAGGAGTTTCTGTATGTAGTGACTGTATGAGGGGGTGCTGAAAAGTTCTTGGCTTTGGGTAAAAAAAAAAATACAGGAGGATCAGTTAATTATGATTTTATTCAACATATTCCCCTCCCAGTTTCACACACTTATTGCAGCAGTCTTTCAGTTTTTCTAAGCCTTGTAAAAGAACTCAGAAGGTTGGGCCTCCAACCAGGCCTTTCGTGATACCTTTTAGCAGTAAGACATGGTGATTGGGAGTTTAAGAAGATTTTTTTTTGAGAGCATATAACATAGATCTGGAGGCAAGGTAAACAACAAATGTACATGCTTTTCCAACAAGCATGCTGCTAACTAAAGCTGTCTTGCTGTCTAATCTGAAAGAGTTTTGTCTATCATTTCTAAGACCATAGATAAACCTTTTCATTAATGACAGTTATAGTTTAACAAAGAATTTAGTTTTAATCAAAATAACCATTTCATCTCAGCATTCTGACATTGCTGTGCTGTCTTAATCACTTTGATCGGTTATTTACAAGATTTTTTTCTTTCATTGCAATTAAGTTATTTTCTCCTTTATTGCAGACGAGCTATTTCTAGTTCTAGTGTTGATGGTGTTTGTGCCATGTTGAATCATGCCTGCACTATATTGGAGCAAGACTTCCGAGAAACTCTTTATTCAAAATTACGACCTGGATTTCCTTCAGGTTTTGATTTTAGCCAAGCTTACAATTTAATGCAGTCAAGTTTTCAACAAGGCAAGTTGAGTTCAGACACTGAAAAGGCTAAAACAGTTTTCTTGGTAAATATTCTTTATGGAATTATATATTAATGTCATTTCATTCCATTTTTTCCTAAGGAAAGGATTTTTACACCTGTTTTGCTAAAAATTTTTTTATTTATTACTAGCAGAGATACCTGGCATTACTCTGGATTAAAATGGCATAGTTTTTATATATATTACAGTTATGTTGAAATGGGTGATATGGGAAAGTGCAGCATTGATGACAAAGCATTTGTGGAGTAAATGACAGGCTAATTCGGCTAAGCGACATGTACATTATTTACATTTGACGGATATTTGTGCTCATCTTGTTTGTTGCTAACACGTTTCAGCTGATATACCCTCCAGCCTTCATCAAGTGTCTTGTGAAAATTTCGAACTTGGGTTCTCATTCCTAAGGTATTTTTCGATGTTATTATTATTCAGGTCACAGCCTGGAATCGAACTCGGAATCTTGGGGTTAGTAGCTCGCACTCTTAACCACTACGCCATATGCTAGTGGGCATATTACGTAGTGGTTAAGGCTACTATGCCATATGCTAGTGGGCATATTACGTAGTGGTTAAGGCTACTATGCCATATGCCAGTGGGCATATGATGTAGTGGTTAAGGCTACTAACCCCAAGATTCCGAGTTCGATTCCAGGCAGTGACCTGAATAATAATAATAACATTGAAAAATACCTTAGGAATGAGAACCCAGGTTTGAAATTTCCCCAAGATACCTGATGAAGGCTGGAAGGTATATCAGCCGAAACGTTGTGTTAGTAACAAACAAGATGAGGACAAATATCAGTCAAATGTAAACAATGTACATAATTCATCATCTCTTAAATATAGAACTGTATAAGCGACATGTCATGTGTCTGTTTGGAGTATTCCAGGCCCTAACCTGTCATGGAAAATTGGGAGTGGAGTGTATGTGATTTTTGAACACATCGCAAATCTGTCAGTGGATGTACTCTCCTTTGCGGTGGTCGGTGCTGTGTCTTACACAACACATCATCTGAAGTTTTGACACCTCCTTTGGGTATGATGTCCTACATCACTCATAACATAAATTTGGAGGAACTATGGTTTCTTTATGGGTAACAAGGAAGCAATGAGGTGATAGACTTGCCCTTGAACTTTGAATGTCAGTGCAAATCCATGTTCAACTATCTCCTTAGATGCACCAAATAATGTCATTTGAAATGCAGACTTGTATTGTCTGATATCATTCAGAAAATTCTTTGACTGGATGGAAGTGCCTTCCAGAAGATCCATAAAAGGTTGAGGAGGAGCTGGGAGTGCTGGCAAGCTTACTTACCACCTGAGCAGCACATGCCATTAGTTTCATTTGGAAATTTTAAAGCTTTACAGAAACAACAATTTGAGTTTAGCACACCTCTTTCTTATAAAAATTACCATTTTTATAAGAAAGAGATGGATCATATCTGAAAGCAGCTCCAGGAGTTGTGAAGAACGAATTTGTACGTAGTCTGTTTCTGAGAGCTATTCTATTGGACCTCTGTCTAATCATTAAAACATTGTTGTAATGATTCAGCATTAAGTGCTGCAGCATGCCTTTGCTGATTTTGGAAAAGTCACATTTCTCTTCTCTTTTGAGACTCCATTTGACATTCTGCAGCATTCATTTGCTGATCTGAAAAAAGTCGCATCTTCCTTCTGTATTGAGACTCTCACTTTCGGTTTTCCACAATCCTACTTGTTTCTGGAAAAATTATGTTGTTTGTTTGGCAGCATATTTTTTTCAATATTGTAAACAAAAAATTATGAACATTAATCTCTATTCTTGCATACTGAAATTATTGTTTTAACTTTACAGATAACTCTGAACAATGCAGAAGCCAGTTGTGATTACATAAAATCTCTTCACAACAGTTTAGAGGTCAGTATTTATAACAAGACATTCTACATTATATCCTTGCTACAATGATGTGACTAGGTCATTTATATGTATATATATCAGGTCATCCCATAAGTTCTGTCTGAATTTTGAATAAAGAAAACAAGTGATCAAATGTTATATTTAATTGAAATTTAATCATCAATGTACTTTCCCTGGTTATCTATGTCTTCCTTCCATCTATTTACAAGCTTTTTAATCCCATTAATATAAAACTCTTTTTGCTTTCAAAGTGAAGAACTCTGAAATGTCAGTTTCGACCTCCTCCAAATGATTCTGTGAAAGATGAAACAAATGGTAGTCTGAAGTAGCAAGGTCGGGAGAATAAGGTGGATGAGGAATTTTTTCCCAACCAAGCTCTTCGATCTTCTGTGATGTGGGGTCGCATGTTGTCCTGATGAAACATCACTCCTTTTTGATTCACTAAAGCGGGTCTTTTTTTCTTCAAAGTTTGGTTCAAATGCTCTAATTGCTGACAGTAGACTTGAGCATTGATTGTTGCATTAGGTGGTAACAATTCAAAGTGAATTACTCCTTTGCAATCCCACATATGCTGGTAAAGTGACGCTGGCAACGATCATGCTCGAAAAGTGCTTTTCATATGTCACTGGCACTGGAGCCAATCCGCGGCCCTGGCAACTATCATGCTCGGATGTGCTTTTAACATTCCACTGGCACGAGTGCCAATCAGGCAGTACTACAAACACATGTATATAAATGATTCTTTGTACTATCTTACAAGTGTGATAGCCTAGTTAATTTATAACAAGCTTTTTTATATAGTGTATTAATCCATGTATAATTGGTACTGATGTATAATTTGCTGATCTAATTTGAGCCAATGAAATCCTCAAAAAATGTCTTGTGTATAATGTGCGCTGATTTGTTTTTAGTACATCTTCATTTTTACCTTGCATTTCGCATTGAAGCAAAATGAATGGAAAATGATATGTAATTATATAATATATATATATAATGCAAGAGAGTTAGGGGTTGAGGATTCAACCCACTAAGGGATAGTATCTATCCAATATACTGCTGGGAGGGTACTCAGTTATTGTTACACTAGTGTTATACCAAGTGGGAGCGGGTAAAAGGTTTTTTTTTTACCCTAAATTTATATATCAATTAGAAAGTGCTGAAAAGTTCCTGGTTTTGGATAAAAGAAAATACAGGAGGATCAGTTAATTATGATTTTATACAACATATTCTCCTCTCAGATTTACACACTTATTGCAGTGGTCCTCAAGCAACTGAAACGAGTAAAAGATTCCATTTTATTAACCATTATTACTGATTAGAAAAAAACATCTTTTATTTCAGTTTCATTTTATTGTCGATTGTTACCAATTACCAACTCTTTCATTTTCTCTGTTTACTGAAAACCATTTTATTTTCTGGTTGAATTAGTGATGAAGCCAGTGAAAGTGCACAAGATTAAAAATAAAAAGCAGCGGAATTTACCACCCAGCTTCAAATTTTAATTCTCAGTTTTATTCCAGTCATGTTACTAATGTTTCTCAGAAAAGCTTTATCTTCATCACGTTTTTCTCATTTTTCTAAATATTTGAAGATTTTCGCATTTATCATTTTTATTTTGTACTTGATTCAGTCATTATTAGACTACAGCTATGCTGGGGTTCCACCTTTAGGAATTTTAGTTGATCTAATTGATCCCAGTATTTATTTTCTTTTTAAGTTTGGTACTTATTGTATCAGTGATTTTTGTTGAACCATTAAGTTACAGACACATAAACATACCTACACCAGTTGTCAAGCAGTGATGGGGTACAAACACAGTCACAAAGACACACACACATACACACACAAGTATATATATATATATATATATATATATATATGTATATGTGTGTGTGTGTGTATATATATATATATATATATATATATATATATATATATATATGCACACACACACACATGATGGGCTTCATCATGATTCATTCACAGGTTTTGGTCAGCCCAAGGCTATAGTAGAAGACACTTGTGCAAGGTACCACACAGTGGGACTGAATCCAGAACTGTTTGGTTGGGAAGCAAACTTCTTACCACACAGCCACGTCTGTGTCTATATTACTGAAGGACATTATCAACATAACTTTTTTTGCATGATTATCTTCCTGCTTTTCATGAGAACGCACAACATTTAGAATGTTTTATCCTTGTATTGTACATAAAATTATTTTAACCGTAGATGTAAATATATAAGAACAACTTACAAGGTTTGTGTGTTTGTATGTATGCATGCATGTAGTTAGAAAAAAAATCTGGTATATATTATAGGCACTGGCGTGGCTGTGTGGTAAGAAGCAAGTTTTTTAGCCACACGGCTACGGGTTCAGTCTCACTGTGTGGCACCTTGGGCAAGTGTCTTCTGCTATAGCCGTGGACCAACCAAAGCTTTGTGAGTAGATTTGGTAGACAGAAACCGAAAGAAGCCTGTCCTATACATGTATATGTATGTGTGTTTCTCCTCCACCACTGCTTGACAACTGGTGTTGGTTTTTTTACATCCCTGTAACTTAGTGGTTCAACAAAAACACTGATAATATGTGTATCAGGCTCAAAAAAAAAAACAAGGTCTGGGGGTCGATTCATTTGGCTAAAAATTCTTCAAGGCAGTGCCCCATCATGACCACAGTCTAATGACTAAAACAAGTAAAAGATAAAAGATATTGCAAACAATGAAAAACTTACTAAAGTTAATGAAAACAGGACAGATTACATTATGCAACTCCGACTGTTTCTTTTTATTTTAAAGTTACTTTTCTGTATCTAATCTGCTTATATCTACTTGATTTGTTATGCTGTTGACCTAATGTCTTTATCATTAATATCTTTTGACTAGGCTGAGGTTTCACAACTTTTCAGACAGTGTAGTGAACAGAACAAAGCTAAGTTGGAGGTAAGTATTCTTTAATTAGCAGCAGTCAACCATTGCTAGTGTGAGATTACAACAGTAGAATGTTGCAACGTAATAAAAACACCAATCCCCTAATGTGCATTTTCACTTGGTTGTCCTTTCTCTTGTTTTAATTTTATCATCCTTCTAATTACAAAAAAAGAATGGAAATTTAATCAGAATGTAAATACTATTGTAAGGTTTTTTTTTCTTTACTGTTCTACTTATTCTTATCCCTTTCTGATATATACACACACATATATATATATATATATATATATATATATATTATAATAATCATAATAATAATAATATTAGGGATAAAATCCAAAATTACAGGTAAAAACTCAGTTAAAATCAATTTATTGAAAATTAAAATTAAATTAAGTTTCACAGTATAAAATATATATAAATATATAGTTTTAGGGAAAAGAACCAAGGTTCATGAACTCGTCGATGAAAATCCACTGTCACATATAGAAAAAAATTAGTAATTAAAAGACTACATGTAGTCATTTTATTATCTTGATCTTATGATATTTACTTTGTATTATATTATACTTATTTATTATGCTTTTAATTATTAATTTTTTCTATATGTGACAGTGGATTTTCATCAATGAGTTCATGAACTTTGGTTCTTTTCTCTAAAACTATATATATATATATATATATATATATATAAAAGCAAAAAGTTAAATTCTGGTCATAGAGTTACCAAATGTTTCATATCACTGGAAGCCGCAGCCTTGTGGGCAGCTCGTCAGACTCTATACAAATGTCCACAAGGCTGTGGCTTTCATGGATACGAAACTTTTGGTAACTCTATGATCAGAATTTAAAATTTTGTTTTAATTACTGCTCTATTCTTTAGAGTGTGCTCCTTTTCTGATATATGTTTTATTGACTGTATATATATCATCATCATTTAGCATCCACTTTCCCTACTGTCAGAATTCAACAAGATCTGACAAGTTGGAAAACTACATTGTGCTCTAGTTACTGTTTTGGCATGATTTGTATAGCTGGATGTCCTCCTTTATAGAGTGTACTGGGTGCTATTTTTCATGGCACCAGTAACTCATAAAACAATAGGGCCTAAAATGACTTATATATATATATATCATCATCATCGTCGTTTAACGTCCGCTTTCCATGCTAGCATGGGTTGGACGATTTGACTGAAGACTGGTGAAACCAGATGGCTACACCAGGCTCCAATCTGATTTGGCAGAGTTTCTATAGCTGGATGCCCTTCTTAACGCCAACCACTCAGAGAGTATAGTGGGTGCTTTTACGTGCCACCGGCATGAAGGCCAGTCAGGCGGTACTGGCAATGGCCACGCTCAAAATGGTGTATTTTATGTGCCACCCGCACAAGAGTCAGTCCAGGGGCACTGGCAACGATCTCGCTCGAAAGTCCTTACACATGCCGCGGGCACAAGTGTCAGAAAGGCGACGCTGGGCACAGGTGCCATCACGATTTCACTTTCGCTTGCTCCAACAAGTCTTCGCGGTTTTTAGTATGGGCATCCAGTTGTAAAAACCATGCCTAAACAGACAGTAAAGCCTGGTGCAGTCTTCTACCCAGCCAGCTCCTGTCAAACCATCCAACCCATGCCAGCATGGGAAACGGACGTTAAATGATGATGATAATATATATATATATATATATATATATATATATATATATATATATATATATATATATATTTAGATAAAAATAGTTATTGCTGGTTTATGAGGTTACCCAGGGTTCCGCATCCATAAATTACTTAGCTTTACAATGTCTTATCAGACCCCAATGGCCGGTGGTCTATAACCTCTTTTCAAAAACACATGGAGAAAAGGTCTCATTCCATTTTGAAGAGAGGCTATTGGTCCTCATGGTTAATAGTTATCACCAAGCCAACATGGCAGTCCAAAAAAATAGGACGAATGCTGCCGTTGATTAGCTCCAAGAAGCCATCGCTTCTAGCTAGCTATGTGACACACGAACCTGTGTCCATTATAACCTTCGAACAGGGGAGGTCAGCTGCTTCCCCTTGCTGGTCTGACATCTACAGACTAGTTTCAGGGTGTTTGCCCCTTATCAATATTACTCAGGTAACCTAATTAAAGTTGTTTAGAATACAGAGTAATTAGGATAAGAAAACAGTGGAAAAAGAACAGAAAGCTATTACCTTTGATGGACACAAAAGCATTCTGTCTCTTTCTGAGTGAAAGGTAGATTGTATGATACTTGTGTATGATGTGCAATGTTGCATAGTAGCAGATGTGTGACAGCTGGAAAGAAATGAGACAAGCATGCTCTGCTGGATGGATAATATCAGCATACATAAATGACAAATCATAAATGCTTGAAAAACTAGGTATAAGAGAAATGGGATATTGTGTACAAAAGAGAAGGCTGAGTTGGTATGGGTATTTGATAATCTGGAGGATGACTGATGGCTAAAGAAATACCAAATGGATCTGAGTGAATGGCACCTGTGCTTTCTGCAGTTAAGACTAATGAAATTTTAAGTGGATTTATCTGATTTCCACAGTAAAAGAGTTAAGATAAATGTAAAAGTTTTCTTTGTTTCATTTCTTATCAAAATAATGTTAATACTATGAAAAAATAATGAGGTTTAATTTGTCTCTTTCAGACTTGTCTCAATGATCTTGGATCAGTGTCAGCTAGATTTAAAGATGTTATTGAATTTGGATTTTCACAACTAAGTGCTAGTGCTATTAAACCTCGCATTAAACCACTAGTAGAGGCACTTCTTTCCAGCAATCACAATATAACTGAAGTAAGTCTTGAAGAATTTTTTTAAAAGACTAGTATTTCAATAATATTTTCTTCAGATATCAGCTCAGTTATTATTATCTTTAAATATTCTCAATATATTTACTGTCAGTAAAATATAGTCAGTTATCATTTCTGTTGTAGAACAAAAGATAAATTCTAGATATATCTTTATTACTTGCTGAGCAATTTTTTACAAATTTTATGTTAAAGAACCAATGAAGAACCTTCTGTGTAATCATTTAACTTATTCAGTAATCAAATCTCCCTCACTGTATCTTTTTAGTTTTGAATCTTAATACAAATACCAGCTGGGTACCTGGCATGAATAAGAGTACCAAAAAACTGCAATATTAAAGGAGTTGAAAAGAACAGTTGCATTATCCTTTGCAAAGGTCAACAAGGGATAAGTTCAGACCTTAGGTAAAGGGATCTGTTCGAAAAATATATTACTCTCTATCCAATGCTGGTACAATCAGCAATATGTCTGCAACTTGTTCAAGGAGGTATGGCGCTGGAAGCACAAAGGATGTTTGTCCCAGGACAACGGAGCAGAAAGATCCTGGGGACTCTACCCCAATGAACCTCCCAGGAATAGTGGGTGGAGATGGATGGATGGAATCTCAGGACGACATCTTTTATATTTTGCTTGTTTCAGTCATTTAACTGTCGCCATGCTGGGGCACTGTCTTGAAGGGTTTTAGTCGAACAAATCAATCCCAGGTCTTGTTTTTTTTCTTTTTAAGCCTAGTAGTTATTTCATCGATCTCTTTTGTCGAACTGCTAAGTTACATGACAAACACACTAACACCAGTTATCAAGTTGTGGAGGGGTACAAACACAGACACAAAGACATTCCCTGTTCCCACACGCATACAAAGGGCTTCTTTCAGTTTACATCTATCAAATCCACTCACTAGGCTTTGGTTGCACCAAGGCTATAGTAGAAGACATTTGCCCAAGGTGCCACATAGTGGGACTGAACCCAGAGCCATGTGGTTGGGAAGCAAGCTTCTTACCTCAGAGCCATTCCTGCACCTATATTCCCAAGGAAGATTAAATGGTCATTACTAGAACACTAATTATATGGGGTTATTCATTAGATTAATTTCTGCAGTTTAAGTCTTTCTGCATTTAAGACTGTGCTCAAAACATTGTGAAATATTTTGCTTGTTTTTTTATGTTCCAGGATGAATTTTCAAATTATGAAGCAAATGATCCATGGATCCAAAATTTTATTCTGAACTTAGATGGAATGTTAGTCAGCTTTAAGGTAACTATTAATTTTACTGATTGGTTGAGTAGTGAGTTCAGAGAAGCATTTTTTGGTTACATCGAAACTGGTCTCCAAACTGCTTTACCAAATGAAGACAAGCATGTGAACATCCAGGAGGATTAAAAATAACAAAACTTCTCAGAGGTGGATGAACTCTTTGAGAGTCAATAGCAGCCATATCCTGAGAAGGAAATGGATGCCACTAGGGTTACCAAACTTAGTGAAATACTTGAATGGAAGTTACACTAGTATTTAATTCTATACTTGACTAGTTGGGGCTTGGATTTATAAAGAAAACCCAAGATTGTTACACTAGTATTTAATTCTATACTTGACTAGTTGGGGCTTGGATTTATAAAGAAAACCCAAGATTGTTACGCTAGTATTTAATTCTATACTTGACTAGTTGGGGCTTGGATTTATAAAGAAAACCCAAGATTAAGTGGTATTGAAAAGATTATTTAAAAACAAAAGAAGTTCCCTAAAGGCAGAAACGCTACAGGAATGACTTAATAATAAAGACTCCCTACATGTTATCTACAACTATGTAAACTGATATGTGTAGAGTTAAGGGCTTTGTTCAGAGACTTAAAAAAATGTACAGCAGATTTGAACTTAGCATCTATGACGACAATCATACTTTATCCATCTGACAGTTTTATGTTTATTGGTTTTATTTGTTAAAGTATAAGTTTAACATTTCAATGAAACCTACT
Organism: Octopus bimaculoides; assembly: GCF_046866305.1. Classification (NCBI taxonomy): domain Eukaryota; kingdom Metazoa; phylum Mollusca; class Cephalopoda; order Octopoda; family Octopodidae; genus Octopus; species Octopus bimaculoides. The sequence goes on from NC_142928.1 coordinate 131,697,622, forward strand.
ACAGTTATACAGGAGTAATATAATAAATGCTTTTTAGGTTGTCCCCTTGAGTATCCTTATTTTGTTTTTATTTCAAGAGCTTGAAGCAAATAAATAAATCTTCCTCTGGACAGAGCTCTAGTCTGTTGCTGGTAACATTCCCAGATGTTATGGTGCCTAATCCTAGGACAACTAAGTGAACTGAGCTGATATACAAAAAAGTCTTCTGTTTGAAAAACAAAACAAAGGCCAGCACTGGATTTGAACACAAGGCCTGTTTTCTCACTTCCATTTGCAACTAGTAGTGCTTTTAATTTTGTTGAATGTGAAATATTCATGATTTACTCTGTTTCTTTTGTTTTTTGAAAAAAAGATCTTTAATTGAATGGAATTATCTCTATTATTATTATTAAATGTTGTTCTGTTATTATTACAGGCTAGCTTCACAGTGAACAACTATGACAGGTTTGTAGGTGCTGTCACAAATGAGATCACTGCACAGCTGGAGAAAACTGTTTTGAAAACCACTTTCAATAGAGTAAGTCTTTACATAATGAAAATTTTTTTCTGAGTTTCAAGGCAACTAACTCATCATCATTATCAAATCCACCACTACCACCACCACCACCTCCACCACCACCCTTATTGTATTCATAATAGATATTGTAATATAGTGGAAATGATGCATATTTCTCACTTGGTGCATCAAAAAAGAGTAGAGTGAAGAATGTAACAAGTTATAATGTGTATACTTTTCCCAAGGTTACTAGTGATGAAAGTGTAGTAGTTTCCTCTGCTGACTTGGTTCATCAAAGTCTTACTAGTATCAGGTATTATAATGTTTGGGACAATGGAGTATGACTATTTGATACTCAACTATAAGTTTTCTTCAATAAATTACCTAAAATCTTTATGGGATGTCTCTATATCCTTAATTTAAACATCTTGTATCACTTTCTTTCCTATAGATATTCAGTACTTTGAATATTCCAAGAAAATGATAATTTTCTTTAGACTCATTTTTATTCAATCCATGCATGGGTCACTCTTGAATGGAAGAATAAATGTTAAAACAATCATGATGAAGATCAATCGTATGTAACCATCACCATATTAAAGCAGAGCCTTAACACTAGCAAAACCTTTCCAGTTGAGAAGTGGTTGAAGTGTATATAAGAATACAATGTGTAATGTGTCCTTTCTTAACCCTTTCATTACCAACCCGGCTGAAACTGGCTCTGACTCTGAATATAAATGTCATGTTATCATAAGTTTTGAATTAAAATCTTCCACCAAACTTTAGTCACAATTTATGTTCCTAACACTAGCTGAATTATAACTAAGTTATTTTACTAAATTATTTGTTATATTTAAAGTAATTGAAAGAAACTCAGATAAAACTCAAAATAAATACTGTAGTGAAAGGGTTAAAGTGTGATTTGAATGAGATTTTACTGTTACCTTTAGCTGGTGTAGCATGCTTCTAGAGGCTGCCTTATAGGTTTCTGTTGAAGTGGTTTAAGTCATTGGCTTTCACAAATAGCCTGAATGATTTTGTTGAATATTGTGAATTGTACTGAATGTCTTCATATTTCCCAACCAAGCAGGACAGTTGCAGCTTGGATGGTTCTCTTAATTTATTCCTGCTTTTATGATTTGTCCAGCACTCTAGGGTAGTAGCAAGCCTAATCCATGGCTTAGAACTTGTATCCTCTTTACTTATCTTTGACAGTACCAAAATTAAGTACATCTGGAAGTAGACATGCTATATCTAGTGTAAAATATTGCAGTTTAAAATAGATCAGTTTTGATAGAGCAGTCTTAAGATCAAAAGTATTCTGGCCAAGACCATCTTATCTTTTCTACCTTTCTACATTATCCAATGTATCATTTTAAAGATGATTTGGTGTAATTTGAAGGTGATTAGGCTGCTGTTTCCATGTAGAGGCTTTCTTGTCATGTTACGAATATAATGTATTGTTATACTGAATGTAATATCAGATGTTTACCTGTTAAATTTCAGTTGGGTGGTTTGCAGTTTGATAAAGAATTGAGAGCATTAGCGAGTTATTTGACTTCTGTAACAACATGGACTATTCGTGATAAATTTGCTCGTCTCACACAGATGGCCACCATACTGAATTTGGAACGGGTAAGTAATGGAGAGTATTTTCTTTTGAAATGTTTTAATGTTTGTGATGTTTGTAGAATGGGCCTAGCAATAGAGAAAAGGAATATTTAATTCATTGAATAAAGAGAATTATATGTAATTTTATTACTTTCTTGAATTATTAAAATAATTGGCAGTGTGTCTACATCTCTCTGTTTGTCCAACCTCCAAATTAAAAAAATTCTGATCTTATTGAATTTATCTCCTTTCCTTACCATATACTAAATAGTGTGTTACTTGTCATATGAAAGGTAGTTGGGAATGTACATACTTTTGTCATTGTTGATGGTATTTGATATTGTTATATCTGTAGTTATTTGATAGTTACACAGTATTATTGTTATCAATAACATTTTTATTGCAACTATACAAATGAGAAATTTGTTTTAACTTATTTCAGTTTAATGAATATTTTGAAAATTAGTATTAGTTTTATTAATTTGCATAATCACTACGAAAATTTTTTAAAGGAAAGTAAAATTATAATTATTATACTTATGGAACATTATCTGTCAGTGGCAAAGGTGTATGCCAGACATTATCTGTTATATGATGGGTAACATTCCAGTGTAAAAAGAAAAAAATATTGATTTCTTTGAAGAAGTCAAAGGCTAATTCTTGTAGAGGAGAGCGCTTCAGTTAACTGAACTGTCTCCAAAATTTTAGAGATATCTATTTTATCTGTACTGTATAAATGAAAAGCACAAATCAAAACCTGCTAGAATTTGAATTCCAAATGTAGAAGAATAAAACTAAATTCCATACCATATTTGGTTGTATGTTTCACTGTACTTGTACATAATTTATTAGAGTGTAGCTATTAATTAACTTGCCACATCATCTGTTAGAGTGTAGAGTGGCTGTGTGGTAAGTAGCTTGCGGGTTCAGTCCCACTGCGTGGCACCTTGGGCAAGTCAGTCAACCTGAGTGGAGTTTTGACTCAAAACAAAAGAAGATGACATGATTTAACCCTTTATCATTCAAACCAGCCATATCCAGCCCAAATATTCTACCTGTTTTATATTGAGACTAGCCAGATCAAGCCTCTCACACCTACTCTACAATACCATTCTAAAAGTAAGCTCCCACATCTTCAAAATCCCAAAGCTATGAGATAATACTTGATTACTTCAAACCAATGTGAATGAATGACAATTTGACTGAGTAATCCGAATGCTCAAAGGTTAATACTGCAAGGCATTTAGTCATTCACTCTACGATTTTTGCCCTTCCTTCATCCTCCCATAATGTAAATATTTAATAAAAAATTTTCCAGAGGTAAATGACGTAGGCGCAGGAGTGGTTGTGTGGTAAGTAGCTTGCTTACCAACCACATGGTTCTGGGTTCATTCCCACTGTGTGGCACCTTGGGCAAGTGTCTTCTACTATAGTCTCGGGCCAACCAAAGCCTTGTGAGTGGATTTGGTAGACAGAAGACTGAAAGAAGCCCGTCGTGTGTATATATATATATATATATATATATATATATATATATATATATATATATATATATATATTATATGTTTGTGTGTCTGTGTTTGTCCCTCCCAATATCGCTTGACAACCGATGCTGGGGTGTATACGTCCCCGTAACTTAGCGTTTCGGCAAAAGAAACCGATAGAATAAGTACTAGGCTTACAAAGAATAAGTCCTGGGGTCGATTTCTCGACTAAAGGCGGTGCTCCAGCATGGCCACAGTCAAATGACTGAAACAAGTGAAAGAGTAAAGAGTAGGTGAATATTTTTAACACCCACAAATGGCATGCATTTGTGAAAAGTCAGAGTTAATTAAATCGATTTCAGTATTTGACTGGTGCTACTTTTATTTAGATCAGAGGATAAAAAAAGTGACCCCTGCAAGATTTGAACTCACAATGTGAAGGCATATAACTAAATTATATGAAGTCATTTTGTCTATTACTCTGTCTATCATTCTTCTAGATGTAAATATTAATAGTGAGTGAAGCACCCATACTGGTACCACTTAAATGCACCAGTGCCAGTGCTGCGTAAAATGAGTTAGTGTTAGGAAGGGCATCCAGCCAAAATAGACATGGATCCTCAGCAGGTCTTCAGCTGGCCAGCTCCTGTCAAACCATCCAACCCATGCCAGCATGGAAAACACTTTAAATGATGATGATGTACTGGGAAATGTGTATTAATAGTGAATCTATTAAAGTTAAGTGGTGAAAGTAAATATTGACAATATATTAATAATAGTGGAACTCTGAGAGGATAATATTAATATTAGTGGAAAGATATATCTGAAGATTATCTGCTTGGTGTAACAGTAAATAAACTCCAGCCACCAGTGTATTGCTGGAGCTTATTGGTAGTCTATGTTCTTACTCTTTTGTTGACTAAGCTTTATTTCTAAATGGTATGATATAACCAGGCTATTGTGAGAGTATAGATCGATTATTTTCTGTTGTCAATATTATTTAGTTGTCTATTGAAATACAATAACTTTAGCTCTTACCTTTATCTTAACTTTATATAGCATTTGTGGGTGTTAGCTTGTTTTCTTGTTAGCCATCTGGGATAAGCTAGGTATGTTTTGCTAGATAGATGGCAATGACATCTTCATCAGTGTGCAAAACTGAGGCAAGTATAATTGTTTTTGATCTTTAAAAATAAGATTAAATTAATTCAGCTGGCAATTATTCTCCTGACTCATGAATCGGGAGCCCTGATCTGTTGCTACCCCTGTATTGCCATTGAAGTCAGTGATTTTTCTCTGATATCTACTCATTAAAATATCAACAGTAATTTGTTTTCTTCATTTCATACAAAGCCACGTCTTTAGTTCTTGATGTGAATTTTCTCTTCATCTGTTTTATTCCGTTTGTCATTTGGTTTCAGGTAACAGAAATCCTTGATTACTGGGGTCCAAACTCTGGCCCCTTAACATGGCGTCTAACACCAACTGAAGTGCGACAAGCATTAGCATTAAGGTAAGTTTGTTTGATTTAGCATAACAATTTTTGTTTTGTATTTAATGAACTGACAATTTATGCTGGTTTTGAATCTGTGATGGTGATTATGGAGGTGATGGTGGTAATGTTAGTCAGGGCAGATGTAAGCCAATTGATAGTTGCTGTAATTAGATGCACTCTGAAATATTTAGGACTTGGACAAGAACTCTTACAAAACACAAAGATCTTTTTGCAAAGCATGAAATATAGTCTATTAACTTGATTCCAATAGTATGTTAGCTGGTACCTATTTTGTCAGTTCAGAAAGAATCATAAACAGAGTTAACTTTGGCCGGATTTGGATTCAGAATCTAAGACCTAATACTAAGTATTTTTTAATCTTTTACTTGTTTTGGTCATTAGACTGCAGCCATGCTGGTGCACCACCTTGAAGAATTTTTAGGTGAATGAATCAACTCCACCACTTATTTTGCCTTTTAAGTCTGGTACTTATTCTATCAGCCTCATTTGCTGAACCGCTAAATTACAAGGACATAAATGCACCAACACTAGTTGTCATGTAGTGGTAAGGGACAAACACACTCACACACACACATACATGTGATGGGATCCTTTCAGTTTCTGTTTACCAAATGCACTCACAAGACTTTAGTTGGCCTAAGGCTATAGTAGAAGACACTTGCCCAAAGTATCACACTGGGACTGAACCCAGAACTATGTGGTTTGGAAGCAAGCTTCTTAATACATAGCTGTGTTGGCACTTATTACGAAGTCTTACTTATGTTTGACTACTTTTTCAAATTATGTCTCCTATTGATTATGACAGTGATATTCAGTTCTTCAATCATCTGAACTGCTTACCTGCCTATTGAATTAGTATGTTAGTTGCTGATCATTCTACAAACTCATGAGTCCTTAATATAATTCTCAGATGGAATCAGTGTGACATAGTGGGACAAGGTTGGTGAACCTTTAAATAGTAGGCATGATCTATCTGACAGGCTTTTACATAATTTACTCACTAGGCTCTGGTTGCCCCAAAACTATGATTAAAGACACTTCCCTCAAGACACTATACTGTAAGATTGAACCCAAGATCCTGTGATTCCTAAATAATTCATAATTAAAGATATTAACTTTAAGAATATAGACCTACTAAATTATTATTAAATATATCATCATCATCATCATTGTTTGACCAGAGCTGGCAAGCCAGAGAGCTACACCAGGTTCCAATCTGATTTGGCTTGGTTTCTACAGCTGGATGACCTTCCTAATACCAACCACTCTGCAGACTATTCTGAGTGAATTTTATGTCACACCGGCATGGGAGTCACTATGTGGTGCCAACACAGGTGCTTTTTACATGGAACTGGTTGGATTAAATAGATTATAAATGATTTAACATATCATCATACATCCGTTTTCCATGCTGGCATGGGTTGGATGGTTAAACCGAGGCCTGGCAAGCCAGTAGGCTGCACCAGGCTCCAATCTGATCTGGAAAGGTTTCTACAGCTGGATGCCCTTCCTAACACCAACCATTCCAACAGTGTAGTGGGTGCTTTTTATGTGCCACCAGTACAGGAGCCAGTCAGGCAGCACTGGTATCGACCACATTTAGATGGTGCTTTTTACAATCCACTGGCACAGGAGCCAGTCAGAGGGCACTGGCATCGACCATGTTCGGATGGTGCTTTTTATGTGCCACCAGCACGGGCACCAGTCAGGTGGCACTGGCATCAGCCACAACTATGATTTCCATTTTGATTTTGATCTTGATTTTACTTGACTCAATAGGTCTTCTCAAGCGCAGCACATTGCCAAACAATTCAAGGGTACTTTTAAATGGGCTAGTTATGCGACACTGGTATCAACCATGGCTGTGATCTCACTTTTCTTGCTGGGTAATTGGCTACAATTCAATTTCACTTGACTCAACAGGTCTTCTCAAGCGCAGCGTATTGTCCAACAATTCAAGGGTACTTTTAAATGGGCTGGTTATGCAACACTGGTATAGGCCACGGCTGTGATCTCATTATAATACATTTATACGTGTGTTATACATGTGAATTGGCAGAGTTGATAGAAGGTTATATACAATGCCATGTGGTATTTGTTCACATTCTCTGTTTTCTGAGGTCAAATTGTGCTGAGGTTAACTTTGCTTTTCACCCTTTCAGGGTTGATAACAAAATTCCAATCCTGGATTGTAAATTGGCAGAACTGTTAGACTTTCAGGTGATATACCTTGTAGTATCTGTTCTGATCCTTTCTGTTCTAACAGCAATGCCTGTGACAATGGAATCCTTTTCCTCAAACAACATCAGTGGCATGGAGAGGGGAGGTTGCCATTTATGGGTAACAAAGAAAAAAAACCCTAATCAGAGCTGTACATCTGGATGTAGATGAATGGTTGACCCTAATCAAAGAAGACTTCTTCCCTAAATAATTAAACCTTGTGAGTGGATTTGCTAGATGGAAGCTGAAAAAAGCTTCTCATATATATATGATGCTACATAAAAAGATCCTGTGCTGGCATCATGTAATGGTACCTGTGCTAGTTTCACATAAAAGCCCCTTTGTTGGCGATGCCTAAAAAGCACCCAGCACACTCTGTAAAGTGGTTGGTGTTAGGAAGGGCATCCAACTGTAGAAACCATGCCAAATCAGACTGGAAGCTGGTACAGCTCTCCTTGCCAGCTCCTGTTGAACCGTCCGACCCATGCCAGCATGGAAAAATGGGCGTTAAATGATGATGATGATGCTTTATATACATACACATATATGTATGTGTGTGTTTTTGTGCTTGTGTGTATCGACATGGTGTTTGTAAATGAGCTTCATTGTCATACATGTGAAGTGTTCATTTCCAGTCTTTTTGTGAAAAACGTGTCTAGCTATGGGAAAATATTAACTTGCTTGGAAACAGGTGAGGGTTGGTGACAAGAAGGTCATCTGGCCATAGAAAAATCTGCCTCAACAAATTCTGTCTGACTTATTGCAAGCATAGAAATGTGAACATTAAAATGATGATGGTGATGTTACTGATAATGTACAGTGAAAGAACTTGTTGTTGCAGAAGTGTCTTATTACAGTATAACTCTCTGTGGCTGTCTGTTGAGGCTTATGTCAGTGTGGAATTTGCTTGAGATATATAATGTCAGTTGTTTGACAACCATAAAGTCATAGTTTCTGTATAATATTTATCTATTTGGTAATTCGCAAGATAGGTCACCATAGAAACCAAACTCACCAGTCCAGTACTTTAGGCATGACGAGTCAAATGAGATGTTTAGCATATTGAACAACATACATTTTCTTTGTTGTTGTTCATCCCCAGGTCACCTCTGATAGAATAAGACTTATGATCAAAAGCATTCATGCCATGACCATCCCATATTATTTTTTCAGACAGTGTTGTTGTTTTTTTTAAAAATATAGTGAGGTTTTATTCAAGGAAGATTTTGCTACTATTTTCAGCAGTTTGAGGGACCATATAGAGGTTAACCTCATTGGCTCATTGTTTGCTGAAACTCAAAATATCCAATATGTCTTTAAAGGTGTTTAGGACTTGGCTGCTACATTATGAAGATCAAGCAGCTATGTAGAAGCTTCTTTATGGTTTTTAACATTAGAATAGTTTATGCAATATTTTCCAGCAAGCAAGTTGAATCTTGCAGACAAAATTTACTGCCAAAAAAGGTAGATGACTTCGGAGGGTCAAAGATTCTATGTGAAATGGCACAGGATTTGGAAGGATAGTGATGATATTTGAATGTTTACCCTACATGTTTACACTATATGTTCTGTCAACTTGTATACTGAAAAATATGGTACATGTAAAATTTGGAATAATTTGGACACAAACCGAACATTGTTATTTTACCTGAAGAGTCTATGCGTCAGTAAACTGTGAATATATATATAGATAGTTTCTTTTATAAAACATCGTTGCCAGTACCGCCTGACTGACCTTCGTAGGATTTTCGAGCGAGATCGTTGCCAGTGCTCCTGGACTGGCTCTTGTGCGGGTGGCACATAAAATACACCATTTTGAGCGTGGCCGTTGCCAGTACCGCCTGACTGGCCTTCGTGCAGGTGACACGTAAAAGCACCCACTACACTCTCTGAGTGGTTGGCATTAGGAAGGGCATCCAGCTGTAGAAACTCTGCCAAATCAGATTGGAGCCTGGTGTTGCCATCTGGTTTCACCAGTCCTCAGTTGAATCGTCCAACCCATGCTAGCATGGAAAGGGGACGTTAAACGATGATGATGATGATGATGATGATAGGTGTGCTGGTGCCATGTTAAAAGCATTTGTGCTGATGTCACATAAGCAGCATTTGTAC